>NC_058132.1:255196809-255381300 GCF_016433145.1 Gracilinanus agilis
CTCTTTCCCCCCCCCTTCCCCGCCCCCCGTCCCTGTGCCTCCTTGGGAAGCCCCCAGTGTCTAGCGCGCCCGCCCGTGCCGAGCATTGCGCCTTCTCCAGGCCGGGGGCGCGGTGCCAATGCCGGTGCGCGCTGATGCTGTTGCCCTAGCTCGCTGGTCCAGCACTGGGGTGCGAGCGGTGAAACCTTAGTTCGCCCGTCTGCGTTCCTCTCCCGGCCTATTTGGGGGCCTCTAAACCCTCTCACCCACACTACCAAACCTTGCATTTTTAAAAACCTGGGAAAGTTCTACACTGAGGACGGATATGACCTCCCTGGGGCCACTAAGGTGAAGGGCCAGCTTGATTTCAGCTTGTGCTGATGGTTTCCCTTCTTGAGGCTGCCTTACTGAGAGTCAAATGAAATTCAAGAAGAGAAACCTAGGTGGCCTGGGGCAGGGGTGGTGGTGGGGGGGGCATACGTTCTTTAGTTCTTCATTTATTTTCCTCCTCTCCCTTCTCCCAGATTGTGGTCGTTTTCAGTTCAGTGGGCTTGAGGATATTTAAACAGGGTGGAGGAAAAATGTTTCAGAATTTTATTAAATTTTTTGAGACCCTCACATTTTTAGTTTCTTTTTACGTTTGCTCCAACTTTGGGAACTTTTATCACTTTCTGTAAAAATATACAGTAGTTAGGGTTTGAGCAGAGAAAACCTTAACAGTCAGTAAAATCTAAGGGAGACGACAGAAGTAAATTCTTGGTAGGTCTTGAATGCACTTTTGTGAAGTAACTACAGACAGGAATTTCTCTCAGGGGATCCAGAGTCATGAGTATATGAGTGTGGGTATTTGTGGTATGGCAGCTCTCTATCAATGCAGGACAGCAACTAATGGGCACAAAGAGGCTAAATGTCACACAGCCAGTTTTTCAGAGATTGGATTAAAACCCAGGTATTCCTTATTTTTAAAGGGGGATCCTTTATTTACTCTCCCATACTATACTAAAAAAAAGTACTAAAGTTGAGATATATATCTATACATCTTGATATCTGTTTCTGTTCTTATATCTATCTGTTGATTTCTACTCCTGTCTCTCCCTATTTTCTTTATTTTCTTCTCTCTTTTCTCACTTCTCTCTCCCCCTTCCTCTCAGCTCCCCCTCCCCTTCTCCTCCCCTTCCCTGTTTCTTTCTCTTCCTCTCCCTCTCCGAATAAATGATGAACCTTAAAGAAAGCTGTAGAAATGGTCTCAAAGGGTGAAATTCAAAGGAAGGTTTTTGAAATTTCACTTATCAGAAGTCTGGAACTGAGACTTTCAAAGGATTAGTCCCTCCCTCCAATGAATGCTAGCTGTGAATGATTAAAAGAAAAAAGCTGGCTTTGTCAGTATTATTTGGAAGATCAGGTCATTGAACATTTTTTCATTACTTTAGTTTTTAACAGTATTGTGATATGCTTTTTTTTTTAAATTGTTCATACAGAAAGGAATTCCTAGTACTAGGCTTGTTATTTCATTAGGGTTAATTTAAAACCAATATATTTAAAAATGAATGGCCATTTAAATCTATAATTGCGAACCATTTCAGAAAATGTTGTCCTTTTCATCAACATAGTTTAAATGAATTAAATTAAAATTAAAGTGATTGTTTCTATTTGAGATAACATTGTTGACTATTAGTTGGTCTCTTCAGTGAAAAATCACCCATTTTCTTGAGAAAGTTTACAAGAGATGCTTGTTTAATTTCTTGGCCTAGCTTTCTGTACATGCGCACCCATTGCTCTATTTTGTTCATTGGGCAAATTTGTTATTTTTTTTTAGTTGGATGTTCCAAATAAAGGGACAAACTATAAAGTATCTCTGGCAGCTATGCCACTGCAAATTAAATAGGTGGGTCTGGCTTTTGCAGGGGATTAATGTCTATAGGGTATTATTGCAAACAAATTTCTACCAAGTCTTAAGAATGATATGGGAGTTAAGTGTTTTTTTTTTAGCTAAACATTACACATTTAAGTTAGTAATACAAACACTGAGCCAGTTTCAATGGGAATTCTTTTTTTTTTCCTTAGGAACCACAATACAGCAGGTGTCATATGATATCACTCTTGAGCAGTATAAACCATGACCAGCAGGAGGCCCAGAAATGCCTATTTGGGTAGAAGGAGAGATGAGTAATTGTGTTTTAACTTTCCATTGTGGCATAGAATACTTTTTCTCTAGTTCTTTCTCTGCAAAGGTTTGAATTTCAGGCTTAGGAGAGAATTCTCTTACTAAAAATCCAAACAAACCAAATTCAGTGGTTTTTGTTTTTTAGTCTCTCAAGTCAAAATCAGTGTTTGTAAGCCTAAAAAGAAACTTTTTTATTGACCTGTATCATCCTTGTAGTTGTACTTGATCAGTGAGAAAATGTTTACATTCTGCAGCTTTATCATTTTTAGAAATTGTTGTAGGCTAAAACTTTACCTGAAGTAAATTGAGGGATTATGCCAGGGAAAAGTAAAATATCTGGAATTTCTTTCTACAGCTGTCAGTATCTTAATCATAGCATGTTTCAAATGTTTCTTTAACTACACATTTCTTATACAATTATAAATAAAGGAAGTTTCCATTTCTTTCACTATTCTTTGCCTTTACTTATTTTCATAAACACTAAAAAAAGATACTTTCTTTTATAAAACACTAAGCCTTTATTATAATTTAATCAGCTTTCATTTAAAAACCAAAGACTAAAAAGGGAATCAGAAAAACTTTGACTAATACCTGTGTGCTAGAATATGCCTTCTGTTGGCATCCTGTGAATCCTTTTTGTTTACAACTGGTCTCTTGTTTTCATTGTTTCCAGTTTAATAAATGCTTTTTGAATTGAGTGAGAAATTTTCTTCTTCGAGTTCCTAAAATAGAGTGTAATTTGGGAAGAAATTTTTTTTCTCATTGCCCTATCCATTGCATTCTCATTTTTTGTCTTCATTGCTTTTATGTGTTTTTTTTCCCTGTTGGATAATTTTCCTGGTTTGCTTTTCTGATTTCCCCCTATTTCATCCTCTGGTTTAAATAAGTCTACTTTTTACAAGATCAGATCAATTGTTTATCCTTGCCAAATATTTCTAAACTGTTGAATTTAGAAATCTTCATCATTTTGTCTTATGATTATATGGGCATACATATTTTTGATATATCTGTTATTTAATGTGTTCATTATGCTTATTAATTATTTTGTTGTATCTTATAGAACATTACAATTTTTTCCCTAGATTCCACTCTTGGTTAGTAGTTATGTATTTTCTTCTGGCATTTTTGCCTTGACCTCTTTTAATCCATAATATTTTAGTGTTGGAACCTCTTTTGGCTTTTGTAGTTTTTTGAGGGATTTACAATTTTTTCTTTTGAAGATAGTAATTTTTCTTCTTTTTGGCTTTTCTTTTGCAGTTTTTGAAGGGGATTTTGAGGTAGGCTCCACTGAGTCCTCTAGTACTGTCTTCTCCAAGATATCTTTTTGATTAGAGATGTAGAGCTAGTAAGTATCTCAGAGGCCACAACTACTTCATCTTATAGTAGATATGGAGACTTGAAAGTTAAATGTCTTTAAAGTTACTCCCGTAGTGAAGCATCAAGAGGTGGGATGTGGACATAGTTCCTCTGACTTGGAACCAGCGGTCCATGTATGATGGAATTTTATAACTCCAGTTAATCTAAAGTTTTGAGTTTGAAATATTTTTATACCATTGCATAAATGGAAATTTCAATCAATCCATTCAAGCAGTGGTTGTAGCTTTTTCTGGTTTTCCCTAAGATACCAAATGGACCATTGACCTAAAATGTTTTGTTTTCTTGAGTTTGTTTTTTTTTAAACCCTTACCTTCTGTCTTGGAGTCATTCCTGTGTATTGGCTCCAAGGCAGAAGAGCTGTAAGGGTAGGCAATGGGGGTCAAGTGACTTGCCCAGGATCACAAAGCTGGGAAGTGTCTGAGGCCAGATTTGAACCTAGGACCTCCCGTCTCTAGGCCTGGCTCTCAATCCACTGAGCTACCCAGCTGCCCCCTTAAGTTTGTTTTTTTGCAGGATGCCTGCCTTTCCAGTAGTTTTGGGTTTGATTTCTGAGCATCACTGTCCTCTTGTCCTTGATGATGAGTCAGGACCACATAAAAGGTAGTTGCTCCAGTTATTTTATTACCTTAGTCCAGGGAATATGTATATATATTCCTCTGTAATTATGTATGTGTCTTATCTATATCTATATGTTTATATCTCACATATAAACATATACACATATGTTTGTGTGTGTGTATATGGATACACACATATAATTCATGATTGCTAGGATTCCAAATAGTAGGTGATAAGGATCTAGTAGAATCTCTGTATTCTCCTTTGCTTGCTTTTCAGATTGGACAGGTCTATTCAGCTGGATATATTTTTTTTCCTTTTCCATGATAGGTTATCTGTATTGCAAAGTCTCATTTCCTAATTGGGACGCTTTTCATGGTTCCGTTCTAGAGAAGGATTGCACGGATTAAGGCATCCCCTTGTGGAACTCTCCAAGGGGGCTGTGGAAGCTGCTTTAGGAAGCATTAGGAAGGCAGTGGCAGTGGAGTGGATTTCTGGACCCTCATTCATCAGAATAAAGCTTTGGCCACATCTGGAAGACATCATCCATTGATCTGTTTGTAGTCTCTGATTTTGTAATCCTTTAGATCAGTGATGGGCAAACTTTTTAAAGAGGGGGCCAGAGGAAAGGAAATGCTCATTTGTCAGTCTGTTTCTAAGGCAACTCTTTTGAAGATTCATTGTATTGTATCCTACTCATTGTATTTGTCAGATTAGGAATAATGTTGTGGGGCTGGATAGAACATTTCAGGGGGCAGCATCTGGCCCGCAGGCTGTAGTTTGCCCATCACTGGTTTAGATCATGCTTTCTTGCTAACAGTATTAGTTTTGTTATTAAGATGGGGTTTTAAGTCCTAATAGTAGAAGTCATGAAAGTACTCGTGAGGGTAAAATGCAGTGCTCATGAGTCTTATCTAAGTTTTTATGTAATATTTTTTATCTAAATTTCTTTTGTTCTAAATTTTTAAGTCAAGAAAAATACACACTGAAATAACTTTTATATGTAGTTGATATTACAGTGCAGAAATCCTGTGCTAATTGGAAAAATTGAACCATAGGTATATTATTTTCCTACTTTCTGCATTTGATTTCTGCACTGATTTGCTTCTTGGTTCCGATTTGTTTTCCCCAGTAGCTATTTTCTATTAGTGCTAAATTTTTCTGGAGCTTGTCTAATCTTATATTTGTTGGATAATATTATACAGAACTTTAGAAATGCAGAATCTCAGAGTTGAAAGGGCTTTAGGAGGGCTTCTAATCTAACACACCTCTAAACCAAAGTGACCTCTACAGTATTTACAGTAAGTGGTTTGGTTCCCCAAACTTTGCTTAAAGATCTCAAGTGAGGAAGGGAAATCCTACCACCTTTAGAGGCAGCTCATTCCACTTTCTCATAGTTCTGATTATCAGGATGTTTTTCCTGAAATCAAGCCTAAAAATTTCCTCCTTTCATTGTTTACCCATTGCTTCTAGTTCTCTCCTAAGGGGCAGAGCAGAATGTATCTTCCACATGACAACCTTTTAAATACTTGCAGCCAGGTATCATGTTCCCTCTAAATCTTCTCTCTTCCAGGATAAACATCCCAAGCTTTTTTCAACTGATCCTCCTTTTAAATAAGACAAAGAAAGGCTGGATGTGCTGTCGAAGTTAAGGCTCTTTCACTATCGAGGTTATCTGTCTAATGTTGTTTATAAAAATGTGCCCAGAAGTGAATGCGGTAATCCAGATGTTCTTTGATTAGGGCAGAATACAGAATGTCTATCATCATTCTCATTGTGGACACTTGTCTCCCTAATGCAGACCAGGACTGCATTAGCTTTTGGGGGATGCTCTTAATACATACTTGGTAATTGATCGGCCATCCTATTGTGATTGTGGTCCACAACCTTTGGACCTTTATCTTTACCTGATGAACTATCATCCAGCCACTTTTCTTCTATTTTATACTTGTGAAGGTGATGAGTTTCTTTATCCCCTAAATGAGGATGGGTGGGAGGAGTTTGGACTCTGACCTTTGAGGTCTTTTTCAGGTCTAATTCTATGATCCTATGGTACCAAATGTGGACAGCAGTTCAAACTGCCTAAGGTTTTTATTTCCTTTGAATACATAGTTTATCCAAAAATCTTTCCTTGATCTATTTACTATTTGATGTTGAAAGAGAACATATTTGTTTGGGAAGACATTTGAAAGATATTTGTAAGCCTTAATCTGTAAAAATGATGTAGCATTGTCCTGTTGTCCAGATGGAAAAAAGAGAACCTCATTGCCAGAAAGACTGGCCCTAGACAATGATTTTTTTCAGCCATAGTAACTCATAAAAGCCATTGACAAAGCCAAAGATGAGTTATGATGTGCACTAGTGGGCCCGTTACCCATATTGGTGAAAGGAAAGATCACTAAAATACCGTTATTAGGAAAAGTCTTTTGCAATTTTGGAATCTTAATGATTTTGGGAGAGGATATTAATTTGTATGTGGGAAGGGAATAGAGTGACTTCCTACCAGGAGAGAGAAAAGCGAGAATAGAAGTTTTGCTGTGTTTTCCTTCTCTCCCCTATGCTAGCAACTGGGTAGAGTCAGGGAGCCTAGGAAAGAGTTTGGTGGTCCACTGCATAGTGTGATAGACCTTTTGACCCTGGACAAGACACTTAATTTGTTAACTTGTAAAATAGAGGTAGTAGTAGCAAATGTGATAATATATGCAAAGTGCTTTGAGGATCATCTTGAAGTTACATAAATATTATTTATGATGATGATGATGTGCCCTTCACTGCAGAACTGGGTGGCAATTAAGAAAAGCCCTAGGAGCTTTAAGAAGCCTTAAGAGGCCATCTAGTTGAACTTCCACATTTTATAGATGGAAGACAGATGTTGAGAGTTTTAAGTGAATTATCCAGTTGTCCACATTGGCAAGGCTAGAATTTGAACTCACATCCCATTGGAAAGATCCTGGAAACCTGAGGCAGTTTGAACTGCTGCTCTCATTCGTTGTCAGTTGCCTGTTCCACAGGTGTGCATCACTTGTACAAAGGCTGCTGTGGAGGCGTGAATGTCCTCTTCTGAAAAAGGATGTAGTCAGGTCTGCCAGGCCTGCAGTTTTCTTTTACCTCTGTGTTCATCCTGTGCAGGTTGCCATGTTGGCAGGAAGTGCAGCTGACTGTCAGAGAGCTAGGAGGGAGGCCAGGGAAATTTGCTTTTAGGTTAAAGTCATGATGCAGACCAGAAGCTCCTCCTTCCCTGTAGGGGAACATTGCTGGACTTAAAAACAACAACAACTACAACAACAACAACAAAACTGCCCTGCTGGGGTTCTGTAGACTCTTATTGTTAGTGATGGTGCTTATTTAGGGCTTTTCAGCCAATCAGCTCAAAGAGCTTTGCAGAAATTAGCTCATTAATCCCCACAAAGCAAGGCTAAGCAATTCCAGTGTTCTTTGCCTTCCTGGGTCCTGTAGGTAGCTGATCAGAGGTGGAGAGAGATGAATTTCTTTCTCTCTTAAATGAGGAGGTTGAACTGATCCAACTTAAAACCTTCTCCAGCTCCAATATTCTGTGTCATGTGACTCCCTAAAGGGATCGTTTTTCTTTGGATCTCTTGAGTTCAGATCACATCTTACTCTGTCTTCTCTGTTGTCTGAACTTTTTCTTTAGTAATCTATCTACCCTTCCAAGTTTCTTTTTTTGGGGGATGGGTTGGCGGAGTGGGGCAGGTTTACTTGAGTGGGAAGGGCAGCCCTATTTTACCTAATCCTGATTTTTTTGAGCTATGTTTAGAAGTCAGAACAGGTGGGGAATTGAGATGTATGAATCTATGGAAAGGTGCGTTTCAGAGGTGGCTTTGATGGTGGGAATTCTCTCTTAAAAAATTAAGCTATTGAGAAAAGAAATATTGGCTAGCTGTTTCCAGGATCATGCATTTGGTTCTCAGTCATTAAAAATTCATAGATGTTTAACTTTCCTACAGTATCTTTTGTGGGAGAATACTGATTTTCCTGTCCTGAAAAGAGAAAATTTTCACATTAAATGAATTTATTTAGTCAGTTTGCCTAGATATACTTAAGTCATACCATTTTGATGAAGTTTTGAAAAAAATACTTTTCAGAATTTCCTCCTGATGCTGTGAGGTAAGACCTCATTATATTTTATTAGAAAAGCATCACAGATTCTACGTAATTGAGAAAATCTGGAAAATAAGAAGCCTTTCTGAAAATGTAGACCAGCAGAATTTTTATTTCTAATATTGATTGACTTAATCCTTTAGACAGTAGGAAGTCATTTAAAATTTTTGAGCAGAGGAGTGACATTCATAGCATTTGTTACTTTTGTCTTAGATACCTTTGTGATATAAAATGAATATCTTACAGAGAGCAATTGTGAGGCTGGCTTATGGTGGTTCTGAGAAGGCTTCAATAGATAACAAACAAATGAGAAACTTTGATGTTAGTAGGCAAAGGTATGCTAGGAAAGAAGAAGCTGGACTGGTCACATAGTGTGGGTGAACTTTGGCAAAGTTTGAGGAAAACAGTCTTAGTGCTCTCATAGTATCCTCAGTGTCAAAAGAGAGTGAAGAAGGCTTTCCAGCATTTTGGGTCAACTTCTGGAAGACCATGGACAAGAAACATCTAGGCTGGGCTGTAATTTGTATCATTGGAGGGAATGTCCAAATTGGTGTGATCACAGATGTATCTGAGGATATAATGAAACTCCACAGACAAAGAATAAAAATAACGCCCACCCTCCAAGAGCTCCCATTCTTATCTCCTAGAGGACCTTACATCTTTAGTGATCAGAGCTGGACAGTGAGAATGCAGATCTAGCATTGTTTAGGTTAGGTTGGAGAAGGGATAGACCAGAGGCAGGGAGAAGGGATGAGAAGAGACTGATCTCTGGCACTGGCATTGGGCAGAAAGAGGAGGGAATGGATTGGAGAGGCAATTTGGAAGCAAAATCAATAGGACTTAGTTTTAGAGGGAATCCTTTTTTTTTAGGTTTGTACTAGATGACCACTGAGGTCTCTTCCAAGTCTTCCCAAGTTCTGTGATTATGTATTATCTTAGCATCTTAGCATTCTGTAGCCCTGTGTGAGGATACAGGGGGGTAAATTATGAGCCTTTTTCTCATGAGGCATCTGCTGAGTTGAGATTATACTTGTATTTTGGAAAGGTTTTTGAACATTGAAAAACATACAAAAAATATGACTACATTTTAACTTACTATTGTGGGATTGTATAAACTGTAATTTGGGAGGACAGGTTTTAAAAAGGCATGGAGGCCATAGTTTTGATATCTTGGATACCTTTAAATAAATGAGATAAATGAGACGATTGCAAAATGAATGGAGAATGGGCCTTAGAATCAGGAGGAAAAGTCCTTTCCATGATTCATGCTGGTTGTGTGACCCTGGGCCAGTCACTTAATGTCTGTGTGCTCCTTCATCTCCCCTACATTAATAAATTACAGAATTGTTGCCAGTTTGCTTCAGTGGAAGGGACTTCCCTGTTAGGAATGCCCTATGCCAGTGAAATCAGAACCTGACCAAAGAAAAATTATTTTTTTACACCCCTGGGGCCATCTTTCCATCTTCTGAGCTGCCAAACCTTGTCTCCTTTAATTAGAATGTGTGAACCTAGAGAAGTTATTGTGAGGCATTTTTGTTTTGTATCTGCAGTGCTTTGCCCGTCCTTGGGCTGTAGTTAGTCTTACTCTTTCCCATTGCATTAGTTACGTATTATTAATTTATTTTCTTAGGCAAAATAATAATTTTTGTGGCCTCCATGTTCCCAAGCTTTGGTCTTTGCAAAAAAGTCAGTTATATATTAATATTAGATGGTAATTTACCTGAAAAAATTGAGATGACAGATAGTTAGTATTGTTAATTTTGCCATGTAAATAACAGATCTTTGTTGAGATTATTTTGGAGCGTAAGGTAATTAGAGTATTTGTTTACCTCAGGAATTTTGGTTGAGGTTGAGATTTTTGAAGAAGCTAAAATATCCTTGGGCAGCTAGGTGATGCAGAAGATAGAGCACTACACTGGGAGTCAGCAAGACTCATCTTCCTGAGTTCAAATCTGGATGCAGACTTACTAGCTGTGTGACCTGGGCAAGCTACTTAATGCTGTTTGCCTCAGTTTCACCATTTATAAAATGTGCTGGAGAAGGAAATGGCATACCTCTGTAGTACCTTTCCCAAGAAAACCTCAAATGAGGTCATGAAGAATCTGACGTGATTAAACAACAATAAAAGGATATTCTCTTGAGCTGATTTCATAATGGTTACTATTAAAGTTTGTGATGAGGAACATCCTGGTTCCTTTCTTTCAAAAGTGAGAAGCTTGTAAAAGGGTTATTAGCTTAGGAAGGGAGAGGTGGTTTCTGTAACTTGTATTGTCTGGATCTGTTTCTTGTTAACTTACAGCGTGTATGTAACTCTGGCCTTAGCCAGTGTTGCTTGAGTAGACCCTTACGATTATAGATTCAAATTATATCCTTTGATAAAATTTGAGGGACCAAAGTGACAAGAGGCATAGAATATAATAGTCAAAGAAATGATAATATAGAATTTTGCCATATATTTTATATTTATATATAGTATATTTTTATATACATAATATATATTATATTTTACTAATATGGAGGGAACTTTAGAAGTCATTGCAAGCTCTTCATGAGATTGTGTGCTTTTTGAAGGCAGAGGCTCTCTTGTGCTTCTTTTTGTATTTCCAGGGCTCAACACAGTTTATTGATTGATTGAAAGATTGATTAGAACTCTGTTTAGGGAGTCTGTACTTTGTCTCTAAGGTCACCCAGACTCAGAATCAGGACTAAAACATGGATCTCCTAATTCCTACCCTAATGTTCCTTCTATTTTGCCAAACTTCCTTCTTACCACTGGAAAGGAAGAGTAATAAAGCTAGCAGGTGGGATATGGTCTACTGACCTCAATGAATTTTATAATTACTGTTTTAGTAGAATAATGTGTGTGTCTGCCTGGGGATAACAATTCCCATACAGGTGTAATAATAATACTCTAAATTTATATAATACTTTCCCCAAGAAATATTAACAATGTTTTGAAGGTTAAAACTTTTTTGCCATAACCCTTTGCAGAAAACTGACCATTGAGAAGAATTGGCTCTTAGTTCTGTAAAATTAAGTGGGAAAGTGAAGTATGATTTCCCTCCTGGCCACCCCAGCAGACTACATAGCTGGCTGTCTGCCAGGACCATGGGCCTGTGTGCTTAGGTATTCTTGAGTTTGTTCACACAGCTGTCTTTGCCATTCTTTACTACTCACCTTTTCAGCCCAGCCACCCACAGTAAAAGGTCCTTAAATTATGTTGCTCATACCAGAGGTGATGAACATTCAAACTGAAGGCCCATAACACTCCCGAGTGCCAGAACCAGAATAAAATGCAACCGGGTTGAAATATTTAACAAAGTAAAGACACTGGGATGCAGATAATGTTAATAGGTGGCTTTGAAGTCAGAGTGCAGGCAGCAGGGACCACCTTATGTTAGTTTGGAGGTTTGAGTTCAGCACCAGTGACCTCCACAGCCCATATCTGCCTGGACTTTGCTCTTTCCCATTTTGTGGGAGTGGGAGCTCTTTCACACCCAGGCAGCTACTAAGTGTTTAGAGGTGGGATTTTAACCCAGGAATTCCTGACTGTCTGTCAGGTACTTTGTCCACCGTGCCTTGATGCTTCTCAAGATTATGACTGTCCAGTTATGCAAAACTGTAACTTTATTGATAAAAGTCCTAAAATCCTGAAGGCAGTGTGATTCCTATGATTCATCTAAATGAAAATGGAATGCCATAAAGGATTTATTCAGTAGCTATGGATTTAGTTCCTTGGATTAATAAGTATTGTGGCCTTGTGAACTGCAAATTGCCTTTCTATTGGGTTACTTAGAATATCCGGTTTTAATTTTTTTCCTGACTGTCTTTGAGGGGGGGGTGACATTGATGCTGATTTAGGATTGTAGAAATCTGACAGGCCAGGATAACCCAACTATAAAAACATTTCTTTCAATGCAGTTTCCATTGGAAATCTAGTCAGTTCAGATTTTAAGAGGAACTAATTCCCTATGTGTATTGCAAATGGACACTTTGGACGACATGAAGGGATTATTTTAAAGTGTGAGGTTTTTTTAATCTCCCTGGTTGAGCTCTCACATCCCTCTGGGAATGTTTTGTTTTTGTTTTTGTTTTTGTTTTGGTAAGCTCTTATAATTGCCATGAAGAACAAAACACTGTGCCCCCTCTACATTTCCAAACAAAATTCAGTAGCAGATTCTAAAAACTCCGGAAAACATTGCCTTTTCTTGAAAGTATCATGGCAGAGAACTATAGGGACTTATTTGGCCAGTGACCAAGCAAGGACTCGCTGTCCCTTGTAGTAGGAAAAACTTCTGAGTCCTGGGATCTCAGCTCCATAGGAAATGGATACCCTGGGGGACCAGAGTCATATCAGTTTTATCCCATCCTTCACCCTGACAGGAAAAATCTGGCTTGGTAGCATTTTTGGTGGGAAAAAAAAGAAAGAAAAAAATAGTTGCTTCTCTAGGGAAGTTTTAAAATAATTACTGTCAGAGGCAGTAGTGTTTGTGGAAGTCATTGAAAGGTTGGACTTAAATGCCTGCCCTTTCCAATAGACACTGGCTTAACATAGAAAAAGAAAAAAAATTTTTCTTTTTTAAAATTTAATTTTCATTATGTGGCCCTACTCACAAGCATCCAGGGCCCTAATGATACAGCTTCCTTTGGGGACAGAGTTGATAGTTGTAGGTTTGCAGGATTGGGGACAAGAGGATGTAAATAAGAAGGTATTGTGGCATGAAGTTTAGGGGCAATGAGAAATTCAGCAGAGATTAGAGGCCTGATGGGATCGGTGACCAGAGGGAAGACATGACAGTGAATTCTTTCCCTTTATGCCTTTGAAAAAAGCTACATTTAGAAAGTGTAAAAGCACCTTAAATCAGTCAGCCGAAAACTATATGTGTGGTGTTGTTTAGTATATCCCAATTGTTGTATATTTAGAGGAATATCCATAAAAGCTCTCTTGAGGATTGTATCCTCTCCAACCCTGTCTAAAGTAACACAGTTTTGTCTTTTTGGTCTTTGAAGGTTGACTTATATATAGATTATAGACTTTATTGCTGAAGGGAGCCTCAGGTTGTCTAGTTCAACTTCCCCTGATTTTGCAAAGGGGGATTATGAGAATATGGAATCTTAGAGTTGGAAGAGACCTCACACAGAAGTCATGTAGCCCAAATGATGCCCCTAATCATAAGTCTCTTCTATAGCACAGAAAAAGAGACGGACTCGGTGTTGTGGTCAGAATATCTGAGTTTAAATTCTATGTCTAATGCTTATTACCTATGGGTTGAGTTGGTTACTTCCCTTGGCCTGCGTTTCCTTATCGGTAAAATGAGGAGGTTGGACTAGTTGGACTCTCAAATTCCTTCCAGATCAAAATCAATAGTCCTATGAGTTCACTCCCTCTGGAGACAGTCCATGATATTTTTGGAAACAACTAATTATTAGGAAGACTTGGCTTAGATTGAAATGAAGTCTTATTTTTCTGTAGGAGAATCTCCCATAGAGCTGGGTGGACCCATGCACATTTTCCTTATGCAAGATAATCCTTAGAGTATTTGAAGACTTGTAGGATGTGGGATCTTGTCAGTGCCTGCAAGGACTCTTTCCCCTGCTGCTCTTGGATGGTCGTTATGGGCAGACATTTGATTTCCTTGTGACTGAGCTAGTGGTGAGACCTTGCCTCCTGGGCTAGTACTCAGGTGATACACACACAGGTAGCTTAGACTCCCCCACAACAGGCTCAGTGAGCCCAGCCTCTGGACCATAATGGAACAGCGGGGCAGGACTAGGCAGGCAGGCTTTATAGACCACAAAACACACATTCACACTCACACTGTGTGGTAGTATGGAAAAAAACAGAGCTAGAGTCAGAGGATATGGGTTCAAATCTTGCCTTTGACCTCTTGGGTGACTCAGAATTTCTTTGAGTCCCAGTATTTACTTAATAGTAAAACGAGGGGAATAGATTAGATGTCCTCTGAATTCTTGGTGCTAGATTTATAAATCTGTATCCTATGAAATGTCTGCATACAGAACTATATCTGTATGGATATCTATTATGTGCAAATATCTATGCATTTCTACACACATCTATACACTAACAACAAAACAAACAAATAAATAAATAATGGAACATAGCTTGGTAGAATCAACCAAGCAACTAAATGGCATTTATTATAAGCAGTTACTGCATTCTAGGCACTGTTAAGTACTAGGAATATACATCTACCTCCCTCCCCCAAAAAGGGCAAAAAACAATCTCTGCTCCCAACAGGTTTATATTCTAATGAGGGAGACAACAGTATGCATAAATTGATTTTTGTAACAGAAATACAAAGCACATGGATATTAATCTTAGTGGGGAAGGCACTAGTGCCTGGAGAATGGGATGGGGGACCAGGAAAGACTTCCTGGAAGAGATGACCCTTGCCTGCTTTTTAAAAGAAGGCCTATATTCTAAAAGGAGAGGTTAAGAGATGCATTAGGGGGACAACCAGTGAAAAAGGCTTGGGATGGGAGATTGATCATTGTGCAGAAGGTGGGGTAAACATTGGGTTCTGGCTGTTGCATTGGCACTTGTCAGAGATGGTTGCTGTGTCCATAGGTTTTGCTAAGCTTTTTTCAGCTAAAGTGTGTGTGTGTGTGTGTGTGTGTGTGTGTGTGTGTGTGTGTGTGTGTGTGTGTGTTTGTGAGACAGGCAGGGAATCGGCATTGCTAAAACAAAAATGATAGAGGGATATTTTGAATGATCTCTTAAGTCCTGTGGTTTCTTCATTAAGATTTTTTCCCCTGTCATTCGGTGATATAGATATAGCTCTGTCAAAGGTAAGTAGGAGGGGCTGCTAGGTTTCTCAAAGGTTAGAGAGCCAGGCATGGAGATGGAAAGACCTGAGTTCAAATGTGGCCACAGACACTTCCTAGCCGACTACCTCACTTAACTTCAGTTTCCTAATTCTTACTGGTCCTTCTGCCTTAGAACTGTTAAAAATCTAAGACAGAAGTAAGAGTTAAAAAAAAAGTTAAGTAGAAGTCAGTTATTGGTAGAAGCATTGAAAATTCTGTTTTGTCAACCTTAATGAGTCTTAGGAAATGAAGTATTTTCTACTTTTGGGAGCCCCAGTTTTAGTTTTTGTAAAAAGTAAGGTGTCTTATAGGTAAGATAAGATGGAAAACAGGTACAATAACTTTGGGAGGATAGTTTTTGGAGGAGCAACAGTTGTTGTCTGCTTCAGTATATCTTGGATTCTTAGCTTGCTTTTCAGGGCTTCTTGAAAATAACTAATAAAAGGTGAATGTAGGATGCATATATATATTTGACTAAACATTAGTCTTAAATATTTAGCAGTATGACTTATTTTCAGGTGATAAAGGTATAGTGAGTTAACATTTTCCTTCTGTTAGTTTTTTATACATTAAAAAGGAAATCTTGAGAAGTAAAATTATTTTCAAGTGTGTATAGTAGAACAAAAGTTTAATAACCCCTTTGAACTCCTTAGAAAAAAGGAGTTTATGATATCAGGGACAGAAAGACTTTATGAACTGTGAATATAAAAGAATATTTTTGTTGAACAAACAATCCAGAACTTCAAGTGAGCAGTTGTAGTCTTTGAGATGTCACCTTGGAAAGGTAGAATCCCTTTCCGTAGAAAGTGCTTTTAGTTAGAGCATTTCTAAGCCCTTTTTTGGATTTGCCTTCAGGACTTATAGCACATTCTTTTGAATATCCCCAGTTGTGGCAAATATTTGACCCTTGATGATGGTGATTGGTGGTTGGGTTTGGAAATAGCCAAAAGTCATTTGGGGTTAATACTTAAGAATAAAGTTATTGATCAAATGGGGTAAATCCCAATTTATTGGTCTTTTTTTTTGATTACATATAACTAATACATTTGACTTATTTTTAGGTAAACACATTATCAGTCTCACTGATTTTTATTTCATTATAATAAAGGAACAAATAACTTTCTTGTATCACTTATACATTGGATCTTAATTCAGTCTCCTCCTCTTTCCAAAAATTGTTCCAAGAGCATATTGAATTGTATTGGAGTATCTTTCAGTATAATTGAACTAACTCTATTTCTTCATAAGGTGACTGACAGCTTAGATGGAGAATAGTTATTTGGATATATAAATACCTGTGTATTAAGGGGAAAAAAATCAGACTCGGGTATATACTGTAGTCCCTGCTTTTGACTTTACTTAGTATAGTGTCATATGCAGAATGCTTTATTATTTGACTGTGATGATGAAAATGTTTGCATATCATAATTTTATCCTTAGAACTGTTTTTTAAATTAAATAAGTGAGATGAGAAGAGAGTGTTAGTTTTAGTGCCATAATAATGTGTCTACAACTGAAAAGACCAATTTTCTTCACAATTCTGCCCCCTTTTCCAAATTCTCTGTCAATAAGATGACTTTTTTTCCTCACACCATATTCATGGTCATCATTGATTCTTCCCTCTCCCTCTTTACAAGCATCTAATCAGTTGTTGAGTTCTTTTCATGACCACTGATGTTGTCCAGGGTCACCTTTATTATCTTATGCCTGACTTTTGCAGAAGCTTCTTTGCTGTTCTCCCAGATTTTGGCTTCCCGCTGTAAACCACTGCCAAATTGACCTTCCTCATGTGGAAGCCCGGTCATGCTAACCTATTACTTTAAAATCTTGCATGGCTCCCCATTGCCTACTAAATACACCACAAACAAATAGCTTAGCATTGAAAGTGCTCTCCAGATTGTTAGCTTTTTTTTGGTAAAACACGGTGCCCAGAACTGAAAAGAATTATTCTGACCAGGCCAGAATACAGAGGGATTGTCACTTCTATATTTGGAAGCTCTGCCTCTGTACAGTCTTGATCTCACTAGCTTTTTGGCTGCTCTGTCAAACTGTTAGCTCATATGGAGCATCCATTACATCAAAAGCCTCAGATATTTTTAGTTGATCTGTTCTAGCCATATTTCTCCATCAGGAAACTGATTGTTGAACCCTTTTTGTGGTATGAAATACATATTCAGTTTTATAAAATGAGCTTCCATCTACCAACAACAAGCCGATCAAAAGTAAAAAGTGATTGGGAAAAATATATCTGATAATAGTCTGACATCCAGGTTCTCTAAAGAAATGAGCAAACTTATACGTTCTTATTTCCAATAGACAAGTGGCTAAGGATAAAAATAAGTCAGCTTAAGTTTTATTAAACACCTCCTGTGTTGCCAGGGTGAGAGTGGATGGAAAGGTCATCTTCAGCATCAGTAAGATCTGGGCTCCAGTCCTGGCCTGCCTCTTGACATATACTGGCTTTGTGACTGAGTAAATCACTTAATCTCTCAACATCCCAGGCGATTCACTCAAGACTTTAAGTTGCAGATTAAGTGCTGTTCTGCATTGGGTAGATGATGTTTTCTCACCAGAATACCAGAGAAATCACACCTCTCAGCCCCTCCCAAAAGAAGTATGGCTCTGGGGATGGAGTAACTGAAACAAAACTCACGGTCAAGAATGTTTTATTCTACTGGAAGACTGTAGTATGTACAAAAAATGTCAATGACAAATAATTTTTTGTGGTTATATTATTTTATTTTATTCATTCATTCATTTGTTTATTAAGATTTAAATATTTTATTTTTTTAGAAAAATTTTCCATGGTTACATGATTCATGTTTTTACTTTTCCCTTCACTCTCCCTTCCCCCTCCCCCATATCCAATGCACAATTCCACTGGGTTTAACATGTGAATGACAAATAATTTCGAGAGAGAGAGGGATAAGATTCTAAAAAGCCAAACGTTTTTCTGATTTGGGAGACATTTTGTGACTGAGCAAAGATGAGATTTTTGGGAACAAGTAGTAGTCCAGTTTGGATGGATTGTAGGATGTTGTTCAGCCATTTAGATGTAGCTCAATTCTTTATGAACCTTGTGGACTATACTATCCATGAGGTTTTCTTGGCAAAGATCTTGGAGAGGCTTGCCATTTCTTCTCCAGTAGATTAAGGCACAAACAGGTTAAGTGACTTGCCCAGGGTCACACTGCTAGTAAGTGTCTAAGCTGTGGAGCACGGTCCCTGGAGTCAGGAAGACTCATCTTCCTGAGTTTAAATTTGGTCTCAGACACTTACTAGCTGGGCAAGTCACTTAACTCATTTGCCTTAATCCACTGGAGAAGGAAAGAGCAAACCACTCATTATCTTTGCTAAGAAAACTCCAAATGGGGTCATGAAGAGTCAGACACAACTGAAGAATGATTGAACAACCATTCCTAACTCCAGGCCCGTGCCCTAGCTACTGAACCATCTAACTGCCTCTTGGACTGTAGGATAGTCATGCAACACAAATCTAGAAATTATTTGGATCCACTTCATGTGTCTTAAATACCAGTAAGAGGAGTTGATAGTCCATCCTTGAGGCAGTAGGCAGCTGCAGAAGGTTTATGGGTAGGAATAAGAGAGATGCAGTTAGACCTATGCCTTGTGAACATTATTTTTCACAGCTGTATGGAATATAGTTTGAAAATGGGAAAGAGGGAAAAGAGAAGGTCATTCAGAGGCTATTATAATAATTCATTATGTGAACTAGTTTGGTGGCTCTGTAGGTTGAGAAGAGGATAGATGGGAGACCTGTCAGGTAGAATTGTACTTAGACATTTTATAAAAGAAGAAAGACAAATTGTAAATAATCATCTATTAAAATAGCCACAAAAATGTCAGTTAAAGCAGCTTTGTTACTGACTCACGTCTAATTTGAAAAAATAATTAAAAGTGGCAAAACTTTTAATGATGGCTTTAGGGAAGTAGGAATATAATTAAATGGTTGGAAGAATTATAAATTGGTATAATCTTTTTGCAGAGCAACATACAAACTCATATTCTCTGACCAGTTATCTCAATACAATGAATAGACCTTAAAGTTTCAATAGAAAGAAGAAAAAAACTTATCTATATAAAAACATTTATAGCCACCTTATTTATTTCTAAAATTCAATTTTTAAAAATTTTCAGGTCCTCATTTCCCTTCCACCTATCCCTCCCTCTTGCTCCCAAGTGAGAAAGGAAGAAAAACAAAACCTGTTATAAACAAGTATAGTCAAGCACTACAAATTCCCACATTGCCTATATTAAAGAATAAAATAAAATAAAAAATTATCCTTCATTCTACACTCTTGAGTCCATCTTCTGTATTTGGAGATGAGTTAGCATGTTTCAGTCTTATGTCTTTCAACATTATCTTTACAATATTGTTGTGATTGTATAAGTTTTTCTTTTGCCCACTTCACTTTGCATCAGTTCATATTAAGTCTTCTAAGTTTTTCAGAAACCATTCTCAGAAATCCTTTCATTCTAATAGCAGTTGGTAAATGGATCAAAAAGTCATAGATCTGTGGCTAGAAGAGACTGTAGAAGCTCTCTTGGTTAACCCTCTCCTTTTGCAGGTGGAGAACCTGAGACTCAGTCAAAAGTGTAGCCTTAGAGGTGGGTTTCATGCTCCAGGTCCTTGACTCCAGAGCCAGTGCTCTTTTCACTCACCTCGCTATGACTGAACAAATTGTGGTCTAGAGGTAGAATGAATACATTACTCTCTGTGCCACTAAAATGGCACATATGAAGAATGTAGAGACATAGACCAGACTTCTCAAAGGGAAGAAAATAGAACTACCAGATCAGAACATACAGATGATGAATTAACTTTCCACAAATGGTCAAAGAGCTCAGCAGGAGACAGAGTAAACAAGGTGTTATTGGTAATTTATTACATCATAGAGTAAGTAAGTAGAAAGATCTGGATCCAGATCTACCTCTCACACTCCCTCTATGTTGCTGGGCAATTCTTTTAGCCTCTATGGCCCTAGTTTTTACATTTGCAAAATGGGAAGCTTGTATGTGACTTTAGATGACATTTAAGATGCTATCAGCCATGTGATAGGGCTGTTGAATTTTAAAAAATAGTTTATTCTTTCTAAGACTCTACTCTGCTACCTTATTTTTGCAATGGAACATGAGCTCCAGTAGTCTTTCTGAGTGGGACAGACTTTGAGGTTGGGCCTGGTGATAGACTGTTACTTCAGGACCAGTTCAGCTGAACTCGGAAAGCCCGGCTACTGGAGGACTGGCCGCCAAGGTGATGATACTTTTCAATCACATTAATTCACAAACATTATCTGTGAAGGCATAAAGGTTAGCAATGAAAGCACGGACCATTAATGAAATAAGTCTTAAATTCAAGTTTAAAAAAGCCATTTATTAGCAATTAATTTAAAATGGTATCATCAGCTTTAATGAATGGATAAAAATGTTTTGAGTTCAAAGCACCAGTCTTTATCTGTTCATCTAAACAAGCATTTTGTTTTAGTAAGTAGTATTCTCCTCTCTGTCTATACCCTTCATTTTCTCCTTGTCTATGCCATTCATTTTTTTTAATTTTTTATTTTATTTTAAACCCTTAACTTCTGTGTATTGACTTATAGGTGGAAGAGTGGTAAGGGTAGGCAATGGGGGTCAAGTGACTTGCCCAGGGTCACACAGCTAGGAAGTGTCTGAGGCCGGATTTGAACCTAGGACCTCCCGTCTCTAGGCCTGGCTCTCTCACTCCACTGAGCTACCCAGCTGCCCCCCTATGCCATTCATTTTGTTAATACTTTTCCCTCTAAAAAGTTAAACATACTCACATTCAGAATTATCTCTAATCCTTGAATTCTGCCAGAAGTTTTACCATACTTTTTATTTGGTAGGACACTGTTTGTTATAGATTTACCTCTTTGTTAGAATAATGGGAGCAGGGGGCTTTATCTTTTTTTCCATATTAAGTTCCAAAAATTTCTCTTTGGAACCTGGAGCCACTGGAAGAAGTCATGTTCCCATGTCAAAAAATAAAACTACTTGTAGATACTTCAGTTTTATCTCATCTCTATCTTCTGTATGGATCTTGTGGGAGGAATTTCTGACCCCAAGTGTTTCACTGTGCAGCTGGTAGTTTAGTGTTTCAGAGGTGAAGGAATGTTAAAAATCCCCTGTGGAATATTTCTGGAGGCTGCTTTGTGTTCCTGTGAGGGGTCAGTTTCAAGGTATCTTTTTTCCTGATCTCCTCCCTCCTTTCTCCCAATCATTTTCTCTCTAAACAGTGATTTTCTGGGTGGATATTTTGGTGGAGATGTTGAATGGCTGCTGAATTTTGTACTTGGGCTCCTGGGGGCCCTCTGAGCTTGTTCAGCTGCAGCCCAGCTCTCTGCCTTTTTAAATGAGATATTGCTTGGTGCTTGCTGGGTGCTCACTTGCTGGATGCCAGAGTTGAAATGAAATCTGATTTTAGGCGCACCCTTTAAAACTGTTTGCTTAACTCTCATTTGTGGGGGCTGGGGGATTTGGATTTGGTAAAGGTATATTTGCTTTTAGAAAAGCCAATCAAAGAAACTTTTGTTTATTTTGGAATGTTTATTCTTACAGACTTTAGCTCTGCATTTAATCCGCACTAATAGACATTTTAGAGATCAGCAACATTAAGCACCTGTTTTATTAAGGAACTTGAAGTGTGGAAAAATTTGTTTAAATCTCTCTTCTAAGTGAAACTTTAAGCTTCCCTTTGGGCAACCTGGTTCTGACTGATAAGGCATGTTAATCTCTATTTGATTGCTTTAGTGGGGTAGAAAAATTCATGATGACCATAGTAACAGAATAGTGTTGTAAATGGCCTTATTGGACATTTTCATTGAACTAATTGACTTATGATGGACCAATAGAAAAATTTTTTCTTTAAGTTTTATAAAGTTTGATAGTTTTAGTTTAGGAATTGAATAAAAAAATTTTAAAAATCCCTTCAACTTTTCTGCTTTCTTTGGGGTTTATCTTACACATTTCGTGCATTCTCTCTTCATCTTTTTTTCCCAAGGAAAAAAAACAAAATTATCAAGGAATGAGACTGCAAATGGTGATTTGGGGACAGGATTGGATAAGTTCCCAGTCAGCATAATCTAGAATAACAGTTCTTCTTGGGTAGGGGTCCCTAACCATTTAGAATTCACTTTGCTTTGATTCTTTGGAAACATACTTGCCTTTCTGTCACCTAAATGTGTTCTGTAGCATGTTTTTAAATGGAAATGAATAAAAGTAATTGTTTTAAATTTTTAAAAATAATTTAAAAAAATAATAAGATAGGAGTTTTGGAAACCCAGATTGGGCTCACCAGTCTAATTGGGAAAGGGAGAAACAACATATCATAGTTGATAGACTGTTTATTTGGGCATGAAGACATGGGTTTGAATTCTGCCTCCTAATACACTTATTGGCTATGTGTGCCCCTGGACAAGTCACAGTATCTCTCTGAGCCTTTCTTTTCTGACCTCTTAAATAGGTATAATAATACTTATGGTGCTTACCTCCAGCTTAAGTGAAATAATATATGTAAAGCATAGTAGAACTGTCAGATATAATATTTTTATCATCAAATCTTTTGGTATATGTGTTCTCTTCTTAAGTCTTTGAGAAGACGGGTCAAGTTGTTGGCATTAATGATAGCATACTGAATTTTTTTGCTTGACTTTAGAGTTACTTTTGCTTTGTTATTTTAGCTCATAAATTAGTTTTGAACTTTTATTGTTTAAATACAGTGTGCTTCCTTTGTTGTGAAATGTAACAAAACATCCAAAATGTATACTGTGGGATAGATACCCAAAGAGATGAAAGAAAGTGGGCAGAGGAAGCTAAAGTTTTCTTTAATTGCATCGTGTTGATAATTGATGTTATTTTAAGTTATAAAACTTAAGGCAAAAGCTTCTTTGGAAAAGGAGATCATGAAACATACTTAAAAATAGAGGGCTTAATAATGTCTCCCTTTTGTTGAGGAACTAAAGTACTAGTGATTATGATAACTAAAGTACACTGATGGGTTTGTGTTGCTACTTTAGTTGGTACCAACTAAAGGCTAGCATAGCTATAACATAGAAAGATTAAAGTGGTAGAAAAGAAACACTTTGAATTATTTCTTTTCCACTCAAGACATGAAATAAACTTACAGATGCAAAATCCATTGGGGAATCAGTGACATTGAGAGATTTAATTTTAGTGGTACCCCCTAAAAGTAAACTTCTTAAATGAGAAACTATTATTTTCTGGATGAAGAAATGATCTGTGCACCATATAACTTCTTGGTTTCACATGCTTTTGAATGCAAGAGTATCTGCTTTATTTTTGTTGAAGGTGATGTCATTCTGCATCTGTCCAAATCAAGAAATTGATCAAATATATTTTATCTAATTGCTCATCTAATTGAGATCCTATTTAATATGGGCTACATTTTGTGGGTCAATTAAGTGAGATTTTCTACAAGCTATTTTCTTATAAGTAAAAAGAACCCTATTCATATATACTTAATAAGATGCTGAAATCAAATGTGAATGTTCAAGCCTCTTCAGACCCTTTGTTTTTGTCTTAGAAATATTTGTCTATTTGTTTTAAGCAATAGTACAGCTGCTGATTTTAAGTGAAAGTGGGGTGATGAGCAGAATAATGGGACAAGTGGAAATGTTCCCAGCAAGCAGGATGCTTTTGTTCAAAAGGACAACTCGATTAAATTCATATCCTGTTGCCAATTGGTTGAATTCTTAGAACAATTGCAAATTTAGTTCCTTAGATGCAACAAAAAGAGTGTTGTTTCTTTATTACTCTCTTCCTTGTTGAGGGGATAAATAAAATGTTACACATCTCAGTGTAAATTATTACTAAGATGAAGGAGTGAGGTTTGTATGTGTTCATCAAAACCCCCAAACTAAACCATATCTATTTTAGACAGTTTTAGCCATGGGAATGTAATAATACATGTCCGTAGTAAATCTCATTGAACTTCAGAATTTGCCCAAACCTTGGTTCTGTAAATATGTAAAACTTGCTTGACCACTGGTTTTTAAAATAGATTTAGAACGGAAAGTAATCTTAGAGGTCATATAGGCTCATTATATGGGAAATCTGATGTGTAGAAAGTTTTGAATGACTCATTCAAAGGTAGTATAAGTGGGGAGAACCAGGATCTTCTCATTCCAAATTTGGAACACTTGACATTTTATCATCCTGCCTATTGAGACAACTTGAAGCTTAGGAAGAAAGTTAGAACATGTCAGATAAAATAAAATTTTTGATCCGGGCATTAAGAGACTTCTAAAATCTGGTCCAGCTGTTGTTTTAGCCTCTTATTCATATTTTAGTGAAAATAAATAAACTACTGATTTCCCTACTAGTAAAGTAGTGATATGGGGCAAAAAGGTCATAACATCAGTTGTACTGTGCACTTTCTGACTGACTCATTGAAACTTTGACTTTTCATTGCATTTTTTGCATTTGTGTGTGAAGGAGGGTAGGTAATAAGGAGATGGAAATGAGAGGGTATTGGCACCTGTGTACTTTGACTATATAGAATTGGGTATTTTAATTTAAGGAATTTAAAGAATTTAAGAAATTGGCACTTCTATCTTTGGGTTTTCTGATTGTAGTAGTTTAGGTATTGTGATATGTTATGAGAAAGATACCTGTTAGGTTTTGAATTTCTGTCTAGTTTAAATACATTTTTTTCTTTTCAAGTTTTACAATTGTGTATTCAACTCTCAATTTTCCGTGTGGGTTGGAGTAAAATATGAGTGTGGATAAAAGTTGAATTCTGGACATCTCCCTGAGAACATGCTGTCTATCACAGTGATCTGAATTCAGGAGATAGATATAATTCAATGAAAGCTGAGTTTTGGAAGAAAGCCTTGGTGAAGGTCTTATGGGTTGAGAAAAACTTCTTTATCCCCTTTCATGAATGTTCTGCAAAATGGCTTTTTTCTTTTAGTTGTATAGCTTGGAACATTTGGGCAACAAAGAGATTGATTGGGAAGGCCAGTATATTCTTGACTAAATGATATAAATTTTTGTACCAAAACCTGAGGCTAGGCCACTTTAAAATTCCTTGGGAGAACATCAGGGAATGATTTGGAAACAAATTTTAAAAAATCCTTCTCTGCCCTTCCCCTGTCCTCTCCTAGCCTGTCACAGCTGGCTGACTGTCCTTAGATCAGGACAATGGGGGAACAGAGGAAGCCAACAAATAGATCTTTGTCTCTCTGAAGCTGGGTGGGGTTGGGAGCCAGAGGGAAAGTCTATCCTAGGAAGCTCTGGCTAGAAAAGGTATCAATGAGATCTGCTAAAGACTGGACAGGAGGTGATCCTAGCATAGCTAATGTATGGAGAGAGCATCTTGATGTTCCCAGTGGAGGGTTTGATGAATTGAGAGTTCTTCCCTTCCCCCCACCTCCCGCCTAAAAACAGCATCTGAAAAATGTATGTTCTTTTAACTGATGCACTCAGAAGCCAGAAATGGAAAAAAAAAGTATTCTGAGGGTTTGTTCAGGTGCTGTCAACATTATCCTGTGGTTAGCAAGTGCGTTCTGATTAATTATTGGACTTTTCATTTGCAGTCTGCCTTCCCCAGATTATGGTGTCTCACGAGGCTTGGGTCACCTTTACATCTACTTTTGATGATTTTTTTTTATTCTTGGACTAAGCATGATTTATTGCTCTGCTCTATACAGGTAGTAGATGAGAATGAAGAACTGAGAAAGTCCTTTAATTATATATCCTAACATGATATTAAGTTTTGACCGCTGGGTACTTGAAGTATGGCCCCCAAAAGGCAATAATAGCAACTGGTCCAATATGGTATGTTAGTTGCTTCCACCTCTTTGATCTTTGGTATTCTTTCAGTGTGTTGCCATGTTTCCAAGCATTTTCTTCTCCTCCCCAATACCTTTATCTTCTATCCAATTGGGACAGTTGCCTATTTCCTCATTTGCATTTTTCCCTGCCTTCTCCCCCAACCCCCCACTACTCATAGTATTGTCCTCAGCTTCTTTTGCATCAACTGAAATGTTTTTAGCTCTATTTTCTATTTGGAACTTAAAGTACCAAATATAATGAGCCTTTCCATATACAGAGGACAGAAAAAAAACTGATTTCTTTTATGGATAGCTTGCTTTTCTTTTAAAATACATAATAAATGCAACATGTTAACTATTTTAAAAATTAGATTTTTATTGATATCTTTGTTGAATAAATAGTATTTGATAGCCCCAACCCACTACCTTTTCAGAGTCATCCTTTATGACAATTTTTAAAGAAAAAAAGCAAAAGAAACCAATCATTATATTGAAAATGCTTTTATATGCAATATTCCATATTGATAGACTTCCCATTTCTTCAAAGGAATAGGGAGGGGGCAGATAGGCAGCACTTGGAAGACCTTGATTTAAATGGAGTCTGAGATACTTGCTATAGCTGTGTGACCCTGGGCAGAATACTTAATCCCAGTTGACTAGCCCTTGCCACTCTTCTGCTTTAGAACTGATACTAGGACGGAAGCCAAGGATTGAAAAAAAAAAAGTAGAGAGATGTGTTCTTATCTTTCTTCTTTGGGGTCAACCTTATGTTTTGTAATTCTGCAATATTCAGTTTGATTGTTTCATAGTCACTTTCAAAGGTAAATTGCTTGTCTGTGATTCCTTCAGGCCTTCCCCCTGTTCTCTTCTGTGAATTAAAAAAAATACTTGTACTTTTTTTTTCTTTCTTGAGTCTATCCTTAACTACTCACCTTGTCCTTTCCTTAAACTTGTTTGTATTTCAAGACATACTGTCCAGTGGGAAATATTTAAAAAAATTCATGATTCCATGTGGGGGAGATTGTGATATAGTAGAAAAGATTCAGAAGATCTGGGCTCAAATCATACTCTTAAATCTATATGTGACCTTACTACTTAAATATATATGTGACCTTAGGCAAATCATTTAACCTCAAAAGGCTTTGGGTTTCTTGCCTGTAATTATGGCATTGGACCAAGTGACCTCAAAGATCCCTTCCAGTTCTAGATAGTTGGTAAGTTTTGTATATCTCTTTGATTTTATTTCTAAATATTGTAAATGTTTCTTTCAACTCATTTTACCAATTCAACAAATATTTAATAGGTACCTACCATAGACAAGTCACTATTCTGGGTGATGGGGACATGAAGACAAAAAAATGAACTGGTCTTTGTCCTTAGGAAGTTTATGATGTTCTCTTTAGGGATGGGGAATACAGCACTGATGCAGATAAGCAAATATTAGGTAATCTGAGGAAAGAATAATGAAAGGCTTTCTACCCCTTATGGCTTCTTGTAATTTCAGGTTAATTTTATCCATGTTATCACTATACCTTTTCTTTTAACTTTTGTTACCAAAGAAGTCATGTTAAAAATGCTCTTCTACCATTCTCCATGTTTTTAAGTGAGCTTATATTGCTCTTACCTTCTTTTTCAGGATAGAACTTGATTTAGACACCTTTCTAGAAAAGATGAAAAATTAATCAATAAAAACATGAATTTTTGCTTCTCTTCAGATTTTTGAATCATCTTAGCTTCTGTTGTCTGGAAGTTCATTGTCTCAGTTGGTAAGTCAAAAGAAGGTGGCATATAATTCCAATTAAAAATTTATGTACCTTTTATCTTTCAGTGAACAATAATAGCTATAATAATGTTTAGGAAAATACAGTACAAGCTATTGGAAACAAAGGTTTATATTTTCTTTTGTGACCTGAAACTTTCTCTATCAAAAGGATCTCTTATTAACAAAATAAAGGCAATTTTGCTTCCCTGAATTCTAAGGCTGTTATGAGAAAGAATTATAAAAATGTGTGCAGTTCTCTTGTAGCCTGTAATCTTCAAAGTCTCATTACTTTTAGAGATTCACTGATAGTGCATCATTTCATTCTGAAACAGTTCTAAGGCAGCAATGACCTTGAAATCAATCAATATTTATTTTGGAACTGATACATTTGCAGTACTGTTTTCTGATGTACTGGTCCTGATTATTCTATAATCCTTC
Source organism: Gracilinanus agilis (assembly GCF_016433145.1). Lineage (NCBI taxonomy): Eukaryota > Metazoa > Chordata > Mammalia > Didelphimorphia > Didelphidae > Gracilinanus > Gracilinanus agilis. The sequence goes on from NC_058132.1 coordinate 255,224,867, forward strand.
CTTTCTCCACCTTCCCTGTTTATAGAGAAGGGTGGAGGGTAAAATAAAAGGTTTTTTCTTTTAAGAGAAAATTGCTATCCAGAAGTTTGAGGTTATGTAATTTTCAAATTCAGCAAATTTGCTTAGCCCTAGAATTCTATGATTTTACATAACTAGAACTCCATTCTGCCTATGAGGCCGTTGTCTTAATCTAAGGTATATCTCTCTTTTTGGAGCTTCTTTCCTCATACTTTAAATCAAATCAAGAAGGGAACAACAGTAATCAAGATGAAAAGTGGCATAAGTTGTAACTTTCAAGGAATTAGATTGAATTTTGGGAATGACTTATAGAAAATGTATCACTGTTTGGCAAACATCCTGGAGTCATAGAGTCTGAGGGGGGCACTTTCTTTTTACCCTCTGATAAATGCTGTCTGGGGGTTCCTCTTCCTCTGGCTCAGTCAAGAAGTCACTTTCTACTTTTTCAGTCCAGTGAGCAGAAGCTCCTGCCCTGGCTAGCTTGCCTTCACTTCCAGGTGATTGGGGAATGTCATCTCCCTTCTCAGTCAAGCGTTAGCCCACTGTAGGACTGAGATAATATCACTTTATCCTTCTTTGTCCTCCCAACCAGTACTGCTTTGCTCTCTAAGGAGACCCTCCTTCTACTCTGTACATATTTTGAATGTACCTACATATATATATATATATATATATATATATATATATATATATGTCTCCCACATTAGGCTATAAACTCCTTGAGGGTAGAGACCGTTTAAGCTTTTTCTTGGTATCTTTAGCTTTTAGCACAATGACTTATACAGTAATTTCTTGCTGATGGGTTGATTTCTGCTATCCAAACGTGGAGAAGTTTTAGCTGTCCCTCCAACCCATTCTTTCCTGATTCACCTAGTTGGGAGGAATTTTGTTCAAAGAGATTTTGTTAATTCCATAATTAACTTTTAATATAAATGCCACTTTTAATGTAGAGAGACGGAAAAGAAAGGAGATTTCTGTTTGCTTGACTCAGAATAAAGTAATAAATCTTCTTGGTAGATCAAAAAAGTTCTCTTCTGTTCATGAAGTGCTCTATAGATTATAGAGTGGTGGGGTGGTTGAATTAATCATTAAATTAAATTAGATATTTGAAAACATGCTAATATTTTTTGAAGACTGATGATAACTTTCCTTTCTCTAAGGATAGAAACTTCTTTAGGATTTGTCCAAGTCAGGGAGAATGTTTTTTTTTGTTTTGTTTTGTTTTTTTAATTTTATTAGGCTACATCTACTGTGGAAAGAAACCCCCGAAATAAACTTGTGTTATCTATTTTTAGTGTAATGAGGTCCAGGGACCTTTTGCAGGCATCAAAAGGTGGGATCTTATAATCATAAAAAAACATGGAACTGATGGAAATAAAATAGATAATCTAACCTTCTAAATTTGTAGATGAGGAAATGGAAGCCCTGAGAGGTTCAAGGCTATACAATTGCAGAGCTCCTTGTTTAGCCCTAGCTCTGTGGTCGTGTGTATGTGTGTAAATCTGGACCCTGATACTTATTATGTGTGTGACCATTATACATCCTGGACTTCCTTTTTCCTTAGCTATCAAATGAGGGCATTGAATTTAGAGCCTTGAGCTTTGGCTCTGTGGGTCCCATGATTCCTTCTTTCCAAGATGGCAAGACAGTCTTTACTACTTAATGTAGTGCCCCCCTTCTCTGCATGGATATCTGTCAAGAGCCTCATTTTGATTTTTCCATTGGAAAACTTGGGGGCAAAATGAGGAAAAAGAGAAAAGAGAGATCACATATTTTGATTCTACAGTTAAAATTTAATATTTAAGTAAAAGAAGAAAACAGCCCAACCCCAATGGATAAGGGAGAACTCTGACCAGAGCTGGGATGTTTCTGTAGGGAAGCTGTTAACCTCTTTTCTAGGACCATTTTTTTCCTGTCACCCCCTGTTCATCTTGACCTCTCTTTAACCCTTGCTTTTGAAATACAATAGTTTTCACATGGGGAAAATGGAAGGTAGGGAGGAAGGAGGTGGGAAGTCCTCTCCTCTATCTGAACTGTTTATTTCCTGCCCCTCCTCTAAGCTACAAAGTTTCCCCTTTTAAACTTTTGCTTTTATTGTGTTTATGAATGAATGAGGCCCTTTGTAAAGCTTATTGGAATGTTCTGTGGGAAGGACACTATGCAAAAATTAATTGTATTGCATAACTGCCCGAATCCTCATGGATGCCAAATCACCCTTGGCACTTCAACAGATCCTCCTCTGTGGTCAGTCATATGAGACTAGGATGCCCAGTGCAAATGAGATGTGGCTCTGTCCTCCTCACCAGTGCCCCTGGGGATGACCTTTAGCCTAGCTCAGACAAATGTCTTATCTTCTATTTCTACAAACTGGGCTTCTTAATACAATGGAGAATGCCACTTTGTTTCTTTCTTGCCTGATTCTTTCCATGGTGGCTGATTCTTTACAGATGTCAGATTTTTGTCCTTTTTAATCTAGAAGGAAGAAAACTGGCATTCTTGACTGTCATAAAGGCTGGCTTCCGTTTGGGTGATTGGCCTTTTAGTCCTGATAAAACTCTCTTTAGTAAGATACCTGTTGGCGGAGGTATTAGGAAACCCTGACCAGAATTAGAAAGTTCAGCATGCTTTTCTTAGTCTCTCTCCATGGTTCCATGTCTTCTTTCTGACCTCGTGATGTGAGTGTTTTCCAAGGGTCTGTCCTTGGCCCTCTTCTCCATGTACCTTCTTGGCAAGGAATCAAGCCCTTCCTTCTCCCTTGGCAGTCTTTTTTCTCTCCCATAGCTGATTCATAGTGCCATCCCTAACCTCTTTTTGAACTCTCTGTCTTTAGGGGATCTCTGCTAGGTGTCCCCCTGGCAGCTAAAAGTAAGCATATACTAAACTGAGCTGATTTTTCCTCCTGAGCTTGCTCCTTCTTATAGAACTATGTTCTGTGACCCGACCATTCATTCACCTCCATTTGTGCTGTAGTATTATTATCTTTTACCCTTTTCTCTCACTGCTCACATTCACTTTCCAATGTGTTTTACATGTCTTCTTCTCTTCCCACTGCTGGTCCTCTCATCTACATCTTCATTACCATCCATTCAGCATCTGTTTCAGGAATTTATTAATAGTTTTTCTCTTTCCAGTTTGTTCTTCCCATTGTTTCCAAAAAACACTTTATCATTTCTGGGTCCGGTTATTTTACTGCTCTGCTCAAAAACCTGTTGTAGCTCCCTAGCACATTTGTGTCAAATTCAGACTCCTTTACTTGGCCTTCAAGGTCTTCCACAATTTACTGATGCTGTTATGCAGTTATTTCTCAGTAGTATCCAACTCTTCATGATTGTATTTGGGGTTTTCTTGGCAAAGATCTTAGAGTGGTTTGCCATTTTCTTCTCCAGCTCATTTTACAGTTGAGGAGACAGTGGCAACTAGAGTTAAGTGACTTGCCCAGGGTCAGTCAGCTAGTAAGTGTCCGAGGCCAGATTTGAGCTCCCAAAGAAGAGTATTCTTGACTCCAGCTTTGATATTCTATCCACTGTGATACTTACCTGCTCCCACAATTTAGTACCACTTGGCCATTCTAGTTTTGTTTCATTACCCTCCAGTGTGTTCCAGCCAGATTGCCCTGCTTCCTTGTCCCTTGAGCAGTGGCTGGGTGATTTCTGGCCTCCAGATCTTTGTTCACAGAAATTCTCTTCCTTACTTTCTTCACCTATTAAATTCCTACCTATCCCTTAAAACCCATCACAGACACTTCTTTTCCATGAAGACTTACCTCCTGATCCCTTCTTCTTCCATAATAGCCTTTTCCACATAACAGAAATACTTACTACTTATTAGATAATGTGTGTTCTTATCTTCCTATCTTGTAAGCTCCATGAAGGCAGGAGTACAAGACATCTGTCTCTCTTAGTGCCTTTCACAGTGTTCTGGACAGTTGTGAAAACGTTATTGGGATGCTCCTTGGACCTGTTAATTATGTTATAATAAGCATGAATCTAAAGAAATCACAAGAGGCAGAAGTCTCCATTTACAATCACCTGTCCTTTACCTGTATTAGTCTTATTACAGCAACCAGGAAAGTAGAATTATAGACCCCACTGATAAAATCTTCCTCAGGAATTAGAACTTTACAACTGGAAAGAGCCATAAAAAAACTCTCTTTAAAATTTTTGTTATATTAATACCCAGTTAATGTTCACTTTCTCCCCTTTCCTCCCCATTAGGTAAGGCATTTAACAAAAAGATATATGCATATATAAAGCTATGTCTTACTTATGTCTGTTTATCAGTTCTTTTCTCTAGAGATGGACAGACACAAGTCATTCCTCATACAATATTTCTGTTACTATCTGTAATGTTCTCATGGTTCTGCTTGTTTCACTCTTCATAATTGCAAGTAAGGGTTTGCCATGTTTTTCCAAAATTAACCTGTTTGTCATTTCTAATATTTTTAAAGCCCTTCCTTCTGTCTTAGAATTTATACTAAGTATTGGTTCCAAGGCAGAAGAGCTGTAAGGCCAAGGCAGTTGGGGTTAAGTGACTTGCCCAGAGTCACACAGCTCGGAATGTCTTCATCCTTATTTGAATCCAGGACTTCCCATCTCCAAGCCTAGCCCTCCATCCACTGAACCACCTAGTTTCTCCCATTTATCATATTCATCATTTCTTAAGGTGCAGTAGTATTACATCATAATCATATACCTCTACTTATTTAGCCATTCTCTAGTTGGTGGGTACTTCTTCATTTTCCAGTTCTTTTCCAAGGAGGAATGCTATAAATATTTAGAACATATATGTTCTTTACCTTTCTCTCTGATTACCTTAGGACATAAACCTAAAAGTAGTGTTGCTGGGTCAGAAGGTACAATTTTATAACTCTTTCAGCCTCATTTCAGATTGCCTTCCAAAAAGGGTTGAGGCTCAAAGAGAATATGACGTGGCCAAGATGGCAGAACTGGCATTTATCCTCATACCTGACTTATTGAGTATTATGTTTGACATGTGCTAGAAGCAATAATAGTCATTCATTATTAGATAGAATTTTGAGGGTGACAGAGTAGCCACTAAGGGTATTATTCCCATTTTACAGAGGAGGAAACTAAGGCACAGACAGTAACTTGCCTTTGGTCCTTGTCAGAGACAAGGATCAAACCCAGGTCTCGCATCTCCAGTTCCTGTAGTTTTTACATTATACCAGGCTGTCTAGTTTGACTAGAAGGGGTATTTGGGGAACAAGGAGGGGATTGGAGGAATAGATGATGTTCCAAGGTTTCTTCTTTGATATTACCATAAAGTTAGGAAGAATGTTACTCAGCAGCTGAAGATGGGGAGGAGATAATTCTTTCACTAACAATAGATTTCAATGGCTTCTTCTGTAAACAAACACTTAAATGGAGGATTTATCTGGTCCATTTGCTAAAAGGCCAGTTATTCAAGACAGCCAATTTCTAGAAGATGTTCTCTTTCTTGGAGGCCCACATTCCTCTTTGAGGAGTGGGATATTCAAGCTGCTTTCTTGGTGCAAGAAACAAGGTTTTGCTTGGCTGAACTCTTTTTTCCCCATCGGGATTTGTTTTATATGTGTAGTCTGTGAACTCAGTGGGGCAACTCCCTTCCCCAGTGGCGATCAACAAATTCTCAGGAAGTAAGTCTGAGGGAGCAGAAGCTGGACTTGAACTCGAGTCTTGCTGAATAGCTGCCTGGCCTTCTGTCTACTCCTCCATCCTATCTCATTGGACTTAACTTTGTCATTGGCTCGGAGAGGCTCTTCTTTTCTTTCCTGCAAGAGTTTGGCTGAATAATTTGGTTCTACAGCACAAATTGTGGGAGGGGCATCACTAGGATAGATCTAGGGCTAGCCAGATGAGGGACTTCCCCCTAGAAGCATTGGTGGGAGGAAGGGGAGCCTGGGCTTCCAGAGAAGAGGAGAGGTAGGTGGGAGTGTTAGATCTACTCATGGGAGCTCTTGTGGGCAGACCTGGGACTAATGGGTTGTGTTTCTGTGAGGCAGATTTTGACTTAATATCAGTGAAAGGATTTTCCGGTGATGAGCTTGCACTAGAAATGGGATACTTTGCTTTTATAAAGTTGTTTTCTATCATTAGGAATATTTAGGCAGATGTCAGATGACCATTTGTCAGAAATACAGAGAGATTCCTACATTGGAGAGGAATTTGGCCAGATTTGAGCTCTGGTCTTCCTGCTCCATATCATAATAGTAAATGATTTATCAAAAGCATAAGATACAGGATTATCATATTATATGATCATATATGTTTTGTATGCTGTGCATATGAGATATATCTGCATTGATGTGGAATCTAGAAGCCCCCAAACTTGTAGCCTAGAAAGATTTGATGAACCCCAGTTTACTTAGCTTGAAGGTGAAGGCCCCAGGTTTGACCTTGACCTGTAGGGTTTCTTCCCTGAGGGGGGAGTCCAACTTCACTTGTCTCAGTCTAACAATAGACCTTATTTTGAGCTTGAGTGGGGATGATCATTCCTATCAGGACCAAGCCCAAGGCCAGTGACTCTTCTTGTCTCCTGGAGCCTCTCCCACACACCCTCCTTCTGAGGATGGAACTGGGACCTTCAGCTTATAAGACTGAGGCACTGCCTACTGCGCTGAAGAGGACTTCTCTTTGCGGCTATCTCTTATCTGGACTCGTGGCAGGACTTGGCTTCCTATTGGAATCCCCATGGTAAGGTGTGCCCCTTCCCTGGCTTTCCCACCACCCTTTGTCCCTCCCTCCATTTTACATGTGCCACACCGCCCGGAGCGCTGCCATTTGTAGGAGCAGGGTTTGTCAGAAGAGGGAGGTGCTCGAACACTGATGCCTTGTTGGTGGAGCTGTAAGATCCTGCCATAGCTATTCCCGAAGCAGTCTGAACTATGCTTCCTTAAAAAGACTCCAAACCACGTCTACTTCTGACCAGGCCATACGTGTGGTAGGCGTAAACCTCCAAAGAAGAGATCAGAGAAAGGAGAAAAAGAACTTGCGCACACTGAAATGTTTCTGAATGGCCAAGAATCCGAAGCGAAGGGGCTGCCCACCAGTTAAGAAACAACTGAAGCAGTCGCAGTTTCTGGGTGTTGAGGAAACATTTCATCATAAGAAATAGTGAGAGAAAATGGCCTTAGAGAGACCTATGAAGACTTACCTGCACTGATGCAGAGTGAGGGGAACAGAACTAGGAGAAGGACTTAGAGAGACATAAGAGATCCAATCAGTGGAGCAACACCCATCTGCTAGGACCAGTGTGTGCCACCTGACTCCTGCCTGAGAGGCAAGGGAGGGCCTCGCAGTGCTGGGGAGAGAGACATGTGCAGACATGGCCATGATGGGAACTTGCTTTGCTTGATGCTTAATTTTTAAGATTTATCCACTGCCCTCTACAGTTCACATCAGATAATAGTAATACCTCAGGTTTTTTTCTTTTTTAAACAACCCTAACCTTTCATTTTAGAATCAATACTGTGTCTTGGTTCCAAGGCAGAAGAGCAGTAAGGGCTAGTCAATGGTGACTTGCCCAGGGTCACACAGCTAGGAAGTGCCTGAGGTCAGATTTGAACCCAGGTCTTCCCATTTCTAGGTCTGGCTCTCAATCCACTAAACTACCTAGCTGCCCCCATGATAGCTCAGGTTTGTTTTACTGTTTACAACTTGCTTTCTTCACAAACACCCCTGTAAAACAGGTACTCCAAATATTATCAGGAAAAGTTTATCGATAAAAAAAACCAAGTCTCAGAGAATTTAAGTGATTTGACCAAAGGAATAGCTATGAAGTGGCAGAGGCAGGACTTGAACTTAGTACTGCTGATTCTCCAATATAATATCTATAAAAAATGCTTAAATATAGTAAGGGCCCTGGCTAAATTATGTTTGTTACTAAAATGGGGTTTTCCCCCCTCTTTGTGAAGAGAGAGAAAGAAAACTGACACATGTTTTTGAAATGCACAAAATCATGACAGAAGGGAGTTCAGAAGGAATCAGTCTAGCAGGGCAGCTTTGAAAGTAACAGTATGATTTTCTTCATAGTTTTATGTACAACTCTTTTCTAATGTGTACATGGGAGAATTCATTTTAGTGCATGATAATTAATATCAGAATAAAAGGGAGATTGGGAGGGGGGAAGAGATGGACTACCAGCTCTCAACCTATGATCCCTTATATTGCAGTCATTCATATAGATGTCTTGTCTTTCCTACTTTATTATATGCTCCCCTGGAATAGGGTTTGTGTCTTTATTTTTCAGTCTGCTGCACCTGGCATCCTGGCTTGCAAACTGTAGACCCTTAAAAAATGTTTGTATGTTTGTTGAGTGGAATTGAGGAGCCATTCTTTTTTCCCTTCCTATCTCAGAGAATGAAAAGTCCTTATTGCTTTCCAGGGATAATTCTTCTACTTGTTTTATCAGTTAGGCGTTTTTAACATAGCAATGGGCTCTCTTGGCTGGATGGAGACCTATTCTATAACCCAGCCGTGTGGTTGTTTTCCAGGTTCATTGCCGGGGGAGTCCAACCTCTCCTAAGGGATTGAGCTTAGCACTTAAATTCATTGACTCATTACCCCTACCTTGGCTACTCTGGAGACAGTTCTATTTTTTGACTCCAGTCTGGGGTTTGTTTACAAGAAAAGAGGGGGAAGTAAAAGAAGTGCTCAATGTACAAACAAGAATCGGATACAGGGCAGGTGATTTATTCCTACTCAAAGAAAGCCCTGATGAGCACAAGGGAATCGTAACACACATAATGACCGGAACAGAATTCAGCTGTTCACTTATGATTATTAGCAGTTAGCTGGGAGATCAATATTCAAACTTTTTTGGGATATATTACAGTTTTATAAGCCTACTAATTAACCATGTTATCTTTCTCCTTTGTTTTCATTATCTAATTAGTCATCTGAACTTGATATTTCCAGTTGTCTCTGTTGCCATCTGCTCCCCAGCCATTGCTTGGGCACTTTCTCTTGGTGATGGGAGAACTGCCCAGTGTAGGTGCTTCTGCATTTCAGAGAGCTAGTGCCAGTTCCAGAGTTAGATGCTATTACCACAGCCTTGCCCTTGAGAGACAGCATCCAGCCTCTAGGTCTTTGGGCCTTTTGGGTTCTCACAAGACTCTCACATAGGAAAGAAGTCACCAAAGGGAAATGGCCCCTTCTTGTGTGCATATAGCTTTCAGTTGGGGAAACTGAGTGGGATTCCTTTCCCTAACTAACTGCCTGGACAGCTCAGAGCTGTTCTCTGCCCAGGGGAGGAATGAATTGCCCTTTTTGTTTATCCACTGACTTTCAGATCAACAGCCATTTGAGGGGCTCTTGGCTGGTGATGGCTTATGGCTAAGAAGTGTAAGGAATTAAATTAAGGGGTTTGACTAAATATATGAGAATTTTAAGATAATACTCTGGTCGCCGATTTTAAAATTAATACAGCCCAAGTCAAAATGACTTTCTGTAGCTTTATTTACAAAGAGGTGGAACAAGTGAAAGTAGAGAAATGTGAAAGAGGGTAGAGTAAGAAGTCTAGCTTATTACCCTAAATGTTGCTCTGGTGCTTGGCTTAACCCAGGCAGGGCTTGTTAACCCCTCAGCCTGGAGAACCTGATGGTGAATTAAGCAAGAGTTCAACCCATGCAACCTCCTCCAAGAAGGGGAAGCCTCTCTGGAACTAATCTCTCCAGAAGCCAGGAAAGGAGGGTCAGCTTTTCACTTACCAGAAGAAGATACAAAGGGAGAAGATCCAGGAGCAGTCTTACCAGAAGCAGTTCAAGAGCCAGAGTCCTAGGTCCAAGTGAAGCCAAAGACCGAAGTCCCAAGGTGAAGTCCTGAGTTTGAAGATCCTCCAACCTGAAAATTCAGGACAAAGAAGACTCTCTTGCACAGGAAGTTCATCATTTTTTATAGTCCTTTTTTTTACATCCCTTCCTGTCCCTTCCTCCACTTTATGGGGACCAACTGCAATCTTTAAATTTGCTTAGCACTGCCCAGTGGGTGGTCAGTTGTTTCTGAGTTTTCACCCACTTTTAATAAGTGGCTTGCAAATCTCCCCTACTTAGTGTTAAGTTAGGGGTGTTTTCAGTTTTTGTTGATTAACTTAAAAATAGGCAAGGGGAGAGTCAATCCCATCATCACAGAAGTAAGCCAATGGGTTAACTAGGATGGCTTTTGCCTGTAGGGAGAGGGAGAGGTTGGAAGGGGAATCAGAGGACCTGTTACACTCTTTCTCTTATTCATCTTGAATCTATTCCTTTCCGCTGGACCCTTCCCACTTACTTACAGCTGAGTACGGGGCTTCCCACTCTGAAAAAGGGATGAGTTTTGAGTCTTTCAGTTCTATCAAGCCTACCATATCTTCATTCCCTCACTATCTTATCACAATAACAAAATAAAACAAAACAAAAAAACTATTTTGCACTCAGAGCCTCTTTTTTCACATGACCTTGTCTCTGCTTACAGTATAGCCTTTTCCCATTCAGTTTTACTCAGATCAAAGTCCACTTGGCACAATTATCATTACATCTAAGGACTTTTTCTTAATCTTCATCCTCTGTAGCTGTTGCAATTGCCGATCACTTCCTCCATTTGGAAACACTATCTTTTAACCACTCTTCTGTTTTCTGACTCCTTCCAGAACTCTAAAGGTTATAGTTTCTCAAGTCTTTTTCCTTGGTCCTTTTCTCTCATGTTGTCATATACTTCTCATTTCAATGATCATGCTTATGCAAATGACTTCCAAATTTATATCCTATGTTCTGACTTTTTTTCCCGAGGTCAAACCCACACTTAGTTTACATGTAACACATTTTTGCCTGAATGTGTCTGACACCTCAAACTTACATATTTAAAATCTATCTGTTGTCTATGTTCCCATCTTCCATTCTGGTTTAGCTGGATCTTCATCACCTACTAATAATCTCCTGACTGGTCTCCCTGCCTTTACTTTTTTCCCTAAATCCCCTAAAGTTACTCCTAATTGCTTATGGAGTCAAACTCCTCATTCCACATTTGATATCCTCCACAATCCTATATTCCAGTGTTATGACCATCAGTCAACATAAATTTATTAAATTCTTATCATGTGTCACTGGGAATACAAAAATGAAGAATGAAACAAATCCTTACCTGCAAGAAGCTTATATTCTGATGAGGGAGAAAAATGCATGCATATATATGTGTGTGTATGTGTGTGTACACTACACACATATGTACAGATATGCATATATATGTGTGTATGTGTGTGTATACTACACACATATGTACAGATATACATATGCATGTGTATATATACACACATATGTATTTTTTTAAACCCTTACCTTCCATCTTGGAGTCAATACTGTGTATTGGCTCATAGGTGGAAGAGTGGTAAGGGTAGGTAATGGGAGTCAAGTGACTTGCCCAGGGTCACACAGCTGGGAAGTGTCTGAGGCCGGATTTGAACCTAGGGCTCCCATCTCTAGGCCTGCCTCTCAATCCACTGAGCTACCCAGCTGTCCCCTACACACATATGTATTACAGAATAAATGCAAATTGGTGTGCATATCAACTGGGACAAAGCAGAATAGCTAAATTTTTTGACAAAATAATTCTAACGACTCTTGACATCTTTTTAAAAATTTTAATATATAATGTATGATTTTGCAGTAGTCTCTTGTTTTAATACAATTTGATATTGTGTTCATAAGATTTTGACACTATTCTATGATTCTTCACCATGAAACAAAACAGTACAGCACATTGGTTAATCAGTGTACTCTTGTCAGGTGGTCCATTTCACCTAATGAATTGATTTTATAGCCTATAGGTTTTCTGTGGGGATTGAAATAAGGTGAGTTCTCAGGCCACTCAATCATGTTTATCTCTTTTGGAAATATTTCTTAACCTTTCTTGACACATAACATGTAAACAAAGCCATATTGCAGCTTTCCTTCTGCGTTTGGGAATTTTTGTAATTCAGGAACAATTCAGCACTTCAGTATAGAGCCAAAGCTGAAAGGTACAGGTTTGTTGGGAAGGCGTAGCTTGTCAGCTTTTCAAGTGATGGATGTGCTGAACTCTGAGTAAACTCTTCTTGGTGAAAGAAGTTTAACATCATCAAACGTGCATCTTATGTACAGAATTGTGACTACTTGGAGGGGTCAGGATGATCAATAAACAAAGAGAATTAAAGTCATTTCCTTTCGAGTTAATATAAGGTTATTATGTCCGATTACAATATTTACTTTTAAATGTGTTGCTGCAAAGTTGAGCAATGCCGCCATATTTAGTAACACTCTTGAAAAGAAGTGGAAGGAGTAAAGAGATAAAAGGTAAATGTTGACCACATTTACAACCTTTGCAGCATTTTTATTTGGTAATCTTATTAGAGGCAAGCAACATAGACTATATATACTGCTAGAATTGGAGTCAGGAAAATCAAGGTTCAAATTCCTACCTTTGTGACTGTGGGGAAATCACTAATATCTTTGAGTCTCAGCTTCCTTCTGTTATCATTGAGATCATAATAGCCAGAGTACTCATCTCAGGGATTTTTTGAGACACAAATAAATTAATGTATATAAAGTATTTTATAGGAGTTCTGTAAATGCCAAGTAATATATTGTTATTAGAATATCCAAGGCAATGGGAAGGGTAGTGGAATGGAAGTGCCAAAGATTATTTCTTTGTTACCTTTAACTCCTGTTTCACAGTTGAAAATCTGATATGGAATTTGTTATTAATAAAGATTAGATTTTTTATAGATTTTCCCTCCTTTCTAAAAATGGTTTTAGAGACTCTAATAAGGTTTTTGGGTTCACTTGTATGCATGAGTGTATAGCTTGTGTAATTATAGTATATGGAGTCCAAGAATTGGTAAAGAAATGTCCAGCTCCTCTTTTGGAAGAATTCATCAAACTATAACATGTTTTCCTTTGCATTTTTAAACTTAGATAATGGTATTAAAGTTACAGGTGATAAGTTTCTTTTGCTTTGGACTTTTGAAATAGTTTTGTGGTTTAGAACTTCTGATTTGTGTTTATGAATGATTTGGTAGCTACTTCACAGAGATTAGCAATCCCAGGAAGTTTTACGGTCATATATTTAAAATATTGCCACCATCAGCAGCAAAAATCAAGTGCCCAGAATTTGTCAGCTTTATCTGACTTGGCTTTTAAAGATTTATAATACTGTATACAAGGAGAGTTAGAAATGGACTTTAAAAAATACTGGGTTAGATTAGTTTCTCCTGTTAGAAGCCAGTCTAAAAAATAGTAAGCACCCTAGGTCAAGTGTAAATGGCCCTTTGGTTTAGTGATTTAGTCTTTTTTTCACTCTGTAAGTTGTACTGATTTTTTCTTGTCTTCTCAAACTGATGTCATTTCTTGACAAAATCCAGTTAAATAGAAATATTAACCTTTTGACCTTTTCTTGTGCTGTTTTCCATAGTTCTAATCATTGTCATTCATCAGCATTAGTAAGAAGTGTTTACTCTAGTGGTTCCCAAGCTTTTTTGGCCTACTGTCCCCTTTCCAGGAAAAATATTACTTAGCTCCCTGGAAATTATTATTTTTTTAATTTTAATAGCAATTAATAGGAAAGATAAATGCACCCGTGGCCATCACGCTCTCATGGATTGCTGCAGCACCCACCAGGGGGCGGTAGCGCCCACTTTGGGAATCACTGGTTTACTTCAAGGCAGTGACTTGGATACAGAGATATATAACCTCATAGGATTTAGTGCTTGATGAGACCATGCAAGTAACCAAGTACCTTCACTTTTCATAATTGAGGAAAATGAAATCTAGAGAAGTTAAACTACTTGACTTAAGGTCACATAGGCAGTAAGTGGCAGAACCTGTGTTGTGGAGATGGGAAGAGGGAATGGGTTTTTGAGAATATTTTCACCCCAGGCTGAAGAATGTGAGCTCCTTGAGACCTCTGCCGTTTTAGCTTTTGTCTTTCCATCCCCAGTGCTTATCACATAGTAGGTGCTCAATCAAAACATGTTGAAGGAATGAAGACAGAAATATAGTCTGGAAAATATTATCTTTTCAGGTTCCCTGCCCATACTCCCCTCCACATGATTCCTGAGACCTTTTAACTTCAGTTCATTTTAAACATTCCCAGGCCTTCCCTTTTATTAAATACAATAGAAATGATTATAATTTGGGTTATTTCAGAAATTCCTTAGTATAATGCAAAGACCATTAGGTCATAGCACACAAGGAAGATTTCCCTGTACTCAGTGTCTTACTGTGTGGTTGAAAGGTGGCATATTTAATTTACAAAGATAAATAGTAATCTAGGATAACATATAGAGATTACCAAGTGAATGGTGTCTCTGTCTCTCAATCACATGTGTGTGTATATATGTATTTGTTATACATATGTATATATTTGTGGGTTTACATATACCTACATATATACATATGTATATAAAGAAAATGATTGCTGACATTTCTAAGGCTGATGTGGGAAATCTTTTGTCCTGTGCCCACTGAGGGACCTCTGCTAAGAACTCTTATATTCATCATGGTCATTATCTGTGGGGTTTCTTTTCTTTTCTTTTTTTTTTTTAATTTTTTTTTTTGTTTAAACCCTTAACTTCTGTGTATTGTCTCATAGGTGGAAGATTGGTAAGGGTGGGCAATGGGGGTCAAGTGACTTGCCCAGGGTCACACAGCTGGGAAGTGTCTGAGGCCGGGTTTGAACCTAGGACCTCCCATCTCTAGGCCTGACTCTCAATCCACTGAGCTACGCAGCTGCCCCCAGTGGGGTTTCTTTTCTTACCGATTCCAGCAAGACCTGATTCTATACTTCCCAAGCTGATCTAGCTTTCAATGTCTGTTTTTTTGTTTTTTGTTTTTGTTTTTTAATGTTCCTCTTGTCTGGAATGTCTCATTCTCTCTCACAACTTCTATCTCTTTCTCTTGAAATCCTACCTATTCAAAACCCAGTTCAAGTACCTCAAATTCTAGAAAGCTCTGAATTACACTGTGGTCGCAATATAGTAGTCAATTTGGTAAATACCCAGAGACCCATAAAGGTTGCTCAAAACTGGTTGTGTTGATTAGCACACAGATAGATGTCTGGTAAAAATGGTATCTTTAAATTTCCTCTGGAGGATTATGTGAAAGTTTGAGTCAAGTCAAGAAATTTTTTTTTTCTAAAGCTACTCCACAACTGTTTCTTGGCCTGGGAGTCAAATTATTATGTTTTTATAAGATGTATTAATAATTATTAATTTTTACACTCATGATAGACCGTAGCTATGTGGTCCTTTCACTGATTCAGAGAAAGGAAGGAGAGGGACAAGGGTAGATTTTAACCAACATCATCACAGTGGTGATCGGGCTGGTTTGATTTCAGGTGTTTGGCTTCTTCTAAGTCTCTTGGGTCCCACCTACTGCTTTAGTCCTTGCTCCTTTGCTTAAGTAGAGAAAAAAGAGCTATGTAGAGATTCCCTCCCTTTTTTTTTTTTTTTTTTTGGTGCTGATGAAGACAACTTGCAAAAGAGTTTTTAAGCCCTGCTTCATAATTCTTTTTGGAAATTATCTGTGTTTATTCTTGGTCCCACTTTTCCTGTGTCTCTTTTATTGTTTCCTGGCTATACTTGTAACTCCTTTCCTCGGTAAGCTTCACCTCTCACAATTCCTGGCTTCTTTTAAGACTCAGCTTAAGGACCTCCTCTTGAAAGAGTCTTTTTGGGTCTCCAGGGCTGTTAGTGCCTTCCAGCTTCTCTGTTTATCTTCTGTGTACAGAAAATATGTTGTGTCCTCCTTTAGAATGTAAACTTTAGAGGGACTCTTTTTTTCTTTGTATCCTCAAGCTTTTGCAAAGCACCTCCAATTAATAATTAAATATGAAGTACTTAATAAATGTTTGTTAATTCACTGTTGGTCACAATCATTTGGACTTAGCTGCTTGTCTTGGTGCTCTTACAGAAGAGGGCTGCTCTTTAATGCATGTGCAGAAGAACACACACACACATATATTGATGGAGTGTCAGCAGTAGGTCTGGAATTGGAGTTGGGTTGGGAGATGTCAAACAGAGAGTATGTCAGCTCATGATTTTGTGCCTATTCTCTTGGAACATGTTTATCTTGTATTTCCTGGGTGGTGGGTACTCTGTAGTAAAACTGAAACCTTGTTATATTGGTCATGATTTTAGCGTTAGTGGAAGTTGTTTTTTTTTTTTTTAAATGCTTACTTTCTGTCTTAGAATCTACACTAAGCATTGGTTCCAAGGCAGAAGAGTGGTAAGGGCTAGACATAGCTAAGAAGTGTCTGAGATAAAATTTGAACCTAGGACCTCCCATGTCCAGCCTTGGCTCTCTAATCCACTCACTTAGTTGCTCCTGAACCAGTTTTAAGATATAAAAAATATCTGCTGACAAAGCAGACCACTAGATCCTCTTTCCTTATTTCTTAAATATTGCCAAAGGTTAATTATGTTGTTGGCAGAGCTGGGTTATAGCCTCTCTGTGATCTGCTTCTTAAGTGAGTGTAATATTAAAACAGTGAATAATTATAGAATGTTGTATCAGGAAAGGCCCTTAGAGGTCATCTCATTTCAACCTTTACTTTATATATGTGGAAACTTAGACCCAGAGGTGTTAACCATTAAATGGCAGAGTTGGAGTTTAAATCCAGGTCTTTTGATTCCCAAGTCTAGGACTCTTTCCTATATATTTTGCTGCTTAATTTAGCAAATTTGATTTTGGACTGTAGTAGAGTGCATGAAAAAATTGAAGCAGGGTTCCCTTTTGCACTGTGCTTTTGCTTTAGCATGGCAGAGTGAATTGAGAACTGGCCTGAATGAAGAAGACCGGGGTTTCAAACTGAGTCTCCCCCTGAGACTTGGTGATGTGATCCTGGGCCAGTTATTTAGTTTCTCAGTGCCCCAGGAAATTCCCAGAGGGTCTATCATTTCAAGAAGGTACCCTTAATCTATATAAGTAGAAGAGCCACTCATCCCTTCTGATGAAATAACCCAGTGAAATAATTTGAACTGAATAAATTGGGGACAAAATTTTTTTTAAATGATTTTGTATTTCTGAGTACATAGTGACCAGAGGTAGGTGACTTGGATTTGCTGGGGATGGATTGACATTTGGCAGAGTTGGTTGTGTGGGGAGTAGGCTGAAGTTGTGGATTAAAGGCAAGGGGAATGGTTTCCTTTCCTTGACTGGCTCTCCAGGTATGTTGGCCAAGAGAATAATCCAAATTATTGGCCACCTTCCTTTGTGCCTTCTAGACTCCAGAAGGCAAATAATAGGCCCTCTGTTAATGATTGTTGATTGATTAGTTGATGAAGGACTGTGCATCTGCTTAGACATGGAGGTAGCAGAATGAGAAGCCTCTAAGGAATAACCATGGTGGTATTTCCTTCTCCCAGACTTCTCTCAGTACCTCAGCCCCATGTGTTATCTGTTAAATAGTTGTTTCTTCCTGGTGGTCTTGTTCTTCCAGGCAGAGACAGATGGCTTTTTTTTTGGGGGGGGGTGTGGGGTGGGGGTGTGTGGGGGGTGTGTGTAATCTGTTCTGGCAGCTGTGCCCATTTATTGCTTCAATAACAAGGTGAGCTTGGTTGCCATTTTTTCTCTTATCTTGTTCTAGGTCCATTGTTTGAATTTTGGGTTGCTCCTGAAATGGAATAATACTAGAGTTCTTGATGTCTTTACGTTATCAGCTATTTAATTTGCTTTAGGTTGTAAATTCCTAGAGGGCAAGGAACAGGTCTGTTTACTTTGCTCCTTGCAGCCCACCCTGGGCAATTTGGCAGTTTGGACTGTTTGACAAGAAGGTAAGGCCCCAATGTTCAAGTTTCTGCATGCCATGCATTTTAGGAGTGTGCACTCTTTTCCTCAAGCATTTACAATCCTTTATTGTCTAATTTGCTGGATGCTCTTAAGGATCCTATTTTTCATGGTTCACTTTCTAGTTTGTCATATCCTGAATGTCATGTCAGGGCTATTGAAAGTGATAGAAAAAAGGTCTTGAATCTGACATTCCTGACAGCTGTGACAAATCTTATTCTTTATAACACCAGCTCCAGGCCAGACTCTTAGGTGCTAAACTCTCTGGAGATGTAACAGTTCATGATTGATTCTCTAAGGCGAAACATTTCCCCTGCCTTTCTCTGGGCCTCCTTGTTCCCTTTTGTTATTTTCCTGTGTATGATCTCCTCTTGGCCACCTTAGGTAGATTATCCAGTTTGTGGATTACTCATTACTCATTATTTCTTCCCTCTGGCTATTTGAGTACTCAGAAGGCTCATAGGCACCTTGAAAGGACATGTAAGTCACCTTCTGCCCCTCTCTCCCTCCAGTGTTCTCTAACTCCTTCACTTGTCCCACCTCTACCTTCTGGCTGAGCTTTACCTGAACAAATCCATCATTTTAAAGTTTTCCTTATATTCTAGTCTGTACATTATGATTCCCTAAAGTGGTTAACATCTTGACTCTCCTGAGAGATTGCCAGTGCATTGTCATTTTTGTGATAGTGGCATGGATACATCATCCCCCCAAACCACTACAAAGATTTGAAATTCTGCTGATTGGCTCAGTTGGTCCATTCATAAATGTTCCTTTGCCTCTTCTATTTTGCCTAACATTTGGTTTTCTTATTACAGATTAATGACCTTTAGATGAGGTTTGCTTATGTGCCTTTTTATGGATGGTTTGACCAGTGCTGAATAATTAATAAACTTCTAAAACTGTTCAACAAACTTTTATTAAGCACCTTTTCCTTTCAAAGCACTGTACCTTTTATTTTTTTTCTTCTCCCATTTATTTTATTTTATTTTTGGATTTTAAATATTTATTTTTTAGAAAAGTTAACATGGTTACATGATTCATGCTCTTACTTTCCCCTTCACCCCCCCAACCTCCCCCGGCCACCCCACTGTACCTTTTAAAGGTAATCTTTTAAGTTTCTTCCCAAGAATTTGTATCAGAGTCCAAGTAGCCAAAGTAAGGGAAAGGAACAGTTAATTTCATTGCTCATTAGTAACTCTTGTTGAGGCTGATTTGAAGTTTAGGCATTTCAATTTATGTTCACTAAGGTTCTCCATTTGGAGGAGTGGAATCACTTTGTTTTATCTACCATAGGCATTATTTTCAGTTATTTCTCTTGTTGGATGTTTTGTACCCTACTACCTCTTGCCCTTTCAGAAAAGTGTCTATCTTATGTATCATGAGGTGGTTGTTGAGCATTATTGCCTGAGGTAGGAAATTCTTTTGAGCTGCATTTTGGCTGACTAAAACTTTGTTTATTGGTCTGGTTTTTTGATGGTTGTTGGAGGTCATCTTTTTAAGGTTGCTACTTTTTGACCTGAGATCCCAAGAAGTCTTTTGGGAAAGGTGCATGAATATAAGCTGGAGATATTAACTAATGTTGGCCATTAATTGATAAACTAGTGGGATACATGTTGTTTGATACGGATAAATCAGAACTCTGATTTAGAATCACAGAACTCTGTGGAATGTTAGAGATTAATCCCTTCATTTTAGAAATGAGGAATTGAATCCAAAGGACTTGCCTAGAGTCATCCAGATATTAATTGTTTGAGGGGGATTTGAACCTAGGTCTTTTTGACTTTATCTAGTACTCCAGCTACTATGCCATCTTGGGATGTTGAAGCCAGAAAGGTCTTTAGAGATGTTTATCCCATATTTTTCTTGTAGGTGAGTAAACTTGAGACTGCAGATTTTAAATGATTTTGCCTATTATTCATTTAGTGAAGTCAGGGATTGAAAATGGTTTTGCACAGGTCTAAGGATACAGTTAGGATTTGAACTCCAGGTCTTCAGGCATCAAGGCTTATGCTTTTCCCATATGCTCTAGTGATGCATTCTACAGACGTCTTTCTCTTAGTATATTTTAATTACCTCCCTTTTTGTTCCAGTGGAACATTTTTGCTGCTAGTTAAATTCCAACATTACAAAGAGGGCATCAGTTCCCAAATATTTAAATGGAAGATCCTGGGAGAGTTTTTCATAGTTTATCTTGTAAGAGTTAGAAATCCAGGTTCATCTGGCAGTGTAGTTAGGAAATGTAAACATTGTGATTAATGCCTTTTAGGATTTTAACTCTTTGAGAGCTTATTTTCAAGGAATTTTGATAGAAATTTACATTAATGAGATATCAACAAACATCACTGTATGTTATCAGAAACTTCAGGCATTTCTCTAATCAACATTTTTTCTGTTTAGCATTTTCCCCTGTTCTACTAAATGTTAGATATCTTGAAAAAATGAATTTCCTTTGAAATAATTATGTCATGTCCTATTTAATGTTCAGGGAGGTGAGCTTGTAGGCATACCCAGCCTCTTGCTAAAACTGATCTGATATAGGGGTAGTTAAACTCTTAGGAGAAACGTTAAAAAAAATTTAGATGGCCCATTGAAGATATATGATTGTGGGCTGTTTCCAAGTTTGCAGTAGGTATGGTTATAATGTTGAAGTGACATTAGTTGGTGACAGCCTCATGCAGAACCTGTCCTTGATGTGAATGTGGTCTATACCCATGACTCCAGAATATAAGAAGACTTAACAAAGGCAGTGTAATTACTTGTACACTTGGTGTAAAAATGAAAGGGAATGTTTATAATGTGGTGAAAGGAGGAAGAGTGCTTGCCAGACATTTATATGATAATTACAGAATAAATCCAGATGAGGAGATTTTTATCTTTACATATTTTAAAAGTGTGAAAACAGAAAAAAGCATGTTGTTTCACTTAGTTAAATGCTTTATAATTTTTATTTGAGAATAGAAAAGCAGGAAAGATAGTGGTTTTGTGCATGTGGGTGTGTTTCATGGAGTTTGCAGCAAACAAACAGTAAGATGATGGTTGGTGCAGCATAGCTTTTAATTCTGTGGCTTTCAACCAGTCAGAAACTTTCTGGCTTTTGACATAATTGTATAAATGGCTTGTCATGAGAAAGTAAAAATCTGTGAAGGAGGCAGCATGACATGGATAGATTGCTGGACTTGGGTTGAATCCTACCTTGGACACTACTAGTTCAAGTCATTTTGTTGTCCATAAAATGGGAAAAAATAATAGCACCTCTCAGAATATTGTGATGAGGAGCAAGTGATATAATGCATGAAAATTATTTGGCAAACCTTGAAGCCCTAGATAAGGATAAGTGATGATGATGATGATGATGATGATGATGATGATGGAAATGTTGCTTTGCAGTTAATGAGAGATGTTGGATGAACAATGAGAAATTAGTTTGTGTTACTTGAGGGTATCTGATACATTAAGAAAAATATCTCAGTGGTCACCTGAGCTCTCTGTTAGAAGTCTAGAATAATTCTGTAGGTCAGATGTCCTTACAAAAAAAATAACATTGCAACCAAATTGTCTAAAACCAATTCGGATCTAAACTCCAGCTGACAGCCTAGCTATTTCAAGCAACATTCAATATGACCACATTCCAGTATAACCAAAGAATTTGGGTAATGCAACAGGAACTATTGAATAGGCTAATAATAAGGGCTTTTATTTTCATAGGATAATATTATCTTATTTGATAGCAATCAACCTTCTGTGGTAGCTAGTATGCATGTAGTATCTTTGTTTTACAAATGTGTATGCGTGAGGCCCAAAGTCACTCATCTGTCTAGCACATGGAGGAATCAGTATTCAAACCCAGGTTTCATGTTTCCAACTCTAGGATTCAGTTTATTAAATTGCAATTTATATATAGTTTTTCAGGAATATCTAGGTATTCTCACAATGGGATTTGACCTGTAGATAGCAACCTCTTACTCTGCTCAGGCATTCTCTTGAGATGGCTAGGCAAACTCACAAGCTAAGTTTAGCAAATATAAACATGGTCTGAGCAATATCAATATTCTCTAAGGCCAAGAAGAGGCTTTTATAGATATATGTAAAGAAGCTAGTTTGTCTCTTTTTAGAGCACTGAAAATAAACCTTATGTTAACTGAATTTTGAATGAGCTACTTAACTCCTTCATTGTCAAGGCATTCAAACTGATCCTTAGCACTTCCCTTTAACACCATTTTTAGCCTGGGTGGGAGGCAGGGTGGCTGAAGGGCAGGAATGCCTAAAATATAATGCTGGAGTTAAGAATCTAGAAGACAGCTGGGAAACGAGGGATTGCATGTAAATATATCACTTACTTTCTCAGACACATCACTGAGGATTCTTAAAGCTTAAAATGTAATTTCTAAATAGGTTCAAGTCACCATTAATATGTACTGAGCTTCCCCTTAATTACCCACCCCACCCCAAATATAAAGGAAAGTAATTCACAATAAGAGTTATCACTATTTGCTTAGCAACCCTTTGGAGTGATCATCTTCAGAATCTGATCTGTGATGTCTTTCCAACAAATTTTAGCTAGTGAACATTAAGATCAATTTTGATGGTAGATTATAGTGTAAAATAATATGCTCCTCCCCCACCCCCTGTTCTGTACCTCCTTCTAAAAGGAAGTTGGCACTTTCCCCAAGCTCACCTCCTCACTTTACTGTGTTTTGTTCTCTGTTCTAATTTGCTAGTTAAATAACCCTTAAGTAAGATGGTTCTGTCTTTTTTTCTTTTTTATTGGCATACTTTGGCAAGACATTAACACATAAATCATAGTAGAACAGAATTTTGAAGTGAGAAAGGATTTTAAAAGGCATGTAGTCCCATCTCTTCGGTTTACAGACGAGGGGATTGTGATCTAGACCTTTCCAAGGTCATGGAGTCTTCTGCACAGCAAGAAGGTTTCAGCTCCCAGTGGGGATTCTGTTAACTCCTGATTTTATTGCTTTCAAATCCAGAGGGCTTGGAGAAATCTCCTTGGGACAGAGCTGGAACTAGAACCCACATCCCCTGTTTCCCTTGTCCACACCTCTTGTGTAGGGAACTCCCAGTGGGGAAACTCCCTCTGCTAATGCAGCTAACCTGTGGATAGAGATTCTTGCTGGGTTTCAGTTTGTGTCCCAGCTGTGACTTCCTAGACAAATCATAGAATTTGCTCAATTTATAGAAATCCTGGAATTTTAGAGAAGAAAGATACCTTAGAGACCTAGTGTGACTCTTGATTTTTCAGATAAGAAAACTGAGGTTCAAAGAGGAGAAGAGATAGAGCAGGTCAGTAGCAGAGCTAGAAACTAGTCCTGAAGCCTTCAGGCTGCTCACACCTTCTTCTAGCCCTTAGCCTCTGTTGCATGCTTCCTGAATGAATGAGTTCACCTGTAATTTATGTTTCCTACTGTTTGAGCCCTAAGTTTGAATGAAGGTTAGGTTAATAATTGAATATAGAACTGCTACTGGTAAGATTGATTAGATCCTTTAAGGGTTTCTTCTTGGTTCTGGAAGTAAAAGGGCAAAACTAAACAAAACCTTCAGAAATAAGCTTTTCTTATTTTTTATTTTATTCTTTATTTTTTAACCTTTTTTTCCCTCCTTCCAGGAAAGGGTAATATGGCAGATGTTAATTGTGAAACACTGCCCAGTACATAGTAAATTCTGGTGGATTGTTTGCTTATAATTTTTTTAACCTCTCTTTGCTACCCAAGAATCTTTTGCCCTTTTTGGATTTCTTATTGCATTCCTTCTCAGTTTTGATGAGGGTTTTTTATTCTAACCAAGGTATTATAATTGATATAGATTAGTCATTGGAACTGTCTTCCAGATAAAGCCTGAAATAGTCCACACTGTACGTATACTACTGTTAGCATAGGGCTGTGAGGGTCCTGGAATGGTAGAGAACTCTTTTTACTGATTGGTGTGTGGTGAAGGGAATAGAGGAGTGGTGAAATTTGTTTTACATTTTTTTGGTTACCAGTTTCTCTCTGTTCTGGGGTGGGTTTTTGTTGTTGTTGTTTGTTTTTGGATGATTTATTGGTATAATACAGTGATTCCCAAAGTGGGCGCTCCGCCCCCTGGTGGGCGATGCAGTGATTCAGGGGAATGGTGATGGCCACAGGTGCATTTATCTTTCCTATTAATTGCTATTAAAATTTAAAAAAAATTAATTTCCAGGGGGCTAAGTAATATTTTTTTCTGGAAAGGGGGCGGTAGGCCAAAAAAGTTTGGGAACCACTGGTATAATACTTTGCTTTAATGACTAAATTTCATTTTTTTCCCAAAGAACATTTGTTTGTATTTTTTCTTACTTTAAGATGACAGTTTGGTCAGACATACCCTTCCCCTATACTCTAGTGGTGGAGGATTGATCTCTGTTGTGGTCTTGAACTCTTATGACCATGTGTAGAGCCATGTGTAGAGATTTCCTTTCTGTAAGGAACTTGAGCTGGAAGGTACCTAGACCAACCCTCTCAGTTTATAGATGAGGAATGTCTCCTGGACTGTTGGGTCCTGCAGACAGTTAGCTTCAGAGATAGCATTTGAAACCAGGTCCTCTGACTACAAATGGCTCTCTTTTCCACTATGTGATGCAGCTTTCATGCAGTTTGGCATAGTGATTAGCACTTGGAACTCAATCATGACTACCTGAGTTTCTAGGAGGAAATGAGATGAGGCAGAGAAAGTGCTTTGTAAAAGTTAAAGTCCTGCGTAGCCATGGTATGTTGTGAACTCCAACTCTCGTTTTCTGAGCAGGCTTTTTGATGAAATTAGCAGAATAAGGGGATTTCTGGAGTCCAGACTGGCACTCCATGCTGCTTGCCCTCAGGCCTGTCTCAGGAGCCTAGGCATCTTCTGATGTGTAGAGGGAGGTTTGTCCCGTTCCTCATTTCTCCTGAGCCTTTGCCTAGTGTGCTTCCTATTTCCACAGTCAGGCACCATCATGCCCATAACTCTCTTTAACACATATCATTTTACTAACCTGTAACACAGAAATAGAGGCAAAAGCAGAAACAATCACAACCTACTCAGTAGAAGTCAAGAGCAGGAATAATCAAGGCATCATAGTCTACCCACATACTTGGATCCATCTCTACAATGAAAGTATAAGGAAAGTGGGGGCTTAATTTTAGAAACTGTGTAGTGAGGCACCTGTGTACTTAGCATGGTGCCCGGCATATAATAGGGAAGCACTGAATAAAGGTTGATATCTGGAGCAAAGTAAAACAATTGGCTGAGGAGACTTAAAACTGAATAATTTCCACCAGCTAAGAAAGGTAGGAATTTAATCAGTTGTTTAACTTGTCACATGTAACTATAATAAATCATTTTTACATGTAAAGTAGCCATCTATTTATAATTTATATGGGTATTTAAAGCTCAGGGGTAGTAGGATTTGTGGTATAAGGAGGTGGTATTGATAGTTTAACAAATATTTTTAATGGATTTTTTCCCCTCTAGAATCCAACTTTTCTAACACACATATAACTTTTCTCTCTCTGTCTCTGTCTCTCTTGTCTCTCTGTCTCTCTGTCTCTCTGTCTCTCTGTCTTTCTGTCTCTCTTTCTCTTCCCCCTCCTCCCCTCCCTAATATATAAATATTGTTGCTTCTGGAATTTGATTGTTTATTGCCAATGGAGCTAGGGGCAACTTTGTCTTAAAAATGTATGATGATACTTAACAAATGATGTGGCATCACTTTTTAGAGCAGTATAAAGATACTCTCTTAGTTATATTTAGGATGTTGGGGAATTGAGGGTTTCTAAATTAATATATTTTCCAGAGAGTTAAAACTTTTTGTTTAATGATCTAAAATTTATCTCAACTATTTTGGATGGAAATTTCTCTAAAATGATGTGCTTTACATTTTTATTGTTGTTCAATTTTGTTCAACTCTTTGTATCCCCGTGGATTATACTTGTCCATGGAGTTTCCCAGGCAAATCGACTGGAATGGTTTGCCATTTTCTTTTCTGGGGATTAGAAAATATATTTAAACATAAAAAAATTTCAGTACTTCTTATATTAACTGGTTCCATAAATTTATTTCCTGGTTTGTGAACTTTATCCTTTCATTTGTCTTAAATTTCTCTCTCAAACTTCAAGGATTTATCATTTATTCAGATTTTTTGATCAAGATTGTAGTTATCTTATCCATATTGTTCATATTTTTAATGCATCATTAGAATAATTAATTGTTCAAGTCTGTAGTTATAGAGCAATACTATTACTCTCTTAGACATTTGTTCTCTAATTTTAGCTTTCTTAAGGTGTTGAGATTTAGTATATAAGAAAAATTTAATGTTTCTTATTGTGTTCCCAGTATCCATTTGGTACTGAGAGATAGGTATTATGTCATAGTAGATAGAAAGCCAATGTTAGAGCCAAGGTTTAGTTCCTTCCTCTAGGTTCAATTCTCTCCTCTGTCACAAACTAGCTTCATGACCATGGGCTAGTCCCCATGGTCTATAGCAGGGGTCGGCAACCTTTTTGGCCGTGAGAACCATAAACGCCACATTTTTTAAAATGTAATTTCGTGAGAGCTGTACAGTGCTCACAGTGCGCGCTCCTGTAACAGCGCCTGAAAAAAAATGGACTTTATGGCTCCTGCAGAAAGAGCCATACATTGCCGACCCCTAGTCTAGAGCCTTAGGCAACTCTCTAAAATTATAAGTTAAAGATGATTATTAATGGAGGGAATTTCCTCATGGATTACTTCCTATACAGATGAAATCATAGGACCAGAAAAACAAAATATCATGTATTATCCAAAAGAGTTTCTGTTTCTGCAAAGATATACACTGTATTGAACTTAATTATAAGTTATTTTATTTTTGATAATTTGGGACTATATTTTGAGGTTCAGAGATTCTTCTGCAATATTCCTTGACCATGGATGACAAGTAAGCCATTTGAGGGCTGTGACTCTCTTCGTTAACCCTCAGATGGGCATAGCTTTGGCAGTATGAAGGTACTGTGGGGATTCTACAAAGTCTAGTTAGCTATTGCTATTAGGAAATAATTTGGAGGACTTATCTATCCAGTATTCTCTTAAGTATGAAATTCATTTTAAGAGAAAAGAGGCATTTGTATCTTTTTTTTTTCTTTTTATAATAAAAAGTCACCATGAAATGTGATTTAAAAATAAAAAAGGGATCCAATAGCAACCATTTATTTCATATTTTGTTTGTCCAGAGAATACGAATATCTCCAAGTACAAAAGGGATTTCTTTATTTGATGTATTAATACTGCTTTATTGTGAAGATATGATAGAGTGGCCTGTTCCTACATAACACAAACCTAGCAGACAGCTTGAGGATCCAAAAGCATCTCAACAGGCTCAAGGATGATAGACAAATGTAATCATATTATACTTAATAGAGAAACATAAAGGCTTCCCTTTGAGTTTTAATGAGTCAGGATGCTGGGGTCATAGCTTTATTTAAAAAAGTTCTGGGGGGTTGTAGTGGATCACAAGCTCCAATATGAATTGGTTATGTGACATGGCAGCCCACCAACCTAATCCAGTCTTTAGTTGTATTAAATAGAGTTGCATTAAATATGAAGGAAGTGATAGTCCTGTCAGTCCTGTCCATGTCAGACTGCATCTAGAATATCATATTCATTTCTGGGAGCCACATTTTAGGAAAGGCATTAGCAAAGTGGAGTTTAGATAAAGGAGGATGACTGGCATGTGGTGGGAACTTGAGAAAAACCAAGTTTTCTTGAAGGAAGTAGGATTATTTAGTCTGCTAGAGAAAACTGAGAGGGCATGTGGTATTTGGCTTTGTATTTGAAGTACTTAACTTGGAAGGAAGGATTAGATTTTTTTCCCCCCTGCTTTTCCTGGTTAAAACCAGGACCAGTGAGTAGATGTTGCTAAGAGGTGTATTTTGGCTCAATATAATAGAAACCAAAAAAACAATTAGATCTGGCAAAAAGTGGGCCCATACTATGACAATCATAGTTTGATTGACTATAGGTGATGGTCATTTTCCTAAAACACAGATCTGACCATGTCATTTCTCTATTTGAATGGCTTCCTATTTCTTTAGATTAAAATACAAAATCCTTAGCCTGGCCACCTACTTTTCTGATCTTTTTTCTTACTACTCTGTTCCAATTGACTGATCTGTTAGTTGTTCCCCTTATACTGTATTTTAACGCTTTTATTTTAGAGTTTTATTTTAAAAATTGTGAACTTAGCATCAAATTTCTGTAGACTGAACAGAAAAATAAAATTACAGTAGGACCTCATTTTATATTTTACATAATCAGTACTTTCCAAGATCCTTTTCGCTAGTTGAAAATTGTGCATAATAGCAAACTCCATTATTGAATAAGTATTTTTATATGAACATAGCTAGGCACTTTACAACTGTTCAGAATTACCTGCATCACTACTCTTATACTTTGGGGCCATTATTAATAGTTAAAAAGCGTTAATGAGACAAAGAGAAGCACTGCTCTGATGCGGATAGGACTTGTTAGAAGAGGGAACTCTGGACAAAGACCAACGTTGGAGCTAATGAGTGGCACAAAACAATGTAATGACTCACACTAATGCTTCTCAGAGAGAGAAAGAGTGTGATTGGGCAAACTGCTGGGAGACTTTATGTAGCCTGGGAAAATGGCACAGATTCACTTAGTAATTAAACATTTTTACTCTGCCTTTATCTTTTTAGATTGCCAACTGTGCATACCTGAATTCATATATGTTGAGTTTGTGCAAAAAAAGCTCCTACTCTATTCATCAAACAGATTTTTAAAACAATTCTATGTAGCTCCCCCTACCCCTATGTCTTTCACCCAGGGCTTCTCCCCTATCTGGGATCACTCCCTGTGGAAGAATTCTGACTTCCTTTTAGTGGATGGGGTTCCTGAGTGCATAAGGGGTTTGTCCTGGGCCACACGGCCAGTGAGCTCAGAGGTGGAATTGTATCCTCTTCTGGGTGATTTTCACACCTGCTTTTCATACTGGAGGTATTAATAAGTTTTCAATTGAGTTGAAATGTCTCACCCAGGCTTAGAACTGGACTCGACTTTTAATTTTCTCTTCACTGTCCATTCATAAAGAGGCTATTAAGAGAAACAAACCAAAGTGTACTATTTTAAGAAGCCCTGAAGCCCCTTAGTGTAGCATGTCCTGCCCCAGAGTTGGATGCTGGCTCCAGAAGCCTGTTAACTGCTTTATTCATACTCACCAGGATAGCTAATCAGCTCCTTTTCCCAGGGAAACTTAATTTGACCACTTTTTACTTTGGTTTGAAGACTTCTACAATAAAAGCATTTTAGGAGAGGGGTAGCCCCTGTAGACCATTGTGCTTTCTCTTGTGTTTAAGGGGGGATGGTGATTGTTTGGGCAACTGTCAGTGGCACAGTGGAAAGAGGTTGGGTTTAGTCAGGACGACCCAAATTCAGATCTAGCCTCAGACACTGCTATCCATGCCACCTTAATCCTGTTTACCTCAGTTTCTTCATCTGTAAAATGAGCTGGAGAAGGAAATGGCAAACCACTCCAGGATCTCTGCCAAGAAAACCCCAAATGGGGTCATGGAGAGTTGGACATGACTGAACAACAGCAACGAAGTGACTGTTTATCTGGACAAATAGGAATTGACATTCCCTTGTGGAATGTTGGCCTCCATTTAGTTGATTTAATCAGTGGTATGGCATAGTATTTTTGTTTTAGCTTTTTTTTTTTTTTTTTTTTTTTTTGCTAAGTAAGACTAGAGGACTTCCTTGGAGCAGAATAGGATATTTTTCAACCAAGCCAGATTATGAGATTTTATTTTATTTATTTCATGAAGTTGTAGCAGGAAAAGATCTCAAAGTTGACTTTTCATTTTATAAAAATAAAAGTCTGCTTTGTAATAAGCTGTTCCTTGATTTGCCAAGACACCTCTGTTTTTTGACTTAGAACCCTCTGATTTTTTCCAGGCCCTTCTTCTCCTACTGGGTATTGTTATTCCTCTACTCTAATTTGTTCCATTGTTAGTTATAATAATCTAAATTATTTATAATAGCATACTCCATGCACTGATTTTTAAAAATTTATAGACTAGCAAGAAGGGAATGTCATTTAGATTATAGTATCAAATCCAGTCTGCTCAGTTATTCTTTTTTAATAATTTTTGTTTAGAATTCTGTTTTGACAGAATTCTTTTATATATAGTGTTTGCATTTGATATTCACAACAATTTAATTCAGCTGAAATATTTTTTTAAGCAACTTTTCTGTGCAAGTGGGGGCTGGAGATGCAAAAACAAAACATTTGAAGATAAGTGGGGAGCAGAAATTAAGACTTTCTGCAATCTGGCTCTTGGCCACTTCTCTAGCTCCTGGACCCATTGTCCTAAAGGCTTTCTATTTGTCAGTGTTTACACCTGTTCCGCTTAATGATCAGACTTAGTGTGGGTGTAGGTTACTAGGAAAATTCTGTAGCAACTCTGCACATTATAGATGGAGATTTTAGAGTGTTCCCCTCCATCCCCTTTAAAAAAGATTAACTTAAAAAATTTTTAAATGAAAGAATATAGTTTTTACTTGTACATTAAGAACTTTCGTTACCTTGTCACACATTCTGTGTTTTTGAGGCTAAACTTTTTTTTTTTTAAAGCTGGTAATAAAAAAAAGTGTATACTTAATTTACTTTCTGTTTGAGTAGAAATTGTTTTTGGAAACAATCTCATGTGGATATTTTATAAACTAGTTAAGCCTCATTGCTTAATGTACATAAATTATTTTTTCATTCTTAAAAAAACAACTGTGCTTCAAACCAGTTAATTATGAAGAGTGATTGCATTATAACATTAATAACACATTTTCATAGACTTTTCTGTGAATGCAAAGAAGTTTTCATTTTTGTTTACTCTATGACCCTTTTAACATAAGAGTTAGATAGGTCATAGTAATTGTCAGGGGCAGCTAGGTGGCTCAGTGGATAGACAGTCGGGTCCGGAGACAAGGGGTTCTGGGTTCAAATTTGCCCCCAGATACTTCCTAGCTGTGTGACTCTGGGCAAGACACTTAAGCCCCATTACCTAATTAACCCTTACTGCTCTTCTGTCTTGAAACTGATACTTAGTAGTATTGATTCTAAAGTTAGACAGAATGTAAGAATTTTTATTTTTAAAAATAGTATTAATCCTTGGGGGCAGCTGGGTAGCTCAGTGGAATGAGAGTCAGGCCTAGAGACGGGAGGTCCTAGGTTCAAATCTGGCCTCAACCACTTCTCAGCTGTGTGACCCTGGGCAAGTCACTTGACCCCCATTGCCCACCCTTACCACTCTTCTGCCTTGGAACCAATACACAGTATTGGCTCCAAGACAAAAGGTAAGGGTTTTTTTTTTTTTTTAAATAGTATTAATCCCATTTTTGGGATTAATTAAAGAACAAAATTTTGGAAGTTGAGGCTCAGACTCCTCTCCCTTTCCCTTGAAAAACTGCTGATTGGTGGGAGAGAGTGCAATAGAGCCTAACTCTAAACTAAGGAATAAACAGCTCCTAAGGCTCTCCTATTTCTGTCCTGGCTCCTCTGCTCTGGATGGGCCTGGATAAATGCCAGGCTTCCTGGGTATGTGAATCAGCTTGTGTTGGGGTGGGAGGGATTTTTAGTCACTGATTGGGCAGCATCCTAGTGCAGATTATGAGGGGGAGTGGTGACCACATATGTCCTGAGTGACCTTCGTCCTTTAAGTTCTTTGGACATCAGTTTCTTCATCTATAAAAACGAAGAATCTGAACTTGGTGATCTCTAATGTCTCTTCTCTATCTGAATCTGTTATCCTGGGAGCTTATGAACTACTAGTATTGGATTTTTTTTTTTTAACTCCACAATATGATCTTTGAAGCCCCTTGGTTGAAAATTGCTATGAGCTCTTGAGAAGACTACCTGAAATTTGTTTTGGCCAATAAGCATCCAGTTGTACTTCTGTAATATCTTGTTTTGTCAGTTGTACTTCACCACTCCTTCCATCCATCTACTCCCTTCTCTCCTTGCACAAACCCTCACCACTGCCATCCAGACTGTCTTTACACTAGCCTGAACAGTTGTAGTAACTTCTGGAATGTGGTTTTCCTGATGTCAGGCTCTTTCCTCTCCAATTCTTTATTTCTATACAGCCAACATAGTCTTGCTGAAGTCTTGCTTTACCACATCACCCTGCCCCCCTCAGGGAGTCTACAGTCATTCCCTGTCGCCTCCAGGATAAAATATAAATTCTATCAGTTTAAAGCCATCCATAGTTAGACTCTGGCCTACATTTTCAGACTTCTCTCTTCTAACAACTAAACTGGAGATGGAGTTAGCTGCCTTCTTCTTCAGTTACTGTTCCCAGAATTTCCCACTCAGAGGCCTTTGCACAGCTGGCCACCCATCACTGGAATGAATACCCTCCTCACCTCTCTCCTCACTGAGGCCTTCTGAGTCTGTTTAGCTCATCTCAGCTGTCACTTCTACAGCTCAGCGGCCCACTAATTGTTAGTTCTAGCCCCCTCCTTCGATTTTCTTGCATTTACTTTTGTCTACATGTTGTATGCCTTATTAGGAGAGAAAGCTTCTTGAGGGCAGAGGCAACTTTTCCTTTTGTCATTATCCTTTGGTTCTTACAAAGTGCTCCCTGAACTGAATGGTTGAATTTACTACCTGGCCTCTAACATACATCCAGGGTATAAAGCAAGGAGGTAATCTTGTTGAATCAGTGAAAAAAAAAAATCTGTATCCTTCAACACACCTTTAACTTGGGTAGATTAGGTCTTTTAAATGCCCCAAACTCATTTCCATAATTCCTTGTTTCTCCTCCCTTTTAGTATGTGGTTTCCCCACCCACTTTGGATGCCTTCCTGGTAATTGTGTGAATGTAGACTGGGTATTTTGTTGCTCCCTTAGATACAGCTTGAGGTCCAGGGTGAGTTTATTTATATTCATTCCAATTTGATTCCCTACACCCTTTCTGGCTATCTCTCTTAAAATCAGAACCCTAGGCAAGTCTTTGTTTTTTTGTGGTATTATCAGATGGTTGTTGATGAGTTATACACAAGTGCAGCCTTTCATTGGCAAGGTCCATGACCTCTAAATGTTTTAACAAGTCAGGTTTTCCCAGGTAATGTAGCTTATTCAGGTCATTGGTGAAATTTAAGTACACTTTGCTTAGAGGCTGTTTTCCTTCCTCTCCCAGGTTTTTACTGTTCAGTTCTTTCCAAATTTGTGACTGCAACAATGCAGGAAGAAAACTCATTTGACTTTTCTCCTTTGAGCAAACACAGATGACTCTCAGCAGCTGTGAGGCATATTGATTGGTTCCAGCTTGACTGTAGTTCAGATGAATCCTGTACCTCTACCCATAGTATGGCCATCATATGGATGTGCCTTAAGAAACTTAAAAGGGAGAGGAGGAGATCTGTGTTTTGTAAAGGAATGAACTTAGTGAGTTATATACATAACGTCTGTCTCTTCTTGTCCTCTTTTGATGCAGGGTTATTTGACTTAGTAGTTTGCAGTTCAGAGTGTTCTTTTGAGACTGCTTAAAGATAAAGGAATTTTCTGATAAGACTTCCTCTTTTAGAGAGAGATAGTAAGATGAAGCAGATGGCAGCCAGTGGTAAATCAAATTAAAGAATGCATCCTGTAATCAGAGGATGTTAGAAGTAGAAGGGATCCTAGAGGTCATCTAGGCTAAGGTGTCATGGACTCCTTTGGCAATCAGGTGAAGCCTATGGATCCTTTTTCACAATAATATTTTAAAATATATACACTAAATATATAGGATTACAAAGGAATTAGATTATATCAAAAGACAATTATATTTAATATTTCATTTTTTCCACCTACAAGTTAAAAGCAGTTTGTAACATTTGTTTTTAAAAATTTTGAGTTTCAACTTCTTTTCTTTGCTTCTTCCCCTTCCCTTGCCATGAGAGGGCAAACAGTTCTATATAGGTGATACATACGCAGTCATGCAAACATATTTCCATTAGTCATGTTATGAAAGAAAACAGACTAAAATCATGAAAAAGTAAAATAAAAAGTAGTATATCTTGATCTGAATTCAGACTACATCAATTCTTTCTCTGGGGGTGGCTAGTTTTCTCATATCTCCTTTGTGATTGTCTTAAATCTCTGTATTACTGAGAATAGCTGTCGTTCACAGTTGATCATTTTACAATATTGCTATTACTGTGTACAGTGTTCTTCTTGCTGCTTGCTTCCCTTTACCTCAGTTTATATAAAGTCTTATATTTTTCTGAACCCCCTAATTCTCATCATTTCTTATAGCATAATAGTAGTCCATCACAATCATATACTATAACTTGTTTAGCCATTCCCTAGCTCAGGTACATCTCAGTTTCCAGTTATAAATATTTTTGTACATATAGGTCCTTTCTATTTCTCTTTGGTTTTTACCTCCAATCAGTTTCCAAAAGCTATAAGAAGTTACCGTCAGTCAAAGAGTTCTCTGCATGAGATGCAGAGCTTGCCTATCATTTTTGCTCTGCTTAAGCCAGTTTCTGTTTTGTCTTTTAGAAACTACTTCTCTTTTGAACTCCTTTTTTGTTTTTTTTTCTTATTGGTTTCTCTAAAATATAGCTTCTAAAATCTCATAGCTTGGTGTCCTCATGAGTAGAATGATCTATCTCAAATTTATGTTGGAAAAAACCAAATGCATGACTATACCAGGTATGATGCTAGATATACATTTTGTTGTAGCCTCCAAACACTTTTATGAGTTAAAATTTCATAACTATATCCTTCAAAACTTTCATAGTTAATAAGCCAAATGGATTCCATGGCACTACAGCCACCCCACTTTTAGCCAGTACTTATGCCTTTAAACTTCTTTCAAACAGTATTTTTCAAAACTCCTTCAAGCTGATTTTTTTTAGCATGAATGTGCTTTTTCTGTCCCTTTCTGCAACTAAATTATATACATGCCAGAGGGGTATTAGGGTGAATGTCATGTGACCTGTGATTTCACTGTAATCAAACACCCTCAGCAGCTCTCTAGTTTAAGAATCCTCCCTATAGCAGTGGCCCAGAGTTTGGGGACTGACTGTGTAGAGTCACTGAATCCTTCCTGAGGCAGCCCTTTGTACCTTCTTATACTCCAAATATCATGAATTCTTATGTCAGCACTACCTAGATGTATTTCTCTGCAACTTACACTCACAAGGCAGCTCTCCTGTGCTACATATAGACTATTACATGGCAAGCATACACTATAATCACTAATAATATAATCTTTCTGACTTCATTATTTTTGTCAGCAGCATCACCATTTACCATCTCACCATATTTTTCATATCCAACCAATAACCAAGCTTGTTAAACCTTTGAGATACTTTTCGTATCTCTCCTGTTCTCCCTCTCTTCTCAGGCTTCTCACCTATACTCTTGCAGTAGGACCATACTTAGATCTAGAGTGAAAAGGGTTATTAGAGGTCATCTAGTCCAAACCCCTCATTTTACAGATGAGGAAACTGAGGTTCCAGGAGGTCAAGGAACTTGTCCAAGGCACCTAAGAAGTAAGGAGCAGAATACTCCCAAACAACATTCTCTCCCCTACTTCAATCCAGTTTTTCAGTGTTGCCAGACTAATCTTTCTTATGCATTGATCTGGTTATTTCATTCTCGAGTAGAAAAATCTTGAGGGACTTTTCTCTTACCAAGCAAGGAAACTTTTAATTCCTCTACTTGACATTCAAGACCCTCCATA
This sequence comes from Gracilinanus agilis, assembly GCF_016433145.1. Taxonomy (NCBI): domain Eukaryota; kingdom Metazoa; phylum Chordata; class Mammalia; order Didelphimorphia; family Didelphidae; genus Gracilinanus; species Gracilinanus agilis. Next base: position 255,260,405 of record NC_058132.1, read on the forward strand.
GTCCAGTGTTATCTTATCATTCCAGTTTTGTTTCAGTCTCTTTCTTCCATGGAGTCTACCAGTCAGCAAAATTGGCCCATTTCCTCTTGTTTGACGATCTAAATCTTTAATTAGTTGAGGTTTCTAGGACTCAATGTTAGGCTGATCTTTTGCATCATTTGAAGGAGGCTTATTTAATTAACCAAGTCACAGAATTTACATCTTACCACTTAGAAGCTAGTCAAACATAGGCATGAATTTGAAAGTACCCAAAAAGTACCATCTTTCTCTTTCTCCAAAATTCTGAGAGCCTGTGATTGTCTGTTGTTTTTTAGTAATTTTTAAAAAACCAAACCAAACCCTTTACAACATTGTAAGTATAAAAAGGTAGCAATTAGGATTCTCTCTATATTACTGCTTGTTTATACAGATATTTGCTCATAAAAGTGCTACAGAAGATTAAAGAATAATCAGTCAACTTCTTGACTGATAACTTGTTCTCTATTAACTCTTTCAGGCAGTGGTGCTACTGCTGTGGTCCAGGCTGCGCTATGCAAACCTCGCCAAGAACGAGTAGCAATAAAACGCATCAACCTAGAAAAGTGCCAGACGAGCATGGATGAGCTACTAGTAAGTAAAATGAGTGGAACAGTTGCTGGTTTATCTTTCTTACATTCCAGGATTAATAAAAAGAATTAGGAAACAAAATAACAACTTGGGTATATTCGTTTTGAAGCATTTATTTCTTAAAGAAATGGCTACAAATTCCTTCCCTTCAAAATTTCTAGTTATTGTGATAATGACACATTTATGTTAAATTTAATTGCCTAATTAAATTAATATATTAAATTCAGTAAGCATTTCACAAACACCTGTTATATAAAAATCCTTGTGTTGAGTTGGAGAATACAGAGATGAATGAAACAAGGTCCCTTCCATAAAGAACTTATAGTTTAATTGAGTATGTCAACTGGAACCTTGGGGAGATAGATGGTCAGGTCATAAACAAGTAGGGGTGGGTAAGGACATACTTTCATTGATGATGAAAGATGGAAGAAAATAACAAAGGGGAAGATAGGAGAAGGGCAAATGTCCAAATTTCTAAACAGGATAATAGGGTGGAGATTGCACATTGTGGGCCAGTGAGCTTCCTGGCCCCGGCAAAATCCTAGAACTACTTAAAGACCTCTAAGTAGAATGCTCCAGAGATCTTGGTCCTTATGCTCTTTAATGTTTTAATTATTGTCTTGAAAAAAGACATAAGAAATATGCACAAAATTAGGAGGTATAGATACCATATTGAATGCTATGTTCTATATCTAGAAAGATTTCCACAAACTAGAACATTGGGCTGAATCTCACATTTTTTGATCTTGTCTTGTGATTTCATTGTAATTTCACTGAAAGTTATGAAACTTAATAGGAGTAAATGTAAAAACTTACACATGGGTCCAAAAAATCAACTTTACAACTTCAAAATGGTAAGGACACAAGAAACAGCAGTTTATCTGAAAAAGATTTAAGAGTGTTAATGTACTGCAAGCTCAGAATGGGTCAGCAAAGTGATACAGCATTTAGAAAAGCTATGTGACCTTAGGCTACATTAAGACAGGCCCTTAGTCATAACACATTCATAGCAGAGGGGAATGACCAATAGTCTTGAATAGTATCACATGAAGTTTAAATTTAAGTAACCAGGGATCTTTAGCTTAGGGAAGGGAAGACTTGGTACATGGAGCCAGAAACAATGAAGAGCAATAAGTTAGGTGACTTGTTGGATTGAGAGCCAATCTTAGAGGTCCTGGGTTCAAATTTGGCCTCAGATACTTCTTAGCTATGTGACCCTGAGCAAGTCACTTCACCCCCATCCTTACTGGTCTTCAACCTTGGAACCAATACACAGTATTGATTCTAAAAAAAAAAAAAAGGTCAGGGCTTAAAAAAAAAACAGAGTAATAAATTAATACAATTAAAGTATAATATTCTTCTGTTACAATAAAGAGTAATAGAATTTGTAGAGAGGAGGATGTAAGGAAGAAAATTTTTTCCAACATAGTTCATCATAAATTGAATGAGCTTTCTTTGTTTCATGACATCTTATCTCTGGATGACCATGTATAAGTGTAACTATTGGCCCACTGGGCCCAGGAAGCCTTGGTTGCTCACTCATTCCCACTGAGGGACACTTAATTCTGAGATCAAGTGGTTCAGTTCTAGGAAGCTTAGACTCTAAAAAGAGTGGCTGAGCTCTGGAACTTTTGTATTTTTATGTCCTCTCTCCAGAGTCTTATAGAAAAATCTACAATCTCATAGAAAAAAGTACAATGTAGATCAAGTACAGAACAGCTATTTATTTCTTTGACTAAGAAGAAATAAAAAAAAACACAACAGGCTCAGAAGCTGTCATTGAAAAAGATACAGAACATGCCGTCATAGTTGACCACTCCTATTAAAATCTCCTAGACACTCGATACTTAAAAATGGGAAATTTAGTGAGACTGTGCCATAAACATTTTACTTCTACTAAGGCCCTGTACTGTCAACACGATGCCTTCAAGGTTTCCGTCCTCTGGCAGGCTGGGCCAAGGTTTGGCCTTGTGCTTTGGTGTGTGGTCATCTCTAAGATGATCATCTATAGTGCAGCCAGTGCTAGTCAAGGGGCCCCAGATCTCCTGATCTTTTGAACTAATGAGGCTATCTCCAGGGCCACATAGGTCCTTCTCAGGATCTCTGTTTGGTCTTATTGTGGGAAAGAAACACAAAGCAGAAGCAGCAGCAAGGTCCTTGAGAACCCACCTTACCTTAGGCAGGTGTAGGTGACACTTACTGACTTATTGAGCCTTCCTTCACCAGAGGAAATACCTTAGTGAGATCCATTACACACATTCTTGTGGGAGGAGAAGGGTGAGAATAGAGATTGTCTTTTCTTTTAGAGCCTCCTGAGTGGCCATATCTTCCTAACTCGGTGGCCAGTTTTCTCTTAGGAACTCTCTTCCCTCTTTCTACTGACACATGGACTAAAAGATGGCAGCATCACCCATAACACCTAGTCCTTTAGCTCCAATCTAGCACATGGGGCCCTGAGGTGACCAGGGACTCCATGCATGTCCCATGTATGCCCCAACGAGGTGTCCCCCAGGCAGAACAGATCACTACTGCACACATAAGGAGATGATTCCTCTTTAGTTACTGATTGGACTGTATAACCTCTGAAATCCCTTCTAATTCTATGGATTCCAAGCATGAAGGTTAATTTCTAAAAATGCCTAGGGAAGGGCGAGATGAATCTGGGGATTAGTGAGCCTCTTGTATGACAGGAGGTAGTATGTCAGGAGATTAGTGAGATGATAAACTTGGAGTGGTATAGATTGGATAATTTCTAGGCTTTAGCTTCAGCCTGCTGAGACACTTTAAGGAGCTTTCTCTGATCAAGGTGGGTCTTGAGTGTTAATTTAGTTCAGTATACTTTCATTCAAAAATAAGAATTTTATTAGGCAATGGGGATTCATTTAATATTTTTTAATGGTAGTGACATGATCAGAATTGTTTATTAATTAGATTAAGGTAGCTGAATTGTGTAGGATAAATTGGAGGAGGGAGGTCTACAGAGGCAAGTAGATTAGCCAGAAAGTTAACTACAGTAATCCATCAGAGAGGTAATTAGATCCTGCTCTGTGGTGGTCATAGTGGTGGTAGATAAAGAAAGGAGACATCTTATTGGAGACATAATTTACAGGTAATTTTCTAAAGGACTTGATGGTTTTTAGGTATGGATTGATGGGCAAATAGAGATCATTTCCAACCTCAGAAATTCTTTGTTCATTAGACATGATAGTTGGTTGCATGTAGGGGGTGAAGAAGAGGAACATATATAGGAAAGCTAGGGAAAGCAGTGTATGTTTTGAGAAAAGAAAATGAGTTTGAGGTGTCACTAGGACTTCCAGGTACAAATACTAATGAGAAATTAGAGACTCAGTTCTAGAGTTTAAGGAAGAAGTCAGGCTTAAGGTTTATAACTTTGTGATTCATATGCGTTGAGATGACAGTTGGATCACTAAGAGTAGGGTTTAAAGGCAGAGGGTATAAAGAAAGAAAAGTCCTGAGGACAAATGTTACAGATGCTTTCACATATCTGACTTGTTTCTTATAATCACCTTGTATAAGATAGGCAGAGGAGGTGTTAATGTCTCTGTTTTATAAGTTAGGAAACTGAGGCTCAGATATTTCGCGTTGCATAAGGTCACATGGATAGCAAGAGTCAGAAGCCAGAACTTGAACCAACAGCTTTTGACTCTATCCAGAACATTGACTCATAAGAATTCACTATGAACCTGTAATTTACACGTTGCCATTGATCAGATCATTGCTATAGATCAGTGGTTCCCAAACTTTTTTGGCCTCCCACCCCCTTTCCAGAAAAAATATTATTTAGCGCCCCCTGTCACATACTATCACCGCTCCCTTAGTTATTCACTGCCCCCAAATGCACCTGTGGCCATCACCGTCCCTCTCGATTGCTGCAGCACCCATTAGGGGGTGGTGGCGCCCACTTTGGGAATCACTGCTATAGAGTTTGGATTTGGCTATTGGGAGGGAGCTTGTTTTTCCTATAGGCTATCCTGAGCTTTCTATTGTAAATGAAGTTCTTTATGTAATGATTGGAATTCCTCAATGTGGGTATGAAAGCCATGGCAAATTTATGGGACGGTTTGTGTATTTTCATCATATTTCCAGTGCCTGGCACATAGTATCTCATAAATGCCTATTGGTTGAGGGATTGATGGACTGATAGAACTATTGATTTTCCTGAAATGTCAGTATTAAATAAACAGCTTGGCTCCTGGTTATAAGTTGTCCAGCAAGCTGGGAAGAGTTTGAGCATTTAATCTCATAAATATAGTTATCTTTATGCCTGCCAATTTTATTTTTCCCCCATTCTGGCCATTTATGTGAGAATGCTGGAAAACTGCAGGGGAGGAGTTAACTGACTGGTTACTAAAACAGTAATCCCAGTGCAAATATTAGTCCAGCAGCTCCAAACAAGTTAGAAAGTATAATGACATTTGGCTCAAAATGAAGAAGGCTTTTGTTATATTCCGTACTGGGAATGAAATGTCATTAACAAGAGCTTTTTGTCTCCATTCAAAATATAGCTTTTATTTCAGGTTTAATTACAGTACACTATAGTTTAAATTGAGTTCACGGATAAAGCTGTAGTTTTCCAAATCTGCTTGGTCTTATAATTTAAATTAGGCAACATAATGCATGGATTTTGTTGGGCTAGAAACAACAGATTGCTTTGTTACAACTCAGATTAAGGAGAAAAGGTTTTCATAATCCAGTGTTAATTTTTAATTTGCATTTGCTTTAAACTGCCTTCAAAATTCCACCTTTTATGTGTTTGCCAGCCTTTTATACTTACTCACACTGTTAAATTATCCTGAGCTCCTTTTGTTTTCTGCTGATTATGAGTATGGTGGCTTGTGATCAGTATAGATGGAATAATTCCCTTTTTTATTCTTCCAGTTTTCAAAGTTACTTTGGTAGGGAAAAGAAAAGATTTACTACTTTTTGGAATATTTTTAATGAAAAGTATTAGGTAATGAATGTTTTTCTAGATGATGCCTCTTTTTTTTTTTTTTTAATATCAGTACTTTTGAGCCTGCTTACTTTTCAAAAGATCATATTTAGAACCTGATGGAGCCTTAGAGGTCATCCAGACCAGCCTTCTCATTTTCTTGATGAAGAAAATAAAGCTGAAAGACTTGCCCAATGTCACACGCTTAGTAAGTAGCAAAACCAGGATATAACTCAGGTTCTTTGCCTACAAAAATCCAGGACGCATTCCTCTGTACCACATTGCCTCAGGCTTTATTGTATTGTGTTCCTGGCTTAAGGGGGTGGGAGGTCAAATTATTCCTCATTTTTATAGATGGCACTTTTGATACTTGTACCTGAAAGTGCTAGAGTGAGTTTCTGGGGCATGAAAAACTGGATTTTTCTGTAACTTCAGCTTCTGGACCGTATTACTTTTCCTCTTAATTCAATTCAGTCAACATTTATTAAGTCATTATTTGCAAGACACTTGACACTCTTGAAGTTTTTTAGTACAGTTAGTTTCCCTTTTGTGTCTTTGAATAGGTAATAGTAGTGCTGATAGAGGATATAGGCCTTAATCAAGCAACTAAATTTATTAAATGCTTACCTATGAAGATACAAGTAAAAAAGATAAAGCCAATGAGATGACTTTTTTAAAGAGGGAAGGCAATAGCAGCTAGGGTGATCATATAGGACTTCATGAACAAGGTGATGGTCATGCTGAATGAAAAAAATGAATAGTTCTAAGAGATAGAGGGGTGAGGAGGAAGGGCATGCCAGGTGGTGGTGGGGTGGGGGTGGGTGGGATAGCTAGTGCAAAGGTAAGGGGAATAGGACGAAGAAGGCCAGTTTGGTTGGATCTTACAAATTCAAGAATCCCATAATAAGGGTCACAATGGAGAATATACTTCCCTTTTTATTTACTCAGATTGGGAAGCTTAGTGTAAGTGCCTTGGGAAGACAGCACCATTAATAGCCCTGTCTGATGAGGGCTAATGCCTCCTTCAACAGGAACTCTTTGTTGGTTAGAAGCAGGGGGTTAGTTGTAAAATTTGTGGCTTTTGCGGGTTTTTACAAATTTTTAAAGATATATTTTGTTGTGTTTACATTACCATCATATTGAGGGGAGGGTCTATCTATTTTCTCATGCCTGAACTCTTGCTTTTGACAAAATAACTTAAGCACAAATATCTGATAAACTGGCCCCCTATCTGACAATGTCTACAACAGTTCAGCTAGCAGTCTTTTACCTCTCCATCATGAGGAAGATTTGATCAATTTTATACAGTTTTCATTAGCAACGTAGTCATAGTTTTGGGATTCTGTCATTTAGTATGAGTGGAGCTTAATAAATATGTATGTATATATGTGTGTATCATCCTTTGTATTTTATTCAAAACTAAAAATTAGAAAGCTTGTTATTTTTTAAAAAATTGAAATAATAAGAACTTATAATCAATCGGCAAGTATTTATTAAAGGCCTACTATGTGCAGGTATAAAGAATGAAACAATCTCTACTCTGAATTGATTTACATTTAGATAAAAATATATCAAAGCTTACAGAATGCTCATGCATTTAACACTGCAGACTACCTTTCTCTCCTCCTGGCCACATCTCCCCTCTCTGGGTTTTCAGGACAATGCATTCGTCTTCTCCTGGCTTACCTCCTCCTGGTCTGATTGCTTTTTGGTCTTCTCTGCTTTCTTATCCTCCACATCACACTATCTACCATGATGACAAGTATGTGTTTAAGTATGCATAGTCTGATTAGAAAGTTAATAATAAATACAAATTTTTTAACTACAAGGTAGTTGGAAAAGGGGAGGTGTTAGCAGTTGGGGGATTGGAAGAAGTCGTTATCCATAAGAAGGTATTTGTGCTTTGTTTTAAAGGAAGTGGGAGACTGTGAGTTGGTAAGGAGGGAGTTCATTCCAGGCCTGAAGGATGACCAGGACAAAGACTTAGAAATGGAAGAGGGGGTGTGAGAAGGCTGATTTGGTTGGGCGTCAGGGTATGAGGCTGGAAAGGTAGACTTGGGCCACGTTGCTAAACGGAGGAAGGAGTGTATCTTCTCTCTTGAGTGGAGTAAGGGAGTCACTTGGTCTGAACTGCACTTCAGGAAAATCCTTTGGTTGTAGTGAAGAGGATGGGCTGTAGTGGGGTGAGATGTTAGGCTGGGTACCACTTAGGAGAGAAGGAGGTTATGAAAGTAGAATTGTTCGCTGATTAGAGACAGGAGATGAGAAAGAGTGTGGAGTTAGAGATGATAACTTATTGATCTAGTAATTTGGAAGGATAGTAATGCTTTTGATAGAAATAGGGAAGTTTGAAAGAGAAAAGGGTTTGGGGAAAGATAAGGGTTTAGCTTTACACAGGTTAAGTTTTAGATGTCTTTAAGACATTCATTTTGACATATCTAATGGGCATTTGGTGATGGGAGACTGCACCTCATGAGAAACAGATATTCAGTATCTTTACGTGAGAGTCGTGAATGGAGATGATAACCAAGACAGATTAAGGAGGGAAAGGAGGAGCCTGGTACAGATCTTCAGAGCACCCATAGTTAGGTGATATGATATGGAAGATAAGAAATCAAAGGAGACCAAGAAGGAGAAGTAATCAGACTGGAAGAAGATGAGCCAGAAGAAGAATGACAAGGTGTCTTGAAGACCTAGAGAAGAGAGATGTGGCCAGGAAAGAAGGGCAGTCTATAGTGTTAAATGCATGAACGTTCTATAATCTTTGATAGGTTTTTATGTTTAACCTTTTCATAAAGGGATTTAATAAATTTGGGCCTATGACACCTTTCATATTAAAGGAAAAAAAGTTTATACTACAACTTCTTTCAAGATACTTATATCCGAAGACTTTTCATTAACTTGTCCAAGATAAGCCAGGTAGCAAATAAATGATCTGGAATTCTACATCATTGCCCAAATCCAGATTTTTTCCTATCATGCCAGGTTGCCTTCTTTTTAAGTTGTAATACTGCAGTTGCCTGCAATTTAATTATCTCCCTGGATTTGGGTTTGGACAGTGTTTGAACATCCGGTATCTTAGTAATCCCTTCGTTCCCTGCATGTGTATTATATTCAGGATTAATACATGGATTTTTTTCTTTCCAGGTCAGTGCACTAGATCCTTTTGCAAACTGTGCCATGTGTTAACTAGAAGCCATTGTTCTTATAAGAAACAATGGTAGCTGGAGTCACAACCTACTGAGAGTGTTATGTCATAGGACGGTAGTTTACTCTGATATTAACCTTTTGCTCACTCATTCCTTGCTATTTAGCATAACTTCCTCCAATTGAGTTTTTCTTTTCTTTTTTTTTTAAGTGAATATTATAGGATAAGATCAATGATGATAGCTGAGGAAACTTTAATATAGAACCTTTAAATAAACTTTTTTTTTCTTTAAATTGCAGCAGAAATAGTCTGTGAATATGTTTGGTATTTATAGAAAAGTGATCATTATTATCTTAATAGTAGGCATCTTAAAGAGATTTTTCTCTAACTTGGAAAAAAAGTTTTAAGTTATAAACTGAGAGTTTTATTAGAACCTTTGCTGGGAAAGATGAAATTTAGTTACTTGATATATTTTGTTATGGAAAATTATGGTGGTTGAAGGGAATCTCTCTCTTTCTTTTTCTTTTTTTTTTTTTTTTGTTTTAATTCAAGTTTTTCTGGTTTACTTTACCTATGATTTTAATATAACTCTTTCTTACCCTGAGAAAGTATTTAGAATATGAAGTGTGGTAACCAAACTGAAAATAAGAGATTTTGAGTTAAGCAGCTTTTTGGGAGGAGGTAAGGAAGTAAAAGGTGTCAACAGATGCTAACATTACCAGAAGTTGGCACTTATGGGAAAATACTTTAAAAGTTTGAAACAAAGAGTTAGTGCCAGTTTACTTTAGAATTAAGGGAGAGAAAAAGATGTTAAGAAGATTAGATGATGTCACCAGTGCTAAATAACCTGAGTAAATTTTAATGAAACTCATCAGATTAAAGAGGGATTTATAATACTTTATTATTAGTTATTATTATTATAGTGCCTGGAGAAGAATTGAACTTTTTAGTAAGTATAAGAAGGAAGAATGTGAAAGTGGGAGGGTTGAATATATAGAAAGGTGTGGTTTTTACCTTGATGAGATGATATTTTATGCATTTAATGTCATGAGTTAGCTGAAAACTTTTAAACATATGTGTTCTTTTGTGCCAAGGAGATAATGTTGAATTCATCTTGACCAGTGATTCCCAAAGTGGGCTCTACCGCCCCCTGGTGGGTGCTACAGCGATTCAGGGAAGCAGTAATGGCCATAGGTGCATTTATCTTTCCTATTAATTGCTATTAAAATTTAAAAAAATTAATTTCGAGGGGGCTAAGTAATATTTTTTTTGGAAAGGGGGTGGTAGGCCAAAAAAATTTGGGAACCACTGATCTTGACAAATGCATCCTTTTGAGGGAGGAGGTAGTAGATAGACTGCTGGACTGTTAGAAATGGAAATCAGAAGACTTGGATTCAAATCCCACCTCTGACATTTTAGTAGCCAAGTAACTTTGGGCAACCTTTCTAAGCTTCAGCCTTTGTCATCTATAAAACAGGGATATTAATACCCACTTTTTAGGGTTGTTGTGAAACTTAAATGATATATTTAAAGCATTTTGTAAACTTTTTAAAGTACCACATAAATGTTCATTTTTTTCTCTGCTGTCTAAGCTTTAATATATGTGAAAACAAGTGTGCTATAATTCCTGGACATATTGTATAACTGCTTAATGTATTTTTGTGGCTAGCCTTTTAAAGGGAAGTAATAACACAGCTGTTATAGAATTATTCAGTAAGTATTGGTAGAATGACTATATTAACAAATGCTAGCAGTCTAGATTAGGAATAATCATGATACTTAGAGAGGTGATTTTCAGTGGCATGAAGCCATTAGAAAATAGAAGAATACAGGTTTGTCATTTGTGCCATTTCATCTCCTTTTCTTCAGCTCTCTACAATTTTATGAACAAGGAGATTTATATCTCCCTTCTAAGTGATGATGATTAGGAAATGAAATTAGAATAGGTAGGCCATTTTAAAAATTAAGCAATTCACACTAATGTGTAAATGACCATTAGGCTTTACTTGACCTCCCAGGGAATATTTACATTTTAAAATGGCTGTTATTCCAAATTAATCTTTAATCACAGTACTATGCCTTAGAGAAATGTTTGAACTTGACTGCTTTTTGAATGACCCATACCAATCTATGTCTCGGATTGCTTAACTCTCCTAATATCAGAATAGAGCCTGGTAACTTAGCATCTCATTTTTGAAAGACAGTTTACGTGGCTTAGGTAGTGTCCAACCATGATAACTGTTTGTTCTCTGTCTCTGTCTCTGTCTCTGTCTCTGTCTCTGTCTCTGTCTCTGTCTCTGTCTATCTGCCTCCCTCTCTCCTTAGTTCTGTTGCCAGTCTAAATCAAACTAAATTAATTGTTCCTTTAGTATTCTCTTTGAAAATGGTACCAAAGGACACTGTAATAACATGGATTTTCTATATACCAGTGATAAACTCTATATCTCTGGTCTCTGTTTATAAACTGTTCAATTATTCTGATTTTATCGAAATCTTTTTTGAAGCTGTATACACTTTCATCTTGCACCACCTTTGGGGAATGCCAATCAAATCAATAAACATTTTTAAAGTGCCTCCTATGTATCACCTAATATAGTAGCTTCTAGGAATATAAGAAAACAGAAATGACCAGTTTTGTGCTTAAGGAGTTTACCATTTTCATGCTTCAGGGGTTGCCTCCACTTCCTTTATGCAGAAATTTAGAGAATGAATCCTTGTTGACTCATGTTATAACTTCACATATTGTAGTAGAATATTAGAATTTGAGTCAGGAAGGTTTAGACTGAAACACTTGGTAACTTTGTAATTCTGGGCAAGTCATTAATGGTCCTCAACCTCAGACTTCTCGTCTGTAAAATGGGGACAATAATATCTTTAACATTAACTAATAAAACTCAAATGAAATAATTAGGTAAAGTGCTTTGCAAGCCCATATGGTGTTAAAAATAGTTTCTTTTTATGATAGACTTATTTATAGACTTTAATGTTATCACCTTTCAGCCTTTGCTTTTCTAGGCTCAGAAATCCTTTGAGGTTCTCTCTCATATACCCAACAACAGTAAATCTACTTCTCTTCTGCTTTCATGAGTAGTCATTAATATCACAGAAGCCACTGAGAGTTTGATACAGTTGGGAATGAAGGAGCGATGTTTTTAGTATGTGAAATGTCCTTTTGGCCAACGAGAGCTCTTTTCTCCTCCCTCTTGTAATGAAAGGATTGAAATGAAAGTAGTTGAAACCTTTTAGTTCAGCTGGGATTTTAAAGCATGTTGTTTCTGAGAGCTTAGAAAAAGTAGATATAGTTCTGGCTATGTGACTATTAAGGTCTTTATCGTGTAGTCATAGAGAGAGCCCTGATTAGGAGTCAGGAAGCCTCAGTTCTACTATGGGCTTTGCTGCTGACTTGATGAGTGACCTTTAAAATAATTTAAACTGGGATTCTTCTTTATTGAATCAGAGTAACCTGGAAGAGTTAGCATGTCCTAGTGGATGGAGAGCTAGCTTTAGAGGCAGGAAGTCATGGGCTTATGTCTCCTCTCTGCTCCATCCGGCGTCTGGGACCCTGGGCGAATCTCTTTACCTCCTCTGTTTGCCAGGCAGACCTCTAGGACCTTAAGTGGTAGAGAGATGCCAGTCTGCATTGGTAGAGAAAGCGCCTCTCTCTTTGCTCTCCTTGCACTGACTGACATCTCAGGTCTAAGCAAACATCACACATTACCTTCACTTAATAGAACTCATGACAGCAGTAGTGACCTGCAAGTGTGTTTTCTGGGGCATGGATTCTGTTTCCTATTTTCTTCATCATAAGGTCAGAAATGCCATTGGTTTGCTAAAAATTTTATGCTCTGTTAAGATAATAAAATATACTTGATTCAGTAAAACTTAAAAAAAATCACAGTGCTTCAGTTCTGCAAATGTCTCTGATTTCATTAGTCCAGGTATTCACTTTTCCAAAGCAGATAACTTCTGTACAAAGTAGAAGACAGTCTTTGAGAGTTGCTAAGGCTGAAAAATTCATTCTCCAGTGGGGAACCAGCCTGTCAATGGACCTTCCCAGACTTAGCTGAACTCTTGGATGGTAGACATGCTACCCGCTTAACAGAACTATATATTTATGCTTTTACTAAATTTGTACATTAATGACAAAAGATCTCTGATAAAATTTCACTTGTTTCACAAAATTTTACCAGTCATGGTGTGAAGGTATTTCTGGGTTCTAGAAGACCACTTCAAAGAGAGAGGTGATATAGTACGAGAGGCCATGTGTTATAGTAGATACAGTGATGGATCTGGAATTGGAAAGACTTGAGTTCAAATCTTCCCTTATACACTTAACTCTGTGATGCTGGGCAAGTCATTTCACCCTCTGGGCCTCAGTTTTATCATTTAATTGTAAAATTAAAATATGGGACTTGATGGTCACTAATTTCCATTTCAGTTCTGAATTTATGATCAAGAACCTAGATTCCCAAGTCCTGTGACAGTATATTGGCTGGCTAATGAGTGAGGTGAATAGTAGGCGATTGCTTTTTTTTCTATAATACATGAAACAAAAATACAAAGTCAACCTACAGGTCTGGTGGCATCCTTCTACTTCTGCATTGATTTGTTGTAAATTTGTTTTAGGTTTGTCCAACTCTTCATGACCCCTTTTGAGGTTTCCTTGGCAAAGATTTTGAAATAGTTTGCCATTTCCTTATCCAGGTCATTTTATAGATGAGGAAACTGAGACAAACAGTTACCTAGGATCATACAGTTAGTAAGTGTGTGAGGCCAGACGCCAGATCTGGTACTCTATCCACTGCACCACGTAGTTGCCCCATATGCTTTGAAAAGGAAGGAAAGGGAAATAGAACATGTTAAGAACCAAAGTTGTTCTTTTTTAAAATAATGACACTTTATTTTAATATTTAGTCATAAATGTTTTGAGTTCCCAGTTTTTTCCCTTTAGCCCCTACACAATATATCAGCCATATTGCTTCCTGCCCTTCCCCACCAAAAGCAAGAAAAATAAAGTGAAAAAAGTATGCTTTAGTCTGCACTCTCCAAAGTTCTTCAGTTCTTCCTGATGTAGGTAGTATTTTTTTTGAAAGACTTTCAGAGTTATCTTGGATCATTGTATTGATTGGAGTAGCCAAGTGTTTTACAGCTGATAATTATTACATTTCATTGTGTTCCTGCTGTTATTGTGTACAGTGTTCTCCTGGTTTTGCTCACTTTACTTTGTATGAGTGGATATAAATTTTACCAGATTTCTCTGAAACCATCCTGCTCTTCATTTCTTATAGCACATCAAAATCATAACCATATAACAAAACTTGTTCAGCTATTTTTCAATTGATGAGCATCTCTTCAATTTTCAATTTTTTGCTGCTACAAAAAGAGCCACTTATAAATATTTTTGTGAAAAATAGTTAATTTTCCAATTTTTTTAATCTCTTTGGGATACAAACCTCATAGTATTGCTGAGTTAAAGGAATACACAGTTTGATAGTCCTTTGGGTATAGTTTCAAATAGTTCTCCAGAATGGTTTGACCAAGTTCATGGCTACACCAACAGTGTGTGTATGAGTGTCCCAACTTTTTCATATCTTCTTTATTTAGCATTTTGCCTCTTGTCATGTTAGCCAGTTTGATTGTTATGAGGTAATACTTCAAGAGTTGCTTTAAATTACATTTATCTAAGCAATAATGATATAGGGCATTTTTTATATTCTCTAAGCAATAATGATATAGGACACTTTTTATATAACTATTGATAACTTTGATTCCTTCTTCTACATACTACCTGTTCCTATCCTTTTACCATTTATCAATGGGGGAATGGCTCTTATTTTTATAAATTAAGCTCAGTTAGCTATATATTTGAGAAATGAGGTCCTTATCAGAGAAATAGACTATAATTCCTGTGGGGCCCTCCACACTCCCAACTTTTTGCTTTCTTCAGTTTTTCATTGCATTGGTTTTATTTGTGCAAAAACTTTAATTTCATATAATCAACATGATCCATTTTATTTCCCATGATCTTCTCTTTTTTTGGTCATAAACTCCTCCCTATTTCACATATTTGAGAGATATGTTTTTTCATGCTCCCCTAATTTGTTTATGGTATCATTCTTTGTGTATAAATCATGTATCCGTTTTGATCTTATCTTAGAATATGATGTGAGATGTTGGTCTGTGTCTAGTTTATACCAAACTGCTTTCAGTTTTCCCAGCAATTTTTGTCAAATACTGAGTTTTTACCTTTAAATCTTGGATCTTTGGGTTTTCAGACCCTACATTACCACGGTCATTTACTACTGTGTATTGTGTACTTAATCTATTCTACTGATCCACCACTTTATTTCTTAGCTACTTTGAGGTTTGCTGCTTTATAAAGCCTGCCTTTCTTCACTTTTCTTTTCATTGATTCCATTGATAAAGAATCAAAATTCTTAAGACCATCTACAAAGTTTAATTTAACTGTCAGTAGTTCTTAATGTGTGATCTTTGTCCAAGACTGCATAATAAGACTATATTAACTACTTTCAGTTGAATTGAATCACATGTATATTGACATCTTCACTGTAAATAAAGGCAGAAGTAAAGAATTGTAGAAAATGGAAGGATAGCTTCTAAGTTCTCCTTAAATGAATAACGACTCTTGAGGAGGTGGTTTCGTTCTGTGCTCCAAAGCAATAAAAACCATCATTTATGGAACACATTTGAGGAGAAAGAGAAGTAGTGAAATTCTGTTGAGAATTGGATGAGATCCTCCTAACCAGTACTTGGTGACTTCAATGTGAACAGAAGCAACAACTTCTATTTCCATAGTACTTTGTACAAAGTGGCTTCCTTACAACAACCTTGAGAAGTAGGTAGTATAAAGAGGATGCAAAGAAGAAAGGTCATTAAAAAATAGACTATGTGGCCAGGTATAAAGAAAGAAAAGAAGTCCAAGGCATTTTAGATTGTTTAGCAGTTTCATGCCTGTAGGTCATGAATACTTTATACAAGAAAAGAGCCCAAAGTGCATAAGGTAGTAAGGACCATTACCAAAAACAACACGTTTCTTTATTGCAGAAAAATAATCTCCCCCAAAGCCAAACACATTTGACTTAGTAGAGCAAAATGCTAGCCTGAAAGCCTCTTCTCTATCAAAGTGTCTTGTTTGTGCATAATGTTATCATGCAAGATTGTTTTGACAAATCGGCTGTAGAAATTATTTGGATTTGTTTGTCATTTGGAGGTAATGTGGAATCTTGGACATAACCTTGGCTCTTTACCAGGAATACCTGGGCTCAGGTTTTGCCTTTGACCCATACTGAATGTGTGTGACCCTGGGTAAGTCACTCTCAGGGCTCTAGGCAGCTCTCCATGAGTGAAATATGTATTCTTCATCCCCTTGGAAATAGACTTGTGATTGAATTGATATAGGGAACCTGAGGCTGAGGAAACTCTCTTGTAGATTACAGATTGAAGAGATTGATCTGAGATTGCTGCTGACAAGGGGACTTGAGTGTCCTGAGATACTCCATAGATCCTGTGTTCAGGTCTTTAGATGACTTAGAGTAGCCTCTGAAATTCTGTTTTGCATTCGTTCTCTCTTCTCCATTATATCTTATGCAGTGCTCTCAAACGAATCACTCTTAAAGCATTGCTTTGATTGGGTCATTTCCTTCCTAAGAAATTGCCTGTTGTGCCTCTTTAGGATTGATTAAGGGATTAAAAACTCCATATTATATAGCTTGACTATTTGAAGACCTCTATAATTGGTCTTGGTTTGCCTTTGTGGGCTACTTTTGAATTCCTTACTAAATTGAGTCTTTCCACTATGGCTAATTCCATTTACTGTCTTGCCAACACAACTTGTACTTTCTCCCTTAAGGTTTTATTTACATCTTTGCTCCCTCCTGAAATTTCTTCCCTTCTTTTCCTCTCCAAATGTAATTTATAATTAAAGACCCAATAGGACTCCTCCATGATCACTGCAGCCTGAACTGACCTTGCTCACAGCTTAGCACCTATAATACTTATTGCCTGGCATTCTTCACTTGGAAACAAATCATATATTCCCTTTTGATATGGATTATTGCCATTAAATGCCACTTATATTTTATGTTATAAAAAAAAACAACACCTTACCTTTTGTCTTAGAATCAATACTGTGCATTGGTTCCAGGACAGAAAAATGGTAAGGATTCAGCAATGGGGGTTAAGTGATTTGCCCAGGGTCACACATCTAGGAAGTGTCTGAGGTCAAATTTGAACCCAGGACCTCTTGTCTCCAGGTCTGACTCTCAGTCCATTGAGCTAACCAGCTGCCCCCATCTTATGTAATTAAAAAAAAAACCCTTAGTTTCTATCTTAGTAACAACTCTTAAGACAAAAAGGTAAGGGCTAGGCAAATGGGTTAAGGGACTTGCTCAAAGTCACATAGTTAGGAAGTTTCTGAGGCCAGGTTTTGAACCCCAGTACTCTAGACTTCAGGTCTGGTGCTCTGTTCACTCTGCCGTCTAGTTGCCCCTGTCTTATATGATTTCTTTTCCTTTTTTTTTTTAACCCGTAACTTTTACCTTAGAGTCAGTACTCAATATCATTTACAAGGCAGAAGAGAGCGGTAAGGGGTAGGCAGTCGAGGCTAAGTGACTTGCCCAGGGTCACACAGCTAGGACATGTGTGAGGCCAGATTTGAACTTAGGACCTCCTGTGTCTAGGCCTGGTGTTCTATCCATTGAGCCACCTAGCTGCTCTATCTTCTGAAAATTTTAAATCTTTTGTGTTTTGTCTTTTCTTCTTCAACTAGATTGTAAGTTTTTTAGTGGCAGGCCATGAGCAAAACACTTAAACTCAGTATTCCAGGCAAATGTGTAAATTGTAGCGAAGGTACTGACCTACAATGGTTGAGAAAGGAGGTTCTTCACCTGAGAATTCCCTAGCTCCAGTCCTTGCCCTTAAATATTTTCAGAAGAAGAAAAATAGAAATCTTTGTAGCTTTCTTGTATTTTCCTTGAATTTCTATCCTCAGTGCTTAACACAGTGCCTGGCACATAGGAAGCACTTATTAAAAATGCTGGTTGCTTTAGCCTGTCTCAACTCTCATATGGCAGACATTCTTTTACATTTACATACACATTATGTCCAGTTTATCTCTTTCGCTGGGTTAGCATCTATAGCTAGTATCTCTTTTCACTTGACACCATTTTATAAAAGGATTTTATAGCTTTTTTGATGCTGGCATCTTTAGGTCAACCAAGAATTTCCTTCGTAACACTGCTTTCTTTCTTGATGTAGTAGCCAGGCCATTTTGGGATTTCTGTTTTAAGAAAATAAAACTGCAGTGATTTTCTTGGCATGGTGGATATTTTTCAAGTTATTGAGGGGTAAAGCTTGTTACTGTCTTGATTTATCCTGCTTAGTTACTTACAGTATCTGTGGACCCAGGGCAGCCTCTTTTTTAGTTTAAAGTTTTTTTTTTTTCAACTTAGCTTTGAAAACTAAAAAACACAAAAGTTGTTTTCTAGGGACTTTTGGTGTTTTCTTCTGTAGTAAAAAAAATTGAAGTAATTCTTTCCTTTTTATAGTCTGAGTAACTCATAAAGAAGCTTGAAGCCATTGAAAGTAAGGACAGTGGTTTTTTAACAAGTTCCATCTTTGAAAATGGTTGATTTTTTTTTCTTCTATGGTTTTTGTACTAAGAATAATTTTGAGTATTTCATAAACCATTAAAAAGTTTTCTTTTGGGTAGCCTGGGGGCTTCTTTTGAATCATATGGGCTTCCTTTGAAAACATTCTTTATAGTTATGTCATATAATAAAAGTAATAAATGCATTTTGTCTTATAGTAATTTTCTTCTGTAAAGGTACACGCTTAGCTCTACTTTGGGTGAGTCATTTTTTCTTTGGTGGCTATTTAAGAGATGGGCTTTTGGGAGACTTTACTAACATCTCATCGGTTTTCACCTAGGCATTCATTTCATTATTTTCTTTTTTTGTGGTCACTAAATTAGGATCACAAAAAGAAATTCTCACTTTTTAGGCATCTTTGTTGAATATGAACTTCTTTATTGAACAGATGAAGGTTATGGTATTACTCCCCTTTTCTGCTTTCTGTGTTACTAGAGGGACCTGTGTTTTTAAAAATTCATTTGTTGGCACTAATGTCTTGATAAAATAATGTTTATGAATTTGACTACCTGGAGTTGGTTTAGACATCATCTTTCTCTTTGAACAGGCTGCCCCTAGAGTCTAAAAGCACTACCTTCTTCCTTATGAATGAGGCTTAAGTACTGCCTCCGACCCAAGACCTTTCCCTGTCCCAAGTGGTTAATAGTTCTTCCCCTCTTGAAATTACTTTGTATCATGAATGAAAAAAAAAATCACCATTTCTAGGTTCCATCTATCTGTCCTAAGGGGCAGGGATACAAATATCCAAGTGAAAGTCTCCTGGGCTGTGGTAGAGTGGTACACTCTCATGGGGGAAACACTTTGGTAGAGTAGGGTCCTGGAGGAGGAGAGGGACAAAGACCTGAGGGACCAGTGGCAGCCCTGATTGGATCATAGTTTCAGAATTGGAGCAGGCAAGTTAGAGGGTAGGTGGTGATGCACAGGAGTACAGGATAGGATTGTCCAGAAGGTGGCTCTGAAGTAGGGAGTCAGAGGAAGCTCCTGGAGAGGCAGCACCAAGAGATGGGGAACACTCCTAAGGCATGTTCTCTGGTCCAGGTGTCTAGGTGCCCGTACTGTTAATTTGAAAATATTTGTGTTACTTATTTGTGTGTGTGTGTTATATCCCTTCCCACCAGAATGTAAGCTTCTTTAGGGCAGCAGCTGTTTTCTTTTTTCTTAGTATTTCTCCTTCCTTCCAGAAGCTTAATACCTTACAAATAGTAAGGTATTAAATTGAGTTGGTAACAATCAGATCAGCACTGGATTCTGTTTGATCCATTTTTATCTCCTTTTGCTGGCCTTTTTCATGCCTTTCATTCAGTCAGACATTTGAAGTTCTTAAGTGTTTTCTTAAATTATTTTGAGAAAGGTGTTGATTGTAGCTTGCTCCAAACTGTTTTTGATGTCAGATAGCAACATTGCCAATGAAATAAAGACACTTGTGTAACATGGTGAAATAGAAACACTCACATATGACATTCAGGTGGTACTGGGGAGGGGACAAGGTAATAAGAGACAAGTTTGGCTATTTATGCAGTGAAAATGGGGCAGAAGTTTTGGATTGAAAGCTTATTTTTAAGACAGATCAGTTCACAATTAATGCCCTCTTTCTCAGCTTTAGGACCCTCTGAGAACCCTCATTCCTAGATTGGTCAGCCCCCCACGTTTAGAATACACATTGTTTTCAAAGTTGTTTCCTCAGTGGTTTAGTGCTCCTTGCATTTTCTCAATGGAACAGTGTTCTAAGCAAAGCTATTTCCATTTTGAGACAGGCTCATATCTTTTCTTGATGAAGGCCTACCAGCAAGATTGGAGACTCTCCAACTCTTATTAGATGATCTCTAAGTTTCTTTTTGGCTCTAAGTCCTTTTCTTTTATGCGTACACAGTGGGAGTAGGGATTATTCTAGCTCCAAGCCACTGTGGGAATGGGGAAGGTGCTTAAGCAGGTTCTCAACTGATGAGAAGGAAACTGTTCATGAATTGAAGTACAAACATGTCAACAGTGCATTATATTTGACACATTTTTGCCACCTCTCCTCATATTACTGAGCCTATATGCCTTTCACACACCTAAGCTTATTAAGTTTCCCCTGGAGTGTGGTGCTATGTGTGTGCTTTGTAGTGATATCAGGGGAGATGCTTGATAGGAACACTTGAGTCTGGGCTGACTCTTTCTCCCCCTCTATTCTTTTCTGGGTAACAGAGCCTGGTCTGCCTACTTAGTCCATTTTCCTTGCCACCACATGGGCTTTTCTTGAATTTTCTTTCTTTTCCTTCCTCACCACAAAACAGAATGATTATGACAGTTTCTCATCTCTCTTCTTGTCCTTGACCTTTTAAGGTTCTCTAGATTTTTTTGGGGGGAGGTGGTGGTTTAAATGGCTAAAAGTACTGGAAATACACTAGGTAGAAAATGTTGCTCCTCTTTCCTCCTACCTCTTCTCCTACTCTCATTCTTCCCTTTCCTTTAAGGAAAGATAAAAGTGTTTCCTTTGTGATAATGGTGACTCTTTGGGTTCCCAAGATGGAGGTAATATTTCTTTATATTTTAGAGGAAGCCATGTCTCTGAGTTTACTGCACATTTCATCCTTGTTATAGAATAGGACTTTTAGGAGAGAGGAGGAGAAGAAATGAGCTAAGGTTTTTGAAGGGAATAACTGGCTCTCCAGTAGTGCATTATAACTGACTCATTTCTGCCACCTCCCTCCCACCCAATATTGCAGGTTTTATAGGCCCTTGATACAGAGAGACATTTTGGAGTCGGTGGTCAGCCCTGACAGCACAATGAACATTCATCTGGGTAGTTGAGAAGCTAGGAGTTGGCGTGGATGGGCCAGGTCCAGGGTATCAAGCTATGTATGAAGGGAAGGTGGGAGAAGGGATATTTTGAGGAAAGGCTGCAATAGAAGGAGAAATGGGAAAAGAAATGCTGATTCTTGGGTAGCCATTTGTATATTATATGAATATATACATATATATATATACCTAGGGCCTTAAGACTAGACTGATTGAACAGTTTACATCTTAGCTAGCTCTCTCGTTAAATTTATACTCCAAGGCTCATTTGGCCCATGACACTAAAATTACTCTCATCATATAGTGGAAAGAACATTTTCTCTGGAGTTAGAGGGCTCAGGTTCAAATCCTATCTCTTGTTGATCACAGCCTGTTTGGCCTTAGGGAAGTCACTTAACTTCCATGAGACTCAGTTTCCTCCTTTCCAACATGAGGCCTGGTTGGTCTCCAAGTCCCTTCCAGCTAGACAAATAGCAAGATACACACATAAATGCATATGTGTGTGTGTGTGTGTGTGTGTGTGTGTGTACACACACACACACACACACACAGCCTCACAAGTCCTTTTGTTATATGTTTGTATGCATACACATATACCTGTTGTATATATACATATACTTATAGCATACATATATTCTAAATACACACATACATATACCTGTCAGCCTCTGTTCAGAGTTTATCAAGAGAAGAATTAGGAATCAAAGATTTCAGGACATTTTGAAATTCTTTGCTTTCTTCTTTATTACTTTTTTTTAAAAAAGGGATACTTTTTGCACAGTTTTGACACTGTTCAAAATAAATCATAATTTTTGCTTTGCTAAGAACTGAAAATGAATACTAGGGACACAAAGATAAAAACAAGAATCCATGCCCTTAATGGAAAATGAAGGGAAAGGTAGAAACGTGATTTTTTAAAAAAATTTAAACATTTATTAATATTCATTTTTAACATGGTTACATGATTCATGCTCCTACTTTCCCCTTCACTCCCTGCACTCCCCCCACCCATGGCCGATGCACATTTCCACTGGTTTTGTCATGTGTCCTTGATCAGTGATTTTTTTTTTTTTAAATAAGGAAAGGAAGTTCTCAGTTTAAGAACGCCAATTTAAATATACATATTCATTATATAAATTTTAAGTATCTATTAGAGCTCTAAAGTCACTTTCATAGTTGAAAAACATAAACATTTTATGAGTAACTTGATTTTCAGAAGGCATATTTAGGATATTTACATAGATAACCAGTTAAATTTGTTTACTTTTTTTGTTATAAACTGTGGAACATTTTAGGAATCTGGGGTCACTTTAGTCTTTGAAGTTTATGAGAAGGAGTTAAAAACTTGAGAAAAGAAGAAACTATTCTTAAATTAGTACTTTAGTAAAACAAAATATATTCTCCACAGTGCCACAGATAGAAAAATTCTTCTATTAGCAATGGATTTGAAGGAAAGAGCAGTGCCCCCTGGAGGTAGAAATGTAATTTTGTTCTTTCAATTTAGAGTCCTGGCATTGGCTTCCCAGAGTTCAGGAATTATAATGATTTAATATAGCTGGTGATTAAATAATTTTTAGGAATTATTTTGTGACAACGAAGGCAGTGGATCAACATGATCACTATAAAAACATTTGCCCCTTTGAGATAACTTCAAATTTTTCTTTTATAGATTAAAAAAAAATTGTCTTTTTGTTTCCCTTTATATGTATCCACCTCTTCCCAGCTTTTATACCTTTAATGAATTCATGCTTCCTACATCTTTTTTACTTATTTGCCCTGCTTACATTGTACATCACTTGTAGGAAGTTATTTGTATCAGACCTTGATTTAGGAAACTTAGCTATGTATTAGCATTGTAGTAGCTGTAGTTTTCTTCTTTCTATTTTCTAATATGTTTCAGAATAATGTCTTATGAGTAAGACATTTTTAGAGCAAATAATCAAGCAGATAGGTTTTTAATTCCCTTGGGTTATTAATTAATTGATTGTAAGCAAACATATTTCAAAGTTAGTGATTTCGCTCTAAGATCTGGTAATTTTATTTACTTTTTTTCCCCTGTTTTAAAATCCATAAAAATTTCCTGCTGTCATCCCTCTTCACATATCCTCAACTTAGTCTGGTTGAAGTAGAAATCATCATGGTGAGGGGCAGCTAGGTAGCATAGTGGACAGAGTGTCAGGCCTGGAATTTGAAAGGCCTACGTCCAAATCAGTCCTTAGACATATCCTAGCTGTATGACCTTGGGCAAATCTTACTATTCTTCTGTTTTAGAATTAATGCTAAGACAAAAGGTAAAAGTAAAAAAAAACATCTTAATGGCTGCATGCGTTTTCCTTCTCTTCCTCACCAATCCAGTCCCTTGTGAAGAGACCTGTCCTGTCCTGGTGAATACTAAATATTGGTAGTATAGAGTCAGCAATCTGAGATTGGTAATAGAGGGAGGTGTGTATTTATGGGGAGGGGAACATGGGAATATTGGATGCATTCCCTGCATTTGAACCATTGTGTCACTGATGTGAAGTTTTTATTAATTCATATTAAAACTTATGATTTTAAAAATTCAGATAATAGTACCAGCCACATGTTTATAAAATGACAAGATACCTAGAATTTAGCTTAGAATTCTTACAGTTAGTCCTGAGTCTTTTAATTAGCTATTCTCTGTCAATTTGTGATGCTTTGGAGTTATCCTTGCCCTTCTCCATAGTATTTTTATTGTTCTGTTTGTGAAGGCTCTACTTAGTGTCTTATTCTGAACACTTGTTCTCCAAAGAATATTTGTTATTGAAAGAAAAAAACCTAGTGCTAGTTTTTTCTTTGTGTGTTGACATTTATGCTTTTTTAAAAAAGTAGCCATTATGTGTGTATATGTATGTATGTATGTATGTATTATTTTTGCTTTAGAAGATGTTAAAGAATTATTCTAAATAGAAGGAAGACAGAAAAAGAAAGAAGAAAGAAAATGAACATTTATTAAATATTCCCTATGTGGTTAATTTAGGGCATAGACCTATGATTTCATTGGTGTAGGGGACTTTCAGGGGAGCATACTACCTTTGTCAATGCAAGACTAGACCTGCTGAATTTTAAAATCTTAGAGAGGACCTTGTGACATTCTTGAATCCAGTTTAGACCAGATTAAAACATAATTGGAAAATATTTAACAAAAATACAACAGAACTTAGATAATACTATTATATGGTTTTCTAAGGCAATATGTGGTCTGTGGGCTCTGTTTCTATTTGAGTTTGACATCTCTTGCCTACAGCCCTGAAGTTTCATGACTGGTGCAGGATCACATAGCCAGTATATATGTTATGTCAGAGGTTGAACTTGAACCGAAGTCTTTCAACTTTTGAGGCTTGCTTTCTTTCTCCTCTTCCATTGCCTTTCTGGCCTATTTGGAAGAACAGTCTTTTCTCTACATTTTAAGCAGAAGTTTTCTAAAAATAATTTTTATTAATTGAATCCAAACAGTCTAAATCTTTCTGCTTAGGAAAGAAAAATGTGCAAAAATAGGCAGAGTAACAATGCTTTTGAAAATCTCCCTCTCACAAGCAATATTGAAGTCAATAATTTATATTATTATTAAGCAATAGACAAAATTCTATAGTTAAGATTAAGCAAAGTTTCAGAGTTTAGGTAATAGTTTTAGAACTTAAAATATTGGTGCAAACTAAAGAATAATTTTCCTAAAACCATTTAATCTTTTTCTTGTATAGTTCATCTATGGCAAGAGTTCTTAACTAAAAACTATTTTGGTTATATCAATATGATTTCTTTTTAGTTCTATGTATTTTATTTTATGCATTTCAAAACAATATTCCTAGAAGGGATCCATAGGTTTTACTAGATGCAAAGGGACACAAAAAAGGTAAAGAACACAACCCTTATATGAGGATTGTCCTTTCAACCTGGACAAAGAGGAATCCAAGAGATACTTCTAAATGAAGTAATAATCAAAGACTCTTTCCTTCTCCCAGTTTGAGTATCATCTTAATCTGGTCAGAACATGAGGGTGAAGAGTATTGCTCTTAGAATCAATAAAAGCATCCAGATTGTCCAGGCTGTCTTAATTCTAACCTCCAGAAGAACAGGATTCCTCTTTGAGCTTTTACCCAGCGTACCAAAAGGAAATGGTTTAGTGTTTGGCAATGTGGGGGGGCTTTAACTATCAAAATTGATAGTTAAGAAATATTGATTAAGTTTCTCATCTGGGTATGACTAAAAACTGTTGACTAAGGTCTCAAAGAACTAGTTTTAAAAGTATAAGTGTAAAGCTTAAAACTACACTAAGCCTTTTTGAATACCATGTATATTAGAATGGCATTGTAAATCCGAGCATCCCAACAGCCTCTCTCTGGTTTTTGAAGGGTAATAGTCCTAGTTCAAATTGCTATAGTTCTTTAGAATAAAAAAAAAAAGCATTTTACATGCATTGTGCCTTTATTTTTACCAGAATCTCTCTTATGCCTGTCTTCTCAGCCTTTTGAGGCAAAGATGATGGATAAACTAATCCCCTTTACGCAAATTGAAGCTCAGAGACATTGTGACTTGTCCAGGATGTTAGAAAGTGTTAGGATCAGGATTTATAACAAGCAAAATAAGTGCCAGAGTCTTACAGAATCTCTCATCCTGGTGCCCTTCTCCCCCGGCTTCCCCAGCCCCCAAAATGTAGTTCTACCCAAATAAAAGCATCATTGTGGATGTAGGCCACAACCAGTACATTCCTGGCCATCTTTTCTTCCCCTTGGTTTGCCCAGAAAGTTCATAAAACATTATGGGAACTAGTATTTTCCTGATACACAGGGGCTGGGGCTGTTCACTGATTATAGTTTGCTTTTGTCATATACTTTGCTAATTTTTTTTTTTCTGATCCTAAATCTTTGATAACTTCCTTTGCTCTTTGGAGTTCTTTCTTTGTTATGTGTTGCATTCTGCTGCTATCCATCCTGTAACTACGTTGCTCTCTCAATAATACTCATTTTTAATTCTTAGTTGAAGGTAGTATGCCATGACTTTCAGAAATACAGAAACAATAGTAGAATTAAAAAAAAAGAATGAAGAATTTAAAAGATAGGCTTTTGTTTCTGAGAGAATTTTGCTTTGTAGTTGCTCAAAGGCAGTCTAATCCACTCTCCTGCTTTCTTTCCTCTGGGCCCACCTTGACTGTTTGTACTATCTGTATAGGATGGACGGATGGGCTCTTTGGGTAGTCCACCCAAACCGTGGCTATAACCTAAACAGCAAACATTTCTCTTCTTGTTTTATCCTGTGTGAATGGCAAAGCCAGATTTTTTTTTTGAGTAGTTTCCTCGAGAAGCCCAGATGCTGTTTTGCAGCTTGATGTAGCTAGCACCATGGATGGGGAGTCTCTTGGGCTGGTGCTGAGGGTGCTCAGGGTCCTTGGGCAGAGTGCTGAATGTGCTATGTCGCACACAGAGTCTTGCTTTAGGCCTTACTTCTTAAGAATAATTAGAGGGTCATTGAATAAGGTTATTCCTATTGTTCGAATTTTAAGGAATCTTGAAGTGTTTTAATATATAAATTAGGAGATGCCTTGTTGAAAGAAAGCATTTAAGGCGGCATTTTGCAAATGTGAGTCCAGTGCTTTCTTATAATCAATCACTAACATTTATTGAGTGGTACTATGTGTCAGTAAATGTGCTGAGTGTTGGGAATACAAATAAA
This sequence comes from Gracilinanus agilis, assembly GCF_016433145.1. Classification (NCBI taxonomy): domain Eukaryota; kingdom Metazoa; phylum Chordata; class Mammalia; order Didelphimorphia; family Didelphidae; genus Gracilinanus; species Gracilinanus agilis. Next base: position 255,287,250 of record NC_058132.1, read on the forward strand.
GACAAAAAAGGAAGCTGGGTGACTCAATAAATAGAGAGCCAAGCCTAAAGACAGGAAGTCCTGGGTTCAAATCTGGCCTCAGACACTTCCTAGCTGTGTGACCCTGGGCAAGTCACTTGACCCACATTGCCTAGCCCTTATGGCTCTTCTGCTTTGGAACCAATACATATATTGATTCTAGGATGGAAGGTAAGGGTTTTTAAATTAAAAAAAATAATCTAACTGGGGAGACAACATATAAACAACCACATATAAGCATACATATTTACTGTATATAAACTAGGTAAACAAGCAATCTACAGGATAAATTGGAGATAATCAACAATAGAACAAGACTAGAATTAAGGGGAATTAGAAAGACTTTCTGTAGAAGGTGGGATTTTAGCTGGGACTTAAAGCCAGGAGGCAGAAATATGTGAGAAAGCATTTTGTAGATATGGGAAACAGCCAGTGAAAATATGCAGAGGTGGGAGATGCAGTATTATGTTAGAGGATTAGCAAGGAGTCCAGCGTCACTGGAAACTCAGAGTATGCAATGGAGTAGAATGTATATGAAGACCAGAAAGGGGAAAGTTGGGGCAGGTTAAAAAGTGCTTTGAATGCCAAACAGAATTTCATATTTGTTCCTAGAGGGGATAGGGAGCCATTGGATTTTAGTGAGTAGGGAAGTGACATGATCAGATTGTTGCCTTAGGAAGATCTCATTGGCAGTATCTTGTATTATATCTTTCAGTCAGTTTGATCTACTGTGGAATATTACTTATGAAAGCCTGCCTATTCCTAACAAATACCCTCCTGATGGTTTTAGTTTGTGGGTAGCTTATATAGATGGAAGAGTGAATGTATTGATCAGTAATAATTGAGATTTGCTTGGCTGCCCTTTTGGAGTATTTAATAAGGTCTGAGATTTTTTTTTAACTTTTTAGAATATTGACCTTTTTCAGTCCTCACAATTGTGTTGACTTTGGCATTGTTCTTTTCTGTGTACATTTGGTATAATTCAGCTGCCTCATCTTTGATTTCTGTAATTTCTTTTCTACCTTCTTTTTATTTTCTTGAACTAGAATATTGGAGTTCAGTTAGCAGGACTCTGTAGTTCTTGATTTGCAGATCTTTTCATATTTTTCTTTCATTTATTACCCCATTTTCATTCTTAAATGTCTTAGATAAAAACTTGCTTAGTTAAATTTCTCATTTTTATCTTCTACTGTTTCTTACTGTTTTATGAGGTGATACTTCTCCTTGAGAGTAATGATGGTTTCATCTTTTGTTTTTGTATCTCCTTTTCTTAGCACAATGCCTTGGAAATAGGAGGCACTTAATACTTGTTGATTGATAATATATTATCCTTCTTAAGTTTTTACAATTAAGTTTATATTTTAAATTAATGTTGTTCTTGGCTGCCTCATCTCTTCACCTATGAAGTACAATATCTTAAGTGCATGTTGAATAAATTATCTTTTTAGGTTCTTTGAGTCATCTTGTTATAGCAATTGATTTACTTTAGTTAAACTTCTGTGTAAAATGATTATAGTCAGTGCCTGTCTTTTCTTTTGTCAGTCTCCCATTTTTATTGTTAATAACGTGGAAATAGATAAGGATGGAGTTGTTCTCAGTGCACATCACTCTTTTTTTCACACTTATTTCTTCTGACTTTGCACTGTTTTGATCTTTGGACTAATGAGTGGGTGGTCTAACTACATAAAATAGCTGCTTCAGGAATGACTCCCACAGCAATAATGAATGAATCATTTCCTGTATGTTATAATCAGCCTTTTGTGATGTCATTGTTGCTTGCCATATCCAGAACTTTTTGCTTCTTTTCTTGAAGAAAGTATGTTTCATAGTTATGAGGCTTTTGGGTAGTACACACACACACCTTTGGCCTCTGACATTTCTTTTTTCTCCCATATTGTGAAAATTAGTTATTGATCCTCTATTTTATGTTTTATTTCATTCTGTAATTAATTCTATTCTGTAATTATTTCCTGAATTCTATGTAACAAACCTAAGCCTCTTCTTTGTCTCTGAGTGAAGAAGCTCATGAGTTCAAAAGCCTAGTCCTCCTCTCTCATAGTTATATGCTGAAGTTTATTCTCCCTATTAATTACTTTTAATTAAGGAAAAACTCTGAGCTAAGTTTAGAGGTTTAATACTCTCATAAAACACTCTAGCTGTGAGGGAATTTTTATTTTAACACTACCTGCATTTCACTTTTGTCAAGTAGCTTGTTTTCCCTCATAACCTCAGCTCCTGAGAAATGTTATCTGACATCTGTGCTCTTTTTGAGGGCAGACAAACTAGTAGTAGAGTGGGCATGGTGGGGAGCAAGGGCAAATGATCTTTTAGCCTTTCTTTGTGCTATGGACCCCTTTGGCAGGCTGGTAAAGCCTTCAGACTTTTTCTTGGGATAATGTTTTTAAATGCATAAAATAAAATATCTAGGGGACCAAAGCGTAGAGAAAATAAAGATGAAATTGTTTCCATTTAAGTTCATGCTCCCCCTGAAATCTATTGATGGACCCATTGGAGGTCTGGGAACTTCAGGTTAAGAACATTTGGACTAGAGGATATTTATCAACTGTGCCAAAGATGACCTCTTCATCTTTTTCATTTCTTTCTCTATTCTTCTGTTCTGGTAAAGGTGAACTAGCTCTCCTAAAACTTTAGAACACTGAAATGTTCAACTGGATCCCCAAATGCCAAAAGTTCTCTTGGAAAAAAAATTGAGAATTTATGAATCATGGAATGCCTAAAAAAGTTTGCTATGTTTCCTTAAGTCTCTTTCCTCAAACACACTCGTTTGTACACATGGGCACCTACTCAGAGAACCAGATACTTTCACTAGGAAGTGATACTGGCTGCCTGAAAGAGGGGCTGAAACAAGTGTTTTCCTGACTGGCCCAACACTGCTTTTGTATTGAAGACATTCTTTTCTGAAGAGCATATGGACAATAGAGTTGTTCATGGGCTATTGCATTTAATGATTTAAAAGTTTAGTTGTTTATAGCTAGAACGAGGGGGGCTGTTGCCTGAATTCATTTGCATCTAATATAAAATGGTTAGAAATATGAACTCTTCATGTTCAAGAAAACATTTCTCATATTTCTGTGAACAGCAGGAGATGCCTATTTAAACTGGACTTCATTTCATGCTGTGAAACTTTTAATGGGCCATTCTCAACAATTAACAGATGTCAGAGTGAGTTAAAAAAGGAATGTCCTGGGCAGGCTTCCATTTCTACTCACAAAATTGTCTTCTTATCTCCAAACCTAACACCAAAAGTAGATGGAAACTGGACCTCAGAATTTCAGATCTTGTTTAAAGGATAGAAGCTGACTTAATTGAAGAGTGTCAGATTTAGAAAAGCTGAAATTATTTGATTTTGTAGAAGGGCAAAGAGGAGAATTTTGTATGATAAACATAAATAAAAAGCGGTAGTACTTTTCCCAATTTTAGTAGGAGTTCATAATTATATTTAAAATCAATTCTGTCTTCCTTGTATTTATCTCTTATAGGTATACTTATTTGACAAAGTCATGGTAATTACAATGATCTTTAAAGCATGTTCTGATTTAGTGATAGTGGTAGTATAAAAAGAAAATCTCAAGAACCTAGAAAATGCTCGTTTCTTGAAATTCAGTAGTATACATTTAAACAAAAATGTCTGATTAATCTTGGGTTAATTCATCAGTTAATCGACGAAATTCATGAAATGCTTGATCTGACAGTTTTAGATACTTGTGATATGGTTACAAAAGCAGTGATGTCTCTGTCCTCAAGGTGCTTACATTTCTTTTACTAAGTATATACCTGTTTACAGATTATATACAAAATAAATAGTTGGGGATGGGGGCAGGGAGAGAAATTATTGCGTGGTGGATTGGATACTGGTCTTGGATTTTGAAGTCTTATCTGTACCATATAGTAGCTGTATGATAATGAACAAACCACTAATTTCTCAGTGCCTAGCAATTCTATATAACTCTTAAGTTGCAGACAAGTTTCAAAGCTGTATCTCATACTATTGGTTTTGTTAAATAATTCTTCTAAAATGTCTACTTCTTTCCTACCTTTAACAAATACAGATAGGTTAGCATTATTTTTCTTTAATGAGTTGGTACATCTTAGTGTCTCAAGAACAGTGTTATACATATTTTCTTGTTTTACATACTTAAACAGATACACATATATAGATCTCTCTCTATATAGATCTCTCTTGAGATATTTAGATCTATATAGGTAAATCTCTCTCTGTCTCTGTCTGTCTCTCTGTCTGTCTCTGTCTCCCCTTCCTCCTTTCCTTCTTTCCTCCCTCTCTATCTGTTGGAAGTTTAAGTGGAGCAGTGGATTGACCACCAGGCCAGGAATCAAGAAGACTTGAGTTCACATTTGGCTTTAGACGCTTGCTTTGTGAGCCTGGGCAAGCCACTTAACACCTCTGTTTACTGCAGTTCCTCATCTGTGAAATACTCCTATTTCCCAAGCTTGTTCTGAAGATAAAATAATAGTTTTAAGGCGCTTATACAGTGTCTAAAACATAGTAATTAGTAAATAAATATTAGCGGCTATTATTAATTTTTACATTTATATGTATGTATCCACTTTTGGATAAGAGAAGCTAAAGCACTCGAGTGATATAGTTAAGAAGTGCAGAATGCTCTGGGATTGGATCCTACCTCTTGACATTTACTAGCCATGTGCTCGAGGATAAATTAGTTATCCTTATCTTTAAAATAAGCATGACAGCTCCTGAGATAAAATATGCAAAACTCTAAAGTGCTAAGTTCTAGTTATTTTTTAAAAATTAATTTAGAGTATTTTCCCATGGTTACATGATTCATGTTCTTTCCTTCCCTTTTCCCCTCCCTGTCCCTGAATTGATGAGAAATTCCACTGGGTTATACATGTATCATTGTTCAAAATCTATTTCCATATTATTAATATTTGCAATAGAGTGATCATTTAAAGTCAAAATCCCCAATCATATCCCTATCGAGCCACGTGATTGATCATTTGTTTTTTTTTTTCTTCTGTGTTTCTGCTCACAGTTCTTTCTCTGGATGTAGATAGCATTCTTTCTCATAGGTCCCTCAGAATTGTCCTGGATCCAAATTGCATTGCTGCTAGTAGAAAAGTCTATTACATTTGATTGTGCCATAATGTATCAGTCTCTATGTACAATGTTTTCTTGGTTCTGCTCCTTTTGCTCTGCATCAATTCCTGGAGGTCGTTCCAATTCACAAGGAATTCCTCCATTTCTTTATTCCTTTCAGCACAATAATATTCCATCATCATCAGCACAATTGATTCAGCCATTCCTCAATCGATGGACACTCCCTCATTTTCCAATTTTTTGCCACAACAAAGAGCATGCCTATGAATATTTTTGTGCAAGTCTTTTTCCTTACTATCTCTTTGGGGTACAAACCCAGCAGTGGTATGGCTCGATCAAAGGACAGACATTCATTTAAAGCCCTTTGGACATAGTTCCAAATTGCCTTCCAGAATGGTTGGACTAATTCACAATTCCACCAGCAGTGTATTAGTGTCCTAATTTTGCCACATCCTCTCCAACATTTATAATTTTCCTTTACTATCATATTGGCCAATCTGCTAGGTGTGAGGTGGTACCTCAGAATTGTTTTGAGGTGCATTTCTCTAATTATGAAAGATTTAGAACACTTTTTCATATGTTTATTAATATTTTTGATTTCTTTATCTGAAAATTGCCTAGTTCTAGTTATTCTTATTGGTGGAACTTGAATCAGAATTTAGATCTCCTATTTCCTTGTCAAATGTTCTCTGGTTTAATATTTCTTTGTCTCTGGGCAAGAGTAAAAATTTGGTTTTACATCTTAAAAATTCATCACAATATCTCAGTCTAATGAATGCTTCAGGCATATATAATCACTAGCAAACAAACAAAAAGATTGCTTTTTTTTTGTTGTGGTACTGTGTCATGTTTTGCTTTCTTTGTAGAAAGAAATTCAAGCCATGAGCCAGTGCAGCCATCCCAACGTGGTGACCTATTACACCTCTTTTGTTGTAAAGGATGAGCTTTGGTTGGTTATGAAATTATTAAGTGGAGGTAAGTTGCTTGTATTTTGGAGACTTTGGGACCCAGATTTAAGACATATCCTTTCTGTAGCATGTGGTCATTCACTTAAACCATACACAGTGCCTTCTTTTTTACATAGAAGTAAACCCAGGTCCAGAATATCCTACCATGCTGAAAAAGGTTTCAAGTAAAGACCTGGCAGTGGCTTCTTGGCAGAGGATCACCATCTGAAAGTTGTCCACTAGATTACAATTTTTTTTCCTCATCATAGCAACACAAGAAATTCTCTGCTGAGAGGTGGAGGGATTATGATCTGTATCTATACAAGAGGTACCTTCAGTGAATGAAATAACAGCTCCATAGAGAACTTAAATCAGGTGATTATGACCAGCAGAGCTTGAACGAAGTGTTGTATCAGGAACTGACAAGGACTTTGGCTGTTTAGCTTGGAGGGCAGTCCTTCTCTATGGCCCTTTATATCAGTATCTTTTCCATAGACTACTATCCTCTGACACAGATGCTGAGCTCCCATCCCTAGGAAGAGAGCACTTTAGGACTGCTCAGGCAAAACCAAGCAGGCACTAGCAGTTTATGTAATTGCTAGGTCTGAGTCCAGACCAGGGAGCTGTCCAAATTTAAAAGGAGACAAACTCAGTCTTGGATCTAAAGTCCAGAAATGAAATAAACCAAAGAACTGTAACTTCTTTGGATCTACTTTGGCAGACTTGTAGAGAGTCCAGGCGAGCCTCGTTCAGCTTTGTTCTGGGTTCCAGCCAATCCTATTAGTCATTGTTTCCTTGAGTGCCCACTTGGCTTGCTAATTTTTTTTTTTAAGAGAGAAAAATAGAGAGAGAAGAAGCCCTGTCAGTACTTCTTTGAATGCATGATTATCTTGCCCCTGGTTAAAATACTTCACTGGAAAACCTGGAGGATATCCAGGGGCCTGGGACTCTGAGTAGGACCAAATACCCTGCCCAAGTCTCAGATTTTGTTTCCTTACTTTGCTTTTTCAGCTTGTTTTTAAAAATTTTAATCTTATTAAGCAACCTTTATTGAAATAATGTTTCTCAAGGTCTCTTAAATCACTTCCATTCCTTTTCTTATTGTGCTTTGACTTGACAGAACATTCCCCTGTTCTCTTAAAAGGGAGACCTCCAATACTGGACTTTGGGAAAGAGGAAAGTTAAGCAAGTTTCCACAGGTAAATCCTGTGAATGTGGACTGATGTGGAAACTTACTTATTGTTGTCTCAGCAAAGCAGGAAATTATTTTGCAAGTTTGACAGTGTGGTATTGCCGTATACAAAGTTCTTTTGGAAATTGACCTTTTCTTTCCAGATCAGAAAGTATAGTTTAACAGAACACATCCCTAAAGTGGAAAACTGGTAAATCAACAAATTAGCTTTCAGTAGTCTCTTGATTGAGAGGAGGAGGTTGGCCTAATGCAGTAATGTCTGATGGGGAGACAGCATCCTCACCGTTAATCACTGCAGGCCAGAAGCCAATTTTAGGGCCTTACAGAAGCCATTTGTTAACTCCTCAGAAATGCTCAACCCCCAGGTAATTACAGCTATTATAAATGACCTGGAGGTACTGAATATTAATTAATATGTGTTGAAACCTGAATTGTACATTGCCAAGGGATACTGTTCTATTTACTTTAACATAGTATTGAATAGTTCTTCATTGTTAAGATTGGTATATTAACCAGTTTTTTCCTCAGGTATATTCAAAGTGGTGCGCTGATAACCTCCAGACAAAGAAAAAGACCCTTAGTTTGCCATTGTAGATATTGAAGTAGTTGGGTTACTTTTCTTTCACCCATGGGCTCTCACTTCCATATTTTTGCTGTTGAAAGGGGGAGTGAATCTATCTGTGGTCCTTTATCTCTTCATTTATCCCCTAGGTTTATCTTTTAGTTTTTTTCCCTCACTTCTTTTACCCTAATTTCTGAAGTCTAAAGCTTGACAGTCACAAATGAATGGAGAAAGGGCCTACTCCTACCTTTTCCATGAAGGCTAAAGGCTTGATGTCAGGAAAAATTTTCCAACACTTCTGTCATGGAGAGCTTCTTGAAGTAGCCTTTGGACAGTTCTTGTTAGGAATTTTTTTCTTCCATAGTGCTACCATCTGGGACCAAGTAAAATAAGCCCAATAGCCAATAGGAAGGCCTTATTGATTTATATATTCATTGTTTAAATGAAAATTCTTTTGAAGTATTTATGTGTGTGTATTTGAAACCGTAGTCAAAAATATACTGCTTGTGTAAATTTGACAATTAAGTTCACTGCTTAATTTTTTAAATAAAAATGTATCAGTGGTTTTATGTTTTTCCCCCATAGTAGTCCCTTGCTTATAATCCCCTGCTTCTATAGAACTCTTCCTTATAAGAAAGAAAAACAGTTAACTGTTGACAAAACCAACTGACACAGTGACATCTTGTTTGACAGTAGATAGAGCATTCTGCACATGTAGTTTGCCACCTCTCCTATGATGAGGGAAGAGTGTTTCATCAGAGATCTTCTGGAATCAAGATTTGTCATAACATTTAATATGACTTGAGGATTTTAATTTATATCATTGTCATATGTATTCTCCTGATTTTGTTTATTTTACTCTGTATTAATCTTTATTTCTTCATTTAAGAATATGTTAAGTTCAGACAAATTGCTTTTTTCCTTCTAGTTAGTAGAGCCCTGATCTGAAAAAACAACTAAGGTAATTGTTTTTAAAAGTTATACTTATCAATTTAGGTTCAATGCTGGATATCATAAAGTATATTGTCAGTCGAGGAGAGCACAAGAATGGAGTCCTGGAAGAATCAATAATAGCTACAATTCTTAAAGAAGTTTTGGAAGGCTTAGATTATCTCCATAGAAATGGTCAAATTCACAGGTATGAATTTTTGTAGATATTTTCATATTTAGATATTTAAAGATTATCAGTAAATCATACCATGGATCAGTTTAGTGTTATTTCTAGTTTCATTTTCTATAGATAATGATAGGGAACCATTCACTGGAAATTTAAGTACTTCAAGAAAAAAGTTTCAGAGTCATTTTGGGTGAAATATATTGGCCTATAAAGTTTGGTCATCTGTTTTATAATGCAGAGGTTCTAGTTTACTTTAGAGAACATTGCTTTGGGAATTAATTTCAAACTATTACATATTTGATATGTAAACACACATGCACATGTATAAATGATGTATATTTTTATGAGGGGAAAGAACATGTTAAAACTCTTTAAATAATAAACCTTTTCATTTCATTGCTACTTTGGTTGATTTTATCTATTTGCCCAAAGCTTTGATAAGATACACAATCAAGTTTTCAGTGAAAAAATTAATTTGCCAACTGTAAAAGTACTGATTGTCTCATAAAAAATTTTGCAGCCTACTGCTTGGGTCATATTCTTTGTTTTCCTTGACATTCTTTTTAGTTGTAGGACGGGAATAACTGTTACAAACATTTTAATGGCTGGATAGGAGTAAGGGTATCCTTTTGGAGAGAAAAGGAAAGGAACTTCTTGCTAGATCTTTTTGAATACAATATAGTAATTAGTGGAAGAACTCTGGGATTCTGCTGATTCAAATAGCATTGTATTTGCTGTAAAGTTAGATTTAGTGGGCAACTGCATCAGTTCAAAAATATGATTGGAGTTTTTTTTTCTTTTTAACACCAATAAATCAATTTAGTCTTGTAGCTTCTATTAATTTTTCCAAACCAACTTTCTTATGTTTTCAACTAACTTGAACATCTTCTTTGTGAAGGATGGTAATAATAATACCATGTTTCTAGGACTATTCATCTAAATTAAACACTTGATAGTAAGGATTAGAAATGTTGGAATGAATAAATTATTTTTTCTACTTGGTATTGGTAATGAAAAGACACATGCTCTACAATCAGTTTCTACAGAGTAGAAACTGACATGTGGTATTATTTTGAAGCGTGTTTTGGAATTGTTCTCAGAGGCAGGTGTTACAGGTTTTAAATAGTTAGCATTTTAATGAGTAGATTGAGGGCCAAGCTTGAAGTCAGGAAGGACCTGAGTTCAAGTCCTACTTTGGACAAATAGTAGCTGTGTGGCTACTTCCCAGGGTTTCAAGCAATTTGAAAACTGTATTTGGAGGCATTGTCAATTGCATACCAGGAGATCTCTACATGGATGAAAAAGAAAAAAGAAAAATAAGTTAAAGAACTCCAAAAAAACAAAATATTGGAATGCTTTATAAGTTGAAAAAATTGGGAAATTTGTATCTGACTTTAACAACATGCAAGATGAGGGCTTTATTTATTTAGTGATTTCAATAAAATGAGTTAATGACAGAATATGAAACACCCTGGTTATCCTGGTGTTGGCCGCATTTCCTAATTTATAAAATAACAGTTGTGAAGTACAACTCAAATCAGTAATTTTTGCCTTTTAAAAAAATCTTCCTGTAGAAATGTGTTCAATATGTATACTTTGTAGAATTAACTTCTTATTTGTTTCTGATAGGGATTTGAAGGCTGGGAATATTCTTTTGGGCGAAGATGGTTCAGTGCAAATAGCAGGTAAAGATTTTAAATCTAAAATTCATTGTATGTTTTCACAGAGGCCTTCTGCTCTATAGTTTCTGTGAGTTTTGATTTGTTTTTGAAAAATGAGTAAATACATATACTCTATTTTCTCCACAGTGTTCAAGAAGACCTGATTGCACTACTTATTTTTTCTTTGCAATATTTTAGCCAGTGGCACATACATACAATTTGTGTTTTTGATGAATTCATGCTGGATCATTCACCCAACAATATGATTTTTGATTAATGTCATTTTAGTTAAGACAAATCACGGTGTCCTAGTTTTTTGTTCAGTTTTGTTAGGTTTGGTAATCTTTTGATTGAATAGTGAACATTGATCATTCATGAGAGGAAGAGATTTTGCACAACCTTAAAAAAGCCTACTTAAATTTCTAGTCTTGATGATGCTGAAAGTTTGAAAATTTGGTCTCTGAATAAAAGCCCCTTTTGGAAGGGGTTGCCAGTGCGCCTTCTGCATTTAATGCTTCTCCTGATTCTGATACCTTTCCCAGAACCACTTGTAATATATAGATAAACCTTTATTAGCTCTCAGATAAAGACTCAACAATGTCTATTGCTATGGGAATTCATTTAGTACATTCATTTTATTCCCAAATAAAGCTGACAATATTGACTGAGCTCATTAAGCCTTGTTTGAGGTGAAGATATAGTTGTTCCATTTTGTGAATGAATGTAGCAGAGACTTCTTTAATTCCTTCAAATTCCCTGTCTACCAAGCTAAGTCAGATCAGTTGTTGATCTTTAGTTTACTTTTATGTGTATGGTCTGCTTGATCTTGTGATATCACATTCAGAAGTCCATTGGCTCATTGTGAATAATAACACTTGTCTGTGAATTTTTCTGTTGGTCAGTGTTTGCAAGCCTTCTCCAGGGAACCAAACAACTTTTTGGTGATGTAAATCTTTTGGGTAGGCTCCAGTAAAACTAGGACTGTACAAGAGCCTAGGACATAGAATCAGGGACCTTGAGCTGGAAGGATTATATGAAGAAACTGAGGACCAGAGATTTAATTAATTGACTTACTCCAGGTCACACAGGATAAGTGGCACAGCTGGGATTAAAACTCTAGGCCTGTGAGTCTGCATTCAGTACTCTTCCCACTCCTCTGGGTTAAATCTGATAGGATTTAGGGCCTGGGCTTTTGATAGACAACTGTATGCCTGAAAGAGTGTATTGACTTTCTCCTTAAAGGAAGGCATTTTCTTGAATGGGCAGGAAGGGAAATTAGAAACTTTGTGGAATTGAGTGTCTGCTTCTTAGGAAGCCAGCAAGAGGAGAAAATAACACAAGTAAACTTCTTTGCAGCTATTTCCATCCTGAATGATAGGTTTTATCCTAGTAGTTTGTTTAGTGGTTTATTTGCTGTTCCTGAGGCTGCCTAGCTAAGCCCCTCATTCACTTAATCCCTCTACCCCAGATACTTATTAGCCCTTACCACAGAAGCTAGGGATAGTTTAAGAATGCTTCCATTGAACACCTGGGAGCTGAGGATAAAAACTCCCAGCCCCAGTGCTCCTTCCTCTACCCTTCTTAGCTCAAGCCCTGTATTGAGTTTGCGTTGATTCCCCATGTTGTCTAGGTGGCCAGGTTCTGATGGCCTTGTCCAGGTAATAAGGCAACAGATGCTAGCTAGGAAGTCACAGGAATTAATTCGCTGTCATTCATCTTGATTTAAGTTGATAGTGAAGTAGGACAGACATTCCCATTTTTATAAGGAAATTATCACGTCCTGATAGGAGGATCAGAGTGACTGGTATGTCTGGAGTAAAGTGGCCTATTGGTTAATGCCTTTTTTCCACAGACTCTGCCAGTCATTTAATCCCATTAGCCTTGTATTAATGACTTGGTGTTTTTGGCTGTGCGTCCTGTGAGTTTTGGACAGATTGTCCTTTTCCAGTTTGGGTCAGTTATCCCTGCATCTTTTACTTCTCTTAATATTAAAGCATGCCTAGGTGGCTTTGGGTATAGGCTGCATATTAAGGGGATGGTAGGTAAAGGGGAGGGGAGAGTGAGTTTCCACTGTTGTGTGGACAGATAAGAGCACATTTACAATCCAAAGAGTTATTTTGGGTTTTCTCTAATGTCCTAGGGTGAGAAGAACCACTTGTAAAATGCAATTCTGCAAACATTTATTAAGCACAGGCTATATGCCAGGAACCATGTTAGGTGCTGCTGTTTCAGAGACAAAAATGAAACTGACTGCCCTTAAGGATCTCTTTCTGGAGAGATACAACAGGGGTGTGTGTGTGTGTGTGTGTGTGTGTGTGTGTGTGTGTGTGTACACACATACAGGGAAATTGAGGGAGCAATCCCTAGCGGCTGGCTGGGTGGGTGGTTTGTAAAATAAAAAGCACCTGAGTTCCTGGTCAGAATCTTGAAGGCAGATGAGTCGCTGAGCAGCAGAGATAGGAGGGGACAATTCTCACCTGTTTTGGCCTAGAGTCCATTTTGGAGAGGCTACTTGGTGTAGTGGCCAGAATGCTGGAGTTGCAGTCAGAAGAGCTAAGTTCCATTCTCACTTCAGACACTTTGGAGCCCAGTGATGTTAGGAATGCATTTAGTTTCTCTGGGACTCAGTTTCCTCAGCTATACAAATGTGGTTCTAGTTCTAATTCTGTAATCTTGTGAGTGTAGAGTTCATGGAAGGTGGTACTATGAAATAAAGTGGGAATGGAGGTTGGAAGCCAGACTTAAAAACTTTAAAAGGGATGTTTCCCTTTTACTTTATTGGCAGTGGGGAACTATGAAAGCTTTTTGAGTAGGACAGTGATATGTGATATAGACAGACCAGTGTCTTAGGCTATTTGAAAGCTAGATGGACAACAGAGGAGAGAGATTCTAAAAAGAGAATCTGATTATGAAGCTATTCCAGAATAGGTGATACTTTAAGAGAATTGAACTTGGGCTATGGCTATTTTGTGAATGGAGAGAAAAAGGAATGGAAGCGACTAATGTTGGGAGGTATTAAATGGGGAAGAGTTAGTGGCCATTGGTGATGGGAGATGAGGGGAAGAAGGGAAGCGTCCAGAATGACCAACTCCAGGGTTGTGAATTTGGGTGTTTGGAAGAATGATGGGTGCCCTCAACAGAAATAGTAAAGTTTCAAGAAAGGTAGGTTTAGGGTGAAATATAATGAATAAATAATAGCTATAATAATGATTAATAATAATTCCATGTAGTGGATAACATATGCTTAATGTGGCTACTCAAAAGTGGAAAATCACTAGGATCCATAAGAACTTTAGCAGAAAGATTAGTACTGATTATATTGATTAGACTACATAAACCGTATGATCATTCTGGGGATTATTTTCAAGATAAAAGTTTAGGTTTTGCTATCTGGAGGTTCTTTTCCTTACATTTTTATTTTTATTTTCATTTTCTTTCTTGTTCTTGACTGAGATCCCCAGTCTCATAAGTAAGAGGATATATATGTATGTGTGTGTGAGTCAGAGGAAAGTTAGTATATTTAATTATACAGGAAACAGTATAGACTTTGTATATAGAAAAGCTGTGTATTACACAGATCCTAATTGTTTAGGTGAAGTCTGTTCAGGTGTCTGCTCCTGGGGGAGGTCAGGAGGACAGTACCCCATAGTTAGGCTAAAAACAAAGGCTCTGGATAGCTTTCAAACATTAATAGCATTTATAATTGTGCATACAGAAATAATCTGGGCCATAATTAGATCTTCTGCATCTGTGCATAAACTGATCACCATCTGGGCCAGGGAACATACTCCACACCTTTTCCCTTTTCCATCTCCTCCAGTGCTGTTGAGGCATGAAGTGCTGCACAGTGACTGGGGCGACCATGGAGGGGAGTGGGGAGGCGGAGGACTGGAGGTGTTCCAAGGAGAAGCACTCCCCTTGTGAGTCATCATCACATGCTAGACTATACTGAGCAGCTCCCTGGGTCTGATCAATGCAGAGATTTGGAAGCCCAATCCACAAGGCCCCTTATTTGCCTTCTAGATAAATAACTTGATTTAGATGGTCTATAAAATTAAGAGCTCGCTCTCACTACTATGTTTTTCAGAAAGAGAAGCCATTTTAGTCTTGCTCCTCCCATAGTACCCTGTGTCTTTCTCATATAGTGCCAGGGAAAAACAAAAATCTTAGCATACTTTTGTGCCTGCAGTCAACTGTGTTATTGGAGCACAAACTTAATATGGAAAATCCCATAATTGTAAAACTGACAAATTTTTTCATATAGAAACTTATTTTTCATATTTCAAATTTTTGGGATTTCCTTAAATGGTGAGTTTTCCTGGAAAATTTTAAATTTTATTTGATTTACTACAGTTATTTTCATTTGGTTTCAGTCAGCCAATTTCTATTGAAAAAATTGCTCACAAACCCATTAACTTTGTATGAAGAAGCAGCTCATTACTCCCTTCCACTGCTCTAGGCTTGTTTATGGATTTCCCTTCCTTAGTTTTTAGTACTAGTTGGGAAATGAGAGAAAAAGTCAGCATAAACTAGGTGTAGTATTTTTTTTTTAAAAGACCTGGGGTAACAGAGAGGTGGGGTCCTTGGGACAGTTTCAGCAGTATTATTTCTGTCTGAATTTAACCATAATTTTAGTGCCACTCATAGGCTCATGTCGCTCTCATACCACAGGCATAAAATGGAACAGGGTTTCGGTTTTGTTTTTGAATTAGTAGTATAGTTATTTTCAGTGTGGGGGGGTTGTGTACCCAGATTTTTTTTTCTTTTGGGATATTTTCAGATTCAGCCTGTGTGTTGAGTCTTCCGTGACTAAAGCTTCCACCAGTAACACCTGCAGCTAGACTTGACTTGCCTGGAAGTAATCAAGCCTTATGCTTCATCCATAAGGACCCAAAGGGAGGCAGATATGCTGACTGAGTGGTATGCATAAAACCACAGCGCTCTGCCTTTCACTTTTCTGGCATGGGCTCAGAGAGACATACAGAGCTGTAAGAAGAAAGGCACTTCCAAACTGCTTTCTCTGCCTAGAATCTCTGCCCTTTTGTAGTCTGTCCTCTCCACCAATTTCAAATTGCCCAAGAGATGGGTCCACTTATATGCCTGCTCTGCTCAAGTCTTCTGTAGCTCCCCATTGCCTAGAAGAGAACAGAGAAACAAAACACTGTATTTAAAGTTCCTCACTCTCTGGCTCCCTACTCCCACTTCCATTTTTTTTTCCTAGTATTACTATTAGAAGCAGTGCAGTAAGAATTTGAAAAGCAGCATTCCTATTGGGGGCTGGGGTTGAAATAGAAGATGTCCAATATGAGTGTCTTGTGTGTATGGGGCTGCTTCAATCTAGAGTGTGGGTGCGTGAACTGGGAACTGTCCTGAGGACTCAGAAATAGGGGGTCTCTCTTAGTGTTTGCTGAGGTATACTTAGAAGGGAGGCATCTTGTTTGTTTTGCCTTTGGGTTAGTGGTGCTGATAGCCCTGTAGTGCTAGGCAGAGACATTTGGTGGATTCCAGAGGCTTCCCTTGAGCACCAGCCCCTTCCCCTTTTCTCTTGCCTCCAGTCCCTTCCCCTTCTCCCTTGCTTCCAGCTGGCAATAGCCCTGCCCTGCTGGTCACACCCCTCTGAGGAGTATTCATTCAGGCCCAATTTGCTGTTCAAAGAAGAGCGTTACTATCTGCTGGAAGTGCTAACCTTTAAAGACTATCTCTTATTTATTGTTCTCTTTAATTTTATTTATAGAACAAGATGAACCCTTTTAAGAGGGTTTAGGCAGTTAAAAAATTCGTGCCATTGAAGGTGTGTAACTAACTTTTCCCATGCTGTAAGATTTATAGGCAGAGACTGTCAAAATGTCAGGGTGGATGGCATTGGATTTTTAGGGTTTTGCTTAAGGCATGCATCCAGAGGGAGGTTGTTTTTTTTTTTTTTTTTTTTTTAATGATCCTCATTTCCTGCTAGTTTGGACCTTAAATTTCATAATCTGGATGATAGATTCTATGGCCTAATTGCAACAAAATGGAATATTAAACATCAGGAATTGAAGAAACCATTCTTAATGGAAAGAAACAGCTAAAATTTGCTCTGGAGAAGAAAAGGGGTAAAGAAAGACCAGTCCTGAAGGATTTTGAAGATTTAAAAACTGCTCTTCATTGCTGAGCCAGGACTAGCATTAGGCAAAGTAAGCAATTGCCTACGACTCAGCAGGCATGAAAACACAATGAAGTGTACTGTGTATTATGTTTTGCAAGCACTTATTTTTAATCCCCGATAATTCATGCTCTTCATGGCATTTGGGAATTTATTTTGTGTTAGGTCAAATTATGTGTGTAACAGTGAAGGAGTAGACAAATCCTCAGTGGCCACAATCTTTAGGCCTTGCCTAGGGTAAACAAATAACTGTCTCCTAACATTGTTTAGTGGTAGAATTCTGTGGGCCTGAGATTTCTGTGGGAGGGGAGAGTTGGTGTAAAAATAGAAGGGACTAGTCTAAAAAAATCACTTCACATGCCAGAAAGGGGATATGTTAGAAAACTTGGAAATTATGGTTTACAAAAGTATATCGTCTTCCCAAATGTTTTCCCCAATCTAGGACGTACCGTTTTGATTCCCCTACCCACCCTGACACCTACCACTCAACCACTACCATATCCATTCCCTGAAGCAGCTTTAGGATTTATCATTCTTGGTTTGACAGCTAGTAGTGAAGTTTGAGTAGGAAGGGAGTATGTGGAGAAGAAAAAGGGGAAGAAATTATCTCATTCAGCTCACAATTTATAGATGTGAGTATGATCTCTCAATCTCTTCTGAAATTTTACCACATCTTCTCTGAGAATTTTGAAACTCTTGCCCCACTTCTCCATTTAATAAATATTCCTTCAAAGCAGATTAGATTCCCTGAAGGCCAAGCCAGGGATTGTACCTTTTATTTTCAAAGGGTAATTATTTAAGAGATATAGCTAGAATTTTAGTGGAGAGTATATAAACATTTAATAAAGGGTAGGACACATCCAAACCATTACAAAGGCTGAAAATAACCAATCATACAAATTAATGTTTTCCAATTTTGACTATGGGAAATTCTTCCTTAGCCAGCTAGTAAGTAAATTGATAAGAAATTAAGAATGTCCTGAAACAATGGGCAAGATTCAAAGGCTTTTGGCATACCCAGAAAAAAAACAATGCATTTAAAAGTTATGAAAACTTAGGACTTAAATTCTTTTGAAGGTGAGTCAAGTTAACTATTTTAAAATTTATTTTTTGTGCTTAAAAGTTCATAATGACATCAGTTATGCTTTTATATTTTTGATAGGAATTGTTTCCTCCATGTAATTCTTTTTTTTAAAATAAACCCTTACTTTTTGATACTAGTATCAGTTCCAAAGCAGAAGAGGGGTAAGGGCTAGGCAATTGGAGTTAAGTGACTTGCCCAGGATCACACAGCAAGGAAGTATCTTGAGTTCAGATTTGAACCCAGGTCCTCCTGACTCCAAGCCTGGCAGTCTATCTACTGAGGCACCTAGCTGCCTTCTCTTCTTTATAATTTCCTAAAAAATGACAAGAAATTCCCCGGGGGGAGAGGCTGTCTAGTGGGAAGCACTACATATGTTGTTAAAAGATAATAAAGTAAATGAATGGTATGGTCTGTGTTTGGGGATTTTGAAAAATGTTCACATTTGTTTAAAAACCTTGCTTGTAGCAAGAATGTAATCAGTTTCAGAAGCATTTTTTCCATTGCATATTTAAATCATTGGTGGGAAACTATATGGGTGTTTAGATGCCATCATTAAGATTATTCCTATCCATAAGCAGCTGTTTGCAGCTATCTAAAGAGCAACTTAAAGAAGTCTTAGAGGATGAATCTCATAGGAATGAATGAATCATTTGCCCTCTCACCCTGCTGGAATTTTACCTCCTCTGTGAAAGCTCTGTAGTGCAAAAGCATTTATAAGGGGGTTAAGCCCAAAGGAAAGGGTTAGGAGGAAAGGGAAGAAAGGGCAAGATGCTTTTCCTGTCCCTGATGAGGTGCATTCTTCCCTCCATGGTCTTGACCTTGGGTCTGACTGTCCAGTGATGCCCTGTACTCTGCCATTCAATTCCTTACCTCCTTGTTCTGTCATACTTCATCGCACTCAGACCCTTCGTTACGCCTACCCTTTCACATACCAGCTACAACTCACATGCTGTTGTGTGCTGATGGAGAAAATTAAACAGCCCTGCTGACTTTATAAACTCCTTATCTGTTTTTAAATGGTTGCTCAATACTGCACAGCAATCCTTCTATTCTTCTATGTTTGATTCTGTATCACTTTCACTGAGCAACTTTTCCAGACTTCTTTTTTTAAGGCTCTCAGTACCACCCCTTCCCCATATTCTTGGCAAAGTACCTTGTCCTCTACTCTTCTGAGAAAATAGAGACCCTATTCACCTCGAGAGAGCCCTTCTTTCCAATCCACATTTCAACCTCATCCAAATACCTCCCATCTCTTGTATTTTACTCTAGTTTCTCCTTGACATAACCAGCTCTTCTACTCATTCTCTTTGGTAACTTCTATCTTGTCTGGGAATGTGGTTCTTCAATCTTCCCTTTCTTTCTGTCATTCTAAATCTCTAAGCATCTTCTATATCATTCTCTGTGCTTCCTAGAAACATGCTTATCCTTCCCCGCCCCCATCATATAAACCAAGAATCTCTACTTCTCAGTCTTCTGCTGGAAATGTTGCCCTTTATCGCTTCTTCCTTTCACAACCAAATTCTTAGAAATCATCTATACTCATTGCCCCCATTTCACCTTCTTCCAAATGCTTGTAATATGACTTATGATTGCTGCCCAACTGAAGCTGCTCTCTTCAAGGTTACAAAGGATGCCTAACTGTAAAGTCTGAAAGCCTCTCTTAGTCTTCACTTTCCTCAACAACCTTTTTACAACTTTTGATACTATAAATCACCATTTTCTGCTGGATCGTCTATCCTTTTTCTTCTTTAACACAGTATTTTACTGCCTCTGACTGTTGAATCATTTTTGTTGGATCATCATTTCTCTCCCGCTCTTTAAGTGGGAGTATCCAAAGGGCTGTTGTGAGCCTTTTTTTCTTCTTTTTTAAAAAACTTTCTCCTTCTAGTGGTCTCATCAGCCACCATAGACTCAATATTGTCTACCCAAGTGACTTATAAATCTTTCTCTCCATGCCCCTTGAGCCCCAGGTCTGCATCTTCAGCTGCCTCTAGACATCTCCACTCACATTTCCCATTGGCATTTCAAACTCGGCACACTCAAAACATCTGCTATTTTCTTCAAAACGCATCTCTTCTCCAGCCGTTCCTATTTCTTGTGTTCTAGTCATCCACATTCACAGTTTTGGGTTCAGTTTTGCCTCTTTTCCCTTCTTCACTTCCTGTATCCTATCCATTTCCAGGTAGCTGACTAATTAGTCTCTCTGGTTCCATTTGCTCTCCTCTGCAGTCTATCTTCCACACAGATGCCAAATTAATATTCCCAAGACACATATCTGACTGTCATTCTCTGACAATCTTTAAGCTCATTATAGCTTCTGATATAAAGTATAGGCTCCTTAGCCTGTCCCATGAGTACTCTGGTCCCACCTACCTACCTTTTCATAGTTATTTCATATCATTTCCCAATATGTAGAAATTGTAGCCAACCTGACTCACAAATTGGTACCTGAATCCAAAATGCCATTTTCTGTTTCTGTGTATTCTCAAGGCTGTCCCTGTCTGGAACTCACACACACCTCACACTTTCCAGATTTCCTAGTTTCCTTTAAGGAGCAGCTAAGGTACTTCCTCCTACTGAATGCTTAGCAGTGCTCTTATATTTATTTCTCTGAATTCTCATTCTATTCTCTACTCTGCTCCTCAGCCCACCCCCTGCATTAGAATGCAACTTTCTTGAGGGCAGAGGCTCTTTCCTCTGTCTTTGATCCTCAGTGCCTGGCATATTACCCTGTACACACTAGATTTTAATAAATGTTTGTTGAATTGAATAGTGTTAGTATTTACACGTCATACTTTTGTTTACCAGTTTTAACAAAAATAGAATTGAAATAAAATACACAATTTTCAAACTCAGAAACATAATTTAATGTTTCTTTTATCCAGAAGATAGGGGTCTTGTTGATGCTTAGCATATCATGATTGTGGACATTAATTTCTATCTAGAATGGATTGTGAGTTAGGATCTCTGAATTCTAGCCCAACTCTGCTTCTAACTTTACCAAAGGATCTTGGACCTTTCACTTATCCTAAATGGGTTTCAGTTGCTTTACCTTTACAATGAGGTAATTGCACTTGATGTTTGTACTTTGGGATTTGATATGAGAAAGAACACAAGAGATAAGGAAGGGGAGAGAATTGTGAGAAAGTCTATTTGGAGGGTATGGGTGACCCTGGTGACTTGGGATAAATAGTGGGAAAAAACTGCCTAGAGAAGAAGCAAAGAATTAGAAGGCACATGATAACTTTAAGTATTTTACAGGTTCTTGAATTAAAAGAGGGATTAAAGTTGTTCTTCTTTACCTTTGAGGATAGAATTAGAAGCAGTAGAGGGAAGTTGCAAAGAGGCAAAGTTAAGCTTGATATCAGGAAAAACTTCCCAATGATTAGAACTCTCCCAGAGTAGAATGAGCTGTCTTAGGAGGTAATGGTTTTCTTGACTCTGCAGGTCTTAGGGCCAAGGAGCAGAGCTAGAAATGCATTTCATGGTCACCTAGCCCAACCCCCTCAGTTTACAGATTAGGAAAGAGGTCCAGAGAGATGAAGTGATTGCCCAAAGTCACACAGATCATAAATAATAGAGCCAAGATTTGAGCCCATGTCTCATGATTCCAAAATTTAACCTATTTCCATTATGCCAAGGCTCCTTTCTAATTCTGTGATACTCTTAACTCTTTGATTTTGTGGTCTCTTAAAAATTCTGATTCTAAGATTTTATTTGAAGAGTTGTGGTTAATCAGAAGTTCTGGTAAGCATAATGCTGGTTAATATAGAATTTACTGTATAAGGCTCACTCTTTTGTTAGATTCTCCAGGAATTGAGTTCCTAAGAGGCTTCACAGAGATGCATTTATTATAATTTGTTTATCTCTAAAATTTTTAGAGGTTATATTTGCCTTGACTAGCTGTTCTGTAAGCTTGATAAAAATGACATAATTATGTACATAATATGTACATAAAGTACATATAGTACTTTAATCATAACCCTTAGGGGATCTTTGTGACATATGAAGTGATTCATTCTGGCTTCTCACAGACTTTCTGGTAGCTGAGTTAGTGAGTCTCTGATGATAAGTCATGATAACAACATGACCATTTAGACATATATGACCAGTTTTGAAATTTTAGATTTATTGATGTTTCATATACCTTTTTGTGTTTTTGTGTTGCTGATTCAGCATCCCTGGAATTCTTATACCTTTAGATGTTATCACTTTAGTAAGGAAATATCCTTGCACAAGAAGGGGGCGTCTCTATCTGTTGAAATGGCTCCTTTTTTTAGCAGCACGAACCAAACGTTTGGTGGTGCAAGTTGTTAGATTGCCTGTGACTTTTATGTATCTTTGATGATGGAATTAATTTGTGGCAGAGATCCATTAAGAGTTGACTGCACTCAAATCTTGATTATTTGTGCAAGAATTATCTGTAAAGTGGATTGCTTGAGGATCAGGAATCTTTTCTTGCCACCTAGCTGCTATATGTTGTTAAGTCTGAGTCAGCTTCAGCCTAGCTGGATAGCCATATGTGAATCTTAGTTCTTTTATCACAAGTTTTCATGCTTTGGGGAAGGGTGCTTGGGAAATTACTCATCATTTATCATAATTTGCACCAATATCTCCCTCCATTGGTCTGGCTAATTTACTTTATCAGTAACCAAACTAAGAGCTGATAATGGATTGCCTTGCAGATCTGTATCCCTTTGTGCACTTAGCACCTCCGTCTTTTCTTTGGGAAGGAAGATATGTATGTCATGGAGAGTGGGGGTGGAAGTTCTTGCTTTGGAGATTGTACAGCCATAGCACTATTAAAGAAAACAATGTTCAATTGTTTCCCAATTGTCTTTATTATTCATGTCGATGTGGGATGATAATTTCATGTCCAAAATGCAAATTATGTTCACTGCCTGGTGTTACTCCTTTAAAAGTTAAAATAGTAGCACACCTGTAGAATACAAAAAGAAAAACATATATAGGGTTGATGATTCAGGGATCCTTTCCATATGAGTTCTAATAGAGGGTAAATGTTTTCTTTTGAATTTTTCTTGAACTTTGTATACATCGAGGGAGTTTGTCTTGATATCTTCTGAAGAAATCTATGAAACTGTAAGATTTTTTGCTCTTTGGAGTTTAAAAGAAGAGGCCAGGACACTTTCACTATCATCAGGAAATAGGAAACTTCTATCTGTAGAACAGCTGACAAACAAAAGCTATGGGCCTGGGCCCATTAAGTGTCTCAGGATTGATTTTTCCTTTCATTTCTCTATTCAGTGCTATTTTGTGGAGACCAGGACCATGTGTGTGTGTGTGTGTGTGTTTTTTTTTTTTTGAGGTGGGGTTTATTTTTAGGACAGAGTTTTGGAAGCCATTTTTGTTTTGAATCTTATTTATGATGTTAAACTGAATCTTCAGACTCTTAATCCAGTGATCTGCCCCCTTTCCTGTAGTGTATATGTTAGCAGGAATTTACCAGCTGATTTTTCCTCTAATGGTTAACCAATAAATTTCAATTAGTGATAACAAATTATTTTGAAAAATTATAGTGAGAGTCAAAGGGCAGAACATCTTCTGAAGCAGGTACACTCATCCTTTTGGGTGAGCTCAAACTTCAAAGCCATGACTACAGATATCCTTCCCACCACTGAGTTCATTTCTGGATATAGAAAATAGTATAGCCAGTGAACAAGACAAGTTGTTCCCAAATGTTTGCTTATTATTTGTTGATGTAGAATAGGATTCCAAAGTGCCCTACCTTACACACAGTAAGTATATTAAATTCATTGAACTGAATAAAGTAAAAACTTTAAACTAGATTGAACCTTCTTAAAACTTTTGATTAATCAAAGGTCCTTTGCTCTCTATTTTTGAGAGGGAAGGTGAATAGCAACATATGAGCACATTGTAACCATTTCTTATATTATTCTAAAATAAATCTTATTTTCCAAAATATTTCTATTTTTCCAAACATTTTTTGGGGATTTTTTCCCTTTGCCAATATGTAATTTTTCTTCCCCAAATCTTTACCAAACTACATAAGCCTTCAATTTGTAGCTTTCCTATCTTTGTAAAGAATCGCTCAGGGAAGCCTTTGAAGAAACCTCTGGAGTGGGGGAACCTTTCTAGGTATAATTGCCCTTTAGAATTTATGGATTTTTTGGGGGGTGCAGAAAGACCAGGTTACCAGATATTGACATTCAGTAGCATATGACACATGGGACACTGCAGCTTTACAATTAAGGAGTTTGTCAACACATAGAAATTTAGGTTTGGCCTAATAGATTCCTTAAGGAAGTCCAAGAAACCTGTGTATCTTGCTTGTAATCCCCTCTTCACATTTCTAAGTGTAATGGAAAAAGAACACACTAAATAAAATTGTTTATTTTCCTTGTAAAGTTGTTTAATTAGGACATCTTACGTATACATTTTTTAAACCCTTCCCTTCAGTTTTAAAATCAATACTGCATATTTGTCCCAAGGGAGAAGAGTGGTAAGGGCTAGGCAATGGGGGTTAAGTGACTTACCCAGGGTCACACAGCTAGGAAGTATCTGAGGCCAGATTTGAACCCAGGACCTCCCACCTCTAGGCCTGGCTCTCAATCCACTGAGCCACTGGTTGCCCCATATATACCCTTTCTGTAAACATAAAGGAATGCTGTTTCAAACCACAAGACAGTATAGGGTTGTATTTGGTGGAATGTTGGACTTTGGAGTCAGGCAGCCCCGATTCAAGTACTTGTTTCTCTGTGGGACTGGGCAAGTCACTTAATCTTTTTAGCATTAGTTTCTTCACCTGAAAAAGTAAAGTAATAGTACCCTCACAGAGTTGTAATGATGAAATGAGCTAACATTTGTAAAGCAATCTCAAGTGTTATTTAAATGTTATTATCCAAAATTATCTAAGAGCAACTAAGTGGCAACAATGGCTAGAGTCCCAGGCCTGGAGTCAGGAAGACCCGAGATCCGATGTGGCCACAGACACCAACTAGCGGTGTGACCCTGAGCAAGTCACTATTTCCTTTTGTTTCATCTTCTGCAAAGTGGGAATTATCATTACATATATCGCCAAGGTTGTTGGGGACTGTGAAAGAGATAATTGTAAAATGTTTGTCATGTTGCCTCACTTTTAGTTAAAGAGAAAATGCTTGCCACGTGGCTAACTGACTTGTGTTTCAAAAAGTAATTCTTTTTAACAATTCAAAGGTTGTTTTAAGTTTAGTACCTGCTGAAGATGTCAACAAAATGAATCCATTTCAGATGGTCAACTTGACCGTCTTTCCTTATCTCTTTTTTGCCAGTAATATGGAATGATGATCTTCTAGGAGTCACTTAAGTGCTCTGGGTTGGGGTCTTTGATGCCATAACTAACTTTATTTATGTAGTGCTTTAAGGTTTGCAGCATGTTCTACATGGATCCTTTCATCACCATAGGCTGCTTTGCACCCAGGACATTCCCAGGAGGAATGAGATGATCTTCTTTGGAAGGGTAGCACCCCAAAACCAGCCTCTTGGCAAGAAGAGCCTCCAATTTGGTGGTAGTGAAACCTGGTCAGTTTGTCAGGGACTCCGAGATTTTGTCATTCTGGAAACTCTACCTACTAATCCAGGTGGCCACTTGGCTATTTGTAGTTTTAGAGGCCAAGAGAGATGAAGTGATTTTTTTTTTTAGGGCCACATAGATGTTGGTGTATGTCAAAAGCAGAATTTGAAACTAGGTCTTCTTGACTTCCTGCATTCCAGCAGCTGTGCAACACTGTCTCTCAGCAGATGGAGTCATGGATGAAGATTCAGAAGTATTTAAAAATAGAGAGGAATAGCTAGATTGCTCAGGGGATAGAGAGCCAGATGTGGAATGGGAGGCCCTGGATTGAAATCTAGCCTTGGATACTTCTTAGCTGTGGAACCCTGGGCAAGTCACTTCCTCCTCTGCTTTAGAACCAATGCTTAGTACTGATTCTAAGACAGAAGGGATGAATTAAAATAAAAATAGAACTCTGTGTGTGTGTATGTGTGTGTGTATGTGAGAGCTATCTTTCATAATGCATACACATAGGTATGTATATATGTGATTATATATGTGTATATATGTGTTTATATATTTTGCATATATATGTGCAAATATATAATGTATATGCAAATGCAAATATATATGTGTATGTATAGTGTAATAAGTGGCTGATAACTGGAGCTGGTGCTACCAGTGAAGTCACCTGGCCAAGGAGCTTGTAACTACTATAGCTGGTGATTTGGGACTGCCAGGGATGTGTTGCCTGAGCTGTGATGCCCAGTCAGTCTCCCTACTGTCTGTAGGCTCCTTTAAGGTGGAGAGTGAAGAGCCCCTCCCTGCTGGAGTGAAAGCAGTAACCAACAGGAAGTGAAGGTCACACACTTCTTGAATAAAATGGTTGCCTGGCCAGTACTTCCTTGGAGTCAAGTGGTTGCTATTCTCCCCTCTCCTCAGCCTCTTAGCCCAGGATGATGTTATAAATAACTATAGAAACTCACAGTTTCAGGTTAAGGGTTTATTTAAACACAGAGGGAAAAACTGAGGAAAGAGGGTTTAGAGTCTGGAGAAGCTGTTGCCAAGGGCGACTGACCAGTGTTGGCAATGGACCTAGAAGGTAAGATCAGGCTGAGGGAACCAGCCCCTCAGCCAGGGATAATTTCCACTGCCCTGATGTTAAGTGGTCTACCAGCTAGACAGATGAGGTTGATGATTTGGTTTAGGGTGTGTAAATGGAATTAACTCTAGCCCATTCATAGTCAAACTCTACTCACCCAAGGCATAGAATGATGTCATTCTCACCTCCCTTAGTGGGGAGGGGAGAAGAGTTACCCACACGTGACATTAAGTAACAAATCAAGAACAAGGGACTGCCCTTTGGGCAGTCCAAATCAATGTAGAGACTGCCATTTGTCCACTTGAATTAGAGATGGACCCACGGGAAGTGACGAAAGACACGATCTCTTTAAGTATGTTGGTTACTTCCTGTGGAGGCAGTTCCCGCTTTGAACTTGGTGCTGAAGGACCTCCCTTGAGACCTCAGGCAGCTTCTATTCTGAATTGTCAAGTGGATAAGTTAGGCTGACTTCCTCTGAATGCGGCTAGTTTTCTTTCTCATAAGTCCCTCAGCCTTGCTCTGGATCTTTGTATTGCTGCTAGTAGAGAAGTCTGTTATGTTAAATTGTACCACAGTGTATCAGTCTTTATATACAATATTCTCCTGGTTCTGCTCCTTTCACTCTTCATTAATTCCTAGAGGTTATTCCAGTTCACATGGAATTCCTCCAGTTCTTTATTCCTTTGAGCACAATAGTATTCCTTCACCAATAGATACCACAATTTGTTCAGCCATTCCCCAATCCAAGGACATTCTCTCATTTTCCAGTCTCTTTATTATCTCTGATAATCTGATAAGGACAGTTTAGTTGATAAGGAAATAAGGACTGGACACCACTGGAGTTGTCTTTTACCTCATGCTTCCATCTCTGGCTCCAGGAGCATAGAGTTTATTATATATATTTCAAGACTCATTTCACACAAAAGAACCCCCCCTCCCCCCGAAACTTTGCAGATGGGCGGAAGTTACAAATTATGTTACATCAAAACACAAAACATTGGCTTCAGAATAGACTAAGGCCAAGGCTGAATTTTGACTGGGTTCTTATCAGGAAGCCAAGTTAGGGGGTATCCCTCTCAGGGTCCAATTGCCCCTGCTAAGATTTTGGCCTTGGCTATACCAGGCAGCAGCATTCCTGGTCCAAGGGAAACAGTGTTATCCCTTTAAATTCAGATTTTCTAGGAACTTAAAGCTTTTCAATAAGGCCACAATACTTTTCAATAAGAAATCACAAGGATCACAAAAGGGGTCAAAAGAGGAGTCTCAGATTTTTATCTATTCTCTTATTGGCTTCCCACAATTTTCCAATTTTTTGCCACCAGAAAGAGCATGGCTATAAATATTTTTGTACAAGCCTTTTTCCTTATTATTTCTTTGAGGTATAATCCAAGCAGTGCTATGGCTGGATCAAAAGGCAGATAGTCTTTTAAAGCCCTTTGAGCATAGTTCCAAATTGCCATCCAGAATGGTTGGATCAGTTCACAACTCCACCAGCAATGCATTAATGTCCCAATTTTGCCACATCTGCTCCAACATTCATTACTCTCCCTTGTTGTCATTTTAACCAATCTGCTAGGTGTGAGGTGATACCTCAGAGTTGTTTCTACTCAGTAATTTAGAGAATCTATTCATATAGCTATATATAGCATTGATTTCTTCATCCAAAAAACTGTTCATATTTTTGGATCAGTTGGGGACCTGAACTCATTTAGTGATCTTCCAGATATTCTTTCCAATGAAGTAATAAGGGTAAGATTTGGAATAGAAGTAATAAAAAAAAGTAAAGGAAAGAAGTAATAGTGATATCAGTCATATGGTCATGATATATTCAGATGTGTAAATCATTTTTCTATCTCCTTCTATAAAAGCATTATAAAAACTAAAATAGTGTTTTCCTTTGTTGTTTGAACTTTCGTGAGATGGTTGATTATGAAACCACTGCCCTAGCATTTTTGGCAAATAAAAAATTAAATCACAATATGGGTTTTGTTTTATACCAGTGGTTCTTAACCTGGGGTCTTTGACTTAAAAAAATAATTTGATAAGTATATTTCAACATATTTAATCACATCTCTAATCCTTTATATTTTATCCATTTAAAAACACTAATCTGGGAAGGAATCCATTAGTTTCACAGTCTAGTGAAAAGGCATCCACTACACAAAAAAGTTTAAGAACTACTTTTTGTTGAAACATTTTAAACCTTGATTTTTTTCCTCTTATGCTTCTCTGTTTACCAACACCAAAAGAAACAAATGAACAGACACCAACACCCTTACATTGTCATTTGCACACATATACACACATACATGCACACATATATGCACCCAGAGATTCCTGTTATGTTACTATATATTTGCTATTTACCTTTTTATATTCTTTTCCCTTGACTGAAATTCTATTTTTTTCCATATTAATTTTCTCTGAAAGACAAGAACAAAGCAAGGTGCCCTTCCTAACTCTTCCCTCTGTGAGAATGTACTTATATTTGTTGATGATGGCCAGGTGGTACTAGGAAATGGTACAGACTTTAGAGGAGAACACGAGGTTCTTGAAGAGCCATTGCAGGCATCTCTGAAAATGTCCTGTGTTTTTTGGCAGTACATTTCTGTTTTGACCAGTAACAAATCTTGAAAGTCTCTCTCATGAGTAAAGACTTGGACTCATATCAAACTACTTAGGCATTGTTTTGGGGGGATATGCACATGTCATTTAGGATTAAACAGAGAACATCAAACTAGTTTTTCCATGTTGAGTAATCACTATTTGATCTTTACTCAGCAGAGAGCTTGGCAACTCTGGACCATTAACCTCACTGCCCTGATTTGTCCTTACTCATTTCCTCTTCCTCAAAGGAAAGTTCTTTGACTCTTAATGATAAACAGTGGAACTCATGAGGCCAAACAGCTAACTAGAAATGCTGGGATTGTGACTTTTTTATTATTACTTTTAACTTGAGCAATTTGGCAAATTATTTAAGCCCTTGGCCTACTTTCCTTTATCAGTCATATTAAGTTCTGTGGATAATACCTTTGGAAAATATCTTCAGTTTGTTCCTTTCTCTGTATTTTCACAATCATCACCCTAGTCTGGATTATCCTTTCTTGTCTGGTTTTACTGCCTTAATTTTACCATCTCCCCCAGTTCACATTTACATCACTATTGCATTGATATTCCTAAAACATGACCATATCCTGAACTCTGTATTGATTACTGGAACAAGTCTAGATGTCTTATCAAGGTCTTACATAGGCTGCTTTCTCTTGAATCACAAAAGTCTTGAGGCTGGAAGAGACATTAGATGCAATCTGATGCAACTTGCTTTGAATCAAGAAGCCTCTCTGTATCCTACTTCACAAGGCATTCATCCAGCCTTTCTTTTCTTGAAGCCTCCAGTGGAACTTACTCTCTCTCTCTCTTTTTTTTTTTAAACTCTTGTACTTCGGTGTATTGTCTCATAGGTGGAAGAGTGGTAAGGGTGGGCAATGGGGGTCAAGTGACTTGCCCAGGGTCACACAGCTGGGAAGTGGCTGAGGCCGGGTTTGAACCTAGGATCTCCTGTCTCTAGGCCTGACTCTCACTCCACTGAGCTACCCAGCTGCCCCTGGAACTTACTCTCTTTTTAAGCACCCATTCCATTCTTGGATACCACTAATTGATAAGAAGTTTTTCTTATTATCAAGCTTAGATGTCTCTTTTCAGTTCTGACTCATTATTCCTTCTTTTTCTCTCTGTGGGCAAGAACAGAAGTAATTTTTCTTCTGAACAACAAGAAAATCCCATTTCCCAATTAGCGATGCTGCTTTTGGATTGATTTGGATTTCTCCATCATGCTGTCCTTCCTATGAAATCTCATTTTTTGGGGAAATATTATCTTGCCAGATTGAGTTAACCTCAATATTCACGTTTTATGAGTAGCCCCTGTATCCCTGATTGAAGGGCAGAGCCATGGGTTTGATGGAGCCCAGCATAGTCTTTTTCTGTTTCCCACCAGCCCCACTGCTTCTGTACTTAACTTTGGAAATTATTACTGCTCCTCCTCTGCTTTTTCCCTTCCTTTTGTGTGTTGTCTTCCCTCATTAGATTGTAAACTCTTTCAAGGCAGGGGCTACTGTGTTTCTTTTTATTTGCGTCTTTTGCCCTAGTGCTTTAGCAAAGTGCCTGGAAACTATAAGTTTATTGACTTAAAACTATAATAAAAGTGTCCCCAACTGCACATAAGTTTGTATTAGCAG
Organism: Gracilinanus agilis; assembly: GCF_016433145.1. Lineage (NCBI taxonomy): Eukaryota > Metazoa > Chordata > Mammalia > Didelphimorphia > Didelphidae > Gracilinanus > Gracilinanus agilis. Next base: position 255,317,918 of record NC_058132.1, read on the forward strand.
TCCAAATGAACTCCACCTGAGGATGTCGGAAGTAATGATTGATATGTGTTTTGTATCACTGGTACTGTTAAACTTTTTTAAAGATTAAGTAATTTGAAATCTTTGTCAAGGAAAAAGGGAAGAGAAGGAAGTCTGAAACTATACTTAGCCAGTCCTGGGCCTGATTTTTCTCAAGCGTGAGTTCTCTGCTTGGGTCAGAGCTGGCTCATCTCTGGGCCTCCCCTGTCCTGCATTGCTCATCTGAGACTTATCTCACAAGTTTCAGGGCTTGGTCCAAGTTCTGTTTTTCATGAAATCTTCCTTGAGAATCCTAGATCACATCTTTTTTCACAGAATTTCTTTAGCCTTTAGAGTCTGTGTTATATTTGTGGTCTGTGACCACATAAACCAACATTCAGTAATGTACAATATTGTTTCATTTTCATAAGTATTTATCATGTTTTCCTCAACTCAAATCATAAACTCTTGGAGGCAGGAACTGTGGCTTGGACTGTGTCTTGTACAATTTTATATGCAGGAGACTGTAACCTCATTAAGGTAAGGTAGGAATTGTTTTAAATTTGTCCTGTATGCCCAGTGCCTTGCACATTTTCTGGCACAAAGTAGGTACTTAATTTTATATGTCTATATGTGTATGGAATTTGGACCCTTCACAGTACACACCCTATCACAATGCTGTTCAGTTTGATCAGTGAGAATTTTTATGTTGTGTGTTTTAAAAATCATTTAAATTTTGTTATTTTTATGAAAGGTATTGCCATAGTGCCTAGGGAGCTGGCTGCAAAGCCAGGCCCACCTGGGCTCAAGTTCATCCTCTCCCAAGCCAAGTTAAAAGGCATTTACAGAAGAGGCAAAAAGGGGAAAACAGTCCTTGCCCATGGGGAGCTCACAGTCTAATGGGAGAGACAATGTGCAAACAGAGTTGTTCAAGACAAACTGGGGATAATCTCAGAGGGAAGGCACTAACATTAAGGACCAGAAAAGGCTTCAGAGGGTGGGACACATACTGGATGCTACAAAGAAGTGCTATTTTGCACTGGTAGAGAGATTTACTTCACTTGAAGGGGCAGCAGGGGCTGTGGCAAGTTTTTTCAAGATGCAATGACTGTTAAAGATGGGACATTTCTGAGAGTTGTTACATTTGGTCCTGTTCCAAGTGAGCAAATTGCTGGAAATAGGAACAGAACATGTATTTGGGAAATGTGGGTCCTAGTAGTAGAGTGATGTTAATTTGGGAAAAGTGGAACTAAACACTCAAGCATGTTGTCATACCATCTTCATGTTTAAATCAAGAGTTTGTAAAAAACCATAGATAGCCTTTTGGCATGTATAAGAACAGGTGGCAGGATGGATTGGACCTGTAAAAGAGATGGGCACCAGGGATGTTAAAATATAGTCTAAATGGTTGTGCGTACACACACTGGGTTGAAGGAGAGACAGGACCAGGATAGGGAGACCAGAGTACACAGCTAAGCTGCTGCTAACTGACAAGAATGGCTGTTGGCCAACTGTCACCCAGCTCATCACTAGGCCAGAGTCTGTTTGACTAAATAAAGGTGGGATAGGGGATTCTACACTAAAACCTAAATGGCAAAACCACAGGGCAAGGGGAGGACTTGACTTCTCTAGTCTTAGTGACCTAAACAGGCAGAACCCAAAGGAGCTGTTCTGGAGTCTCTGGGGGCTGCTTCAAACCTGATTCCAGCCAGGTTTGACCAGCACAGCTAAAGGGCCTGAGGGTGGCTTTGAGGGTTCTCACGGTAATCCACAGATGATCACAGGATGCCAAAAGCCAAGGTGGTCCAAGGTATCCAAGTAGAGAGAGTGTGCTTGAGATGCTGTCCACCAGATCCCAAACTCCTCCTCTGCTTGGTGCTGTTCTGTAGTTCTTGTCCACTTGCTAGATGCCACCACTACTCAGGATCCCAGGGAATCAGGATGCAGGTCTGAGATCTCCCAGGGCTAGCAACAGTTTGTGCCAACCACTAATGGAGTCTCTCTCAGGGCACAAGCAACTTCCTGCTTCTTCATTCCATCTTGGAATGCTCCAGTCCTTCCTGCTAGGTCAACCTTAATACTTAATTAATTACTAACTAATATTCCTCACAACAGACCTTTGGATACCTATAATGTATAATTTCTGTAACTCTCATCTTGGGGGGGGGGAAGGGAGATGAACTAAATGGCATCATCAGGAATCTTCTAGCCCTATTGATTACTATTGTTTCCATTTCATTCTGTTGTGTAGCACCTGTATCTGAAACTGCCTTCAATCAATATATCAATAAATATCAAGCACTTACTTTGGGTCAGGCACTATGCTAGATTTTGGTGTTAAAAAGACAAAAATGATAACTCCAACACTCAAGGAGGATATATTTTACTGGGAATAACCTGTATACATATAAGTGCAGGCAAAGTAAATACAAGGGAATGTTAGTCTAACTGTGTCAACATGATACACTAGTATTTGTTTATGTAGGTATGTACTTTGGGGACTATACTCCTCTCTTTCTGTATATTGCATATAGTTGTATGTTTTTACAGATGTTATGATAAGTATTTCTTAATTCTGATGTAGGCTTATCATTTTTTCCTCATTAAGACTTAAAAATTTTCTAACTCTTTTTAACGATTCAAAGGTGACTTTTCTTAGATGATATTATGAATAAGCACACAATAATATGAACCATGAAAAATGTATTAATGAAAAGATTTTGAATAATAATGTACTCTAACCATAAGTATTCCTCAGTAGTTTTGTAAATTTCCAAATAGAAATAGACAGTTTGTAATAAGAAAATGAGAGAATCCATCTTTAACAAAAACAAACAAAAACTCCACAACTGTAAAACTGTAAAAGTGACCAAGTGTACATTTTTTATCTTAGATGGCTTATGTTTAGAAGACTCTAACAGTGGGTTTGTGATTAATTTGATTTTTAAGAAGATTTTAAAAATCTCCTTCTACTTATAGCCTCAATAAAATACATTTGCAGATTATAAAGAATTATTTTATATTCATAAACAAATAAATTATCTTAGTTTTAAAATTAATTAATATAAGGTCCATAAGTGGAGTTTATTTCAGAATTAGAAATTCCTTTTAAATAACAACTTAAATGAGGAGAACATTGTATACAGTAATAGCAATATTGTGGGATGAACAACTGTGAAAGACTTAGCTATTCTCAGCAATATAATAATCTAGGGCAATTCTTCAGGACTTATGACAAAGAATGTTATAAAGAACTGTTGAAGTCAGATGCAGATCAAAGCATACTATCTTTCAAGTTAGATTGTTTATGGTTTTATTTTGGGTTTTGTTTTTACATGAGTATTTTCTTACATCAATGACCAACATGGAAGTATGTTTTGCATGATAATACATGTATAGTCCAGATCAAATTGCTTACCATCTCTGAGAGGGGGTGAGGGAGACAATTTGGATCTCATAATTTCAGAAAATGTTTGTTGAAAATTGTAATCATATATAATTGGAGAAGTAAAATATCTTTGGATATTTGGATAATAAAAATTAAATTAACAATTTAAGAGATTTTCTTAAATTATCTTTTTCTTTGTCCTAATATAGTCGACATATAATAAAGGCTAGTTGAATCCATTTAACCATACTGCTTAAGAACTGTTCTTTCCCATTGCCAAGAATGATCCATTGGTTCTAGCAATTTCATTTCAAACCTCTTAATACAATACATTTGCTTACAGTATTAATAATTGGAAGGTATTTAGATCTAGACAGATACATATAAATGAATCCAAATACTTTAAAAAGTGAAATTTCTTTTGAATAGTATTAGAGTGAGAGGATAAAGGACCAAAGACTCCCTTTGTCAATTTATCCTTTTCCTTATATTGTCAGTATCACTGAGGAGAATTAGTACATTTAAATATTAAAATAATTAAAATCTAAAATTACTGTAGCAAAACCAGGAAACATTTAAAAAGCAATATTAAATAATAAAATTGAAATGCTAATTGAATATCTTAGCTATAGGGGAGCCCAAAATAAATTACTAATAGATTATGACCTTGATTTGTTTCAAGTTGTGTTGTGTCAATTACTGTCATCCTGACAATTGAAGACATATGACTAGTCAAAGAATATGTATGAGAGAAGTTTTGTTAAGATGTTAGATTGCTTAGCATTTTGTCATTTCCCGAAAAGCATTTACTGTCTTTCAATCTTGCTAGATTACTTCAATATAGTCCTTTTATAGGCCCGTACCAATATTTGTTTTGGCAATCCCATTTTTTTCCTCTTCTTTATATAAAACTGCCCATTTGTATTTCATAAACCATATACAGACCTTTTGTGTTCACACATCTGTCCCACCTATATTTAATTTATTTCCTTGTGAAAGAATTTTAAATGGATTACAGATGTCAAAAAGAGTATTATTTAGCACTCACAAGAAGATATTTAAGAATAATTATCCTAAAGCCAAACATTGAAAAAAAGTCATTGCATACCTTGGGCTTTTTCTCTTGATTAATTCTCACATTTAGACACATCTGGGCATGTTGTTTGGTTTAAACCTAATAGTGTTTATAGATATGTTGTTATGGTTTTGCTTAAGGTGCTTAGAGATATCTGAGGTCAGAAAGGGAGCATGTGGACAATAGAAGTTATTCATTTTTGGATTAAAAATGGAATTAAAAAAAACACTCACTAAGTCAGTTTGAAATCAAGAAGATAAAGTAGGAGTAAAGCAGCCAAAGGATCTCTTGTTGTAACATCTTTCATAGGGTGATCCTGTAAACAGTTTGTGCAGTGCTGATGTTTTTGCACACAGAAAGCTATCTTCTGAGAGCCTGTGCAGGATATTTGGGCTGATGTGAATGTGTTTGTAGTGCATTATCTGTGTATCATCTATTAAAATGCTAAAGATAAGTATTATAGGTTTCTGGAGATAAGAAAGTATTACACAAATAAAATGACTGCCATTTGTTCCCTTTTCTGGCAGATTTTGGTGTAAGTGCTTTTTTGGCAACGGGAGGCGATGTTACCCGAAATAAAGTAAGGAAAACATTTGTTGGCACCCCCTGTTGGATGGCACCCGAAGTCATGGAACAGGTAAAAAGGTTATATAATTATTGATGGAATACAGTGAATTTATACCAGAGACACATCATTAATTAAATCTTAGTGGATACATGACATGAGTACAGTATGTGATATTAAAGTCTATCTTCCTTCTTGCAACAATAGGTGAGAGGCTACGACTTCAAGGCTGATATGTGGAGTTTTGGAATCACGGCCATTGAATTGGCAACAGGAGCTGCGCCTTATCACAAGTATCCTCCTATGAAAGTAAGTACCATTGAAAATTATAGCACTGATCTTAAATTTGGTTCCAAGGGGTCTCTTTTGGTACTCTTAAGTGCAGTTCTTTCTCTTGTGTCTTCCTAAGAATGAACAGACCCTCTAGGACCAGCATTAGTATTATGTGGTTGAAAGAGCAGTGCTCTATGAGGGACAGAACTGATTATACCTGCCAGAACTGAGCCTTTATATTCTGCAGGTGGAGCTAACTAGAGAATTCAGGTTCATTATGGTTTATAGGTAACACATACTGACATTATTCCTTTTGAAAGCCACAGACAGATGAAGTGCAAGGCCTGGAGTCAGGAAGACCTGAGTTCAAATCCAGCCCCCCACACTTATTATTTGTGTCACCCTGGGCAATTCACTATTAACCTCTGTTTGCTTCAGCTTCTTCATCTATAAAAGGGGATGATAATAGCACATACCCCCTAGGAGGATTATTGTCAGGATCAAATGAAGTTCTATTTGTAAAGTGCTTAGCATAGTAAGACCTCCATAAATATCAGCTATTATTATATTAGCTTTGTGGCTGGTGTCTTCAACCTAACAGACTTATTAAATTTGTTAGTACCCTATAGAATTATCACCTTCTGTTATAGGCTATATAGGTGATTTGTCTGGGGTGGGTAGAACATCTTTAAGTAAGAGGAAGTCTGTTTTAAATGATATATTCATATTTTTGCTAAAATATTAAGTAGCCCTCAAGCCTGATTTCTCTCATCTATGAACCCATGAGAGCCAAGTGCTAAGACACCTGGGCCATATGTTGAAGTTGAGAAGCTTTAATTTATTAGTACGTTTTAGTGTGTGAAACATGTCTTATTTAAGATGGGAAGACCCAAAGTTGTTTAATCTTCCCTGGAACAGATAGTGCCAATACCCTGCCCTTCCACCCTGAACACTTATATGACTGACCATTCTTTTCTTCAGCTTTTTTCCATTTCTTTATGTTCTTTGTTTTCTGCCTCCCCTCCTAGTGTTTTTTATTTCATTCCAGTCATAATGACTGATTAGATGGATTAGTCAGCCTGAAAACTCTGAGCCTTTTTTCATATTTTATAATTCTTCTGATTTCTCCATTTCTTTTGTTATCCTCATTGAACAGTACATTGTACATTTTTTTGTCATCAAATATTTATTCATTGATCTCAAGACTTTGGAGAAGAATCTAGATATATATGATATATTTGGCATAAATTAATACTGATCTCTGCAGTTATGACTTAAGAACATTTCGTAGCTTAAGATAATTTGTAAAATCTATTTTTTTAAAACAAATAATTTTGGGCTCTGGGAAGCTGTTTTTTCCTTTTCCTTTTTGAATTTGCTGACAGATGCATTACAAGTGGCCCTTGAAGGGAAGGAGTTGTACCTTTTGGGCTAAAGTTTGTGTTTCTTTTTTTCTACAGATGTTTGATAGATCTTTTGAGCTGAGTTTGCAGTTCATTAACACACTATTCTTATTCAGGATCTCTTTCTCTGCCTTTCAAATTCAGTTTTGGAAAGTTACTCAGCCATTGTCTGTATGTCTTTTTATTTCCAAAAGAGGAAAATCATTCTACACCTTAGAATATGGTTCATTGATGTTTACTTTTAGTAATGTGCTATAAAATTTGGAGTTATTTCATCTGGTTTGTTGCAAATAGTATATTATTTCATGTCCTGTTTCTTGAATTTACTCTGAAGCTATTTAGATTTTGTGAATAGCCTGAAACTTCCTTTATACACTTTTGATATCTAGTGACAGCATCATTAATTCTATGCTTTGGCATTATTGTTATTGGTCCAATAAGGCAATTATCTACTTTCTCTTTAAGTGATTTGGTTCTTTTGAAGGCTTTAGAGGACTAACTGAAAAATAAACAATTCTCTACTAGCATGACACTTGGACCATATCCTTTAAAAAAAAAAACAGCTAATTGGAGATTTCTATGAGGGGAAATGTTGCCCAAATCCTCCTCTTTTCAGTGTCTTTGTAACTATCCCAATCTAGAATGTCACAGATTCATAAGCAACAGACTGGCTCTTGCTAGTTGTTAGTATTTTGTGCTGTTGTTTAATTTTCTCTTCTAAAATTAAACTTGTACGGTGGATATATAATGTTGCATTTTTCAGAGCATATTGGCCAGCTTATAAATGAAATAAACATGTTTGATTCTCATATATATCTTGTAATATATATAATATATATTACATTCCATTTATTATATATAATAAATATATATTTCTATTATATGTTATATAATAAAATATATAAAATAAATCTTGTTATATATTACATATATAATAAATCTTATAATATGTAATAATATTAAAAAATTATAAAACAGTTATACATGTTTATATAAAAGAAAATAGAAATTCTTAATATACCTATGAAAATATATAATTTTGGGGAAAGATTTAACATCAGGGTTTTTTTGGGTACCATGTTTAAAATCCTAAAGACTATTGAAATTACCTTCCTTACAGGAAGGAAAATACTAAAACTTTCTTTTTGTTTGTTTCAATATAGGTGTTAATGTTGACATTGCAAAATGATCCTCCCACTTTAGAAACAGGAGTAGAAGACAAAGAAATGATGAAAAAATATGGCAAGTCCTTTAGAAAATTACTTTCATTATGTCTTCAGAAAGATCCTTCTAAAAGGTATGTCAGATTTACTGAGACAAATTGATTACTTGATCTAAGTCATAAAATTGTAGAATATTAGAAACAGACCTTGAAAGATCACTTATTCCAGTCACTGTTTACTGATGAGGAAAGAAATGAGGACCAGAGAAACATACAACCATGTGCGCGTGTGCACGTGCACACACACACGTGCATGTGCACACACATACACACACAAAATGATTTAAATACTGTTTGTGGGAAGGGTTGTAAATGATGGAGTTGTTCCTTGAGGCAAATTGACTCCTTGGGCCCCAAATGTCCTTCTTGTCAAGGAATAATTGTATAGAGAGAAGAACGAGAGGGTTTGGAGAATACCTGTTATTCATTTGTAGATGAATTCAATAGGTAAAAGCAGCCATACCTTTATAGCATGGGATCTTGTTGACAGTATTTATTGTAGACATTAGCAGACTCTTTTCGTGAAATAAAGAAATCAAAGGAAATTTTCAGTGCTTCATTTAAAAACCTCTAACATCTTAGACAGGGTAGGTCAAACTGACCTCCTATTATGTGAATATCTTGTCAACTTTAGTCTAAAACAGGCATGGTTATTGAATTTTGCATGAGTTGCTTATTCAGTAGAGAACAAACTGCTTGTACCACTTATAAGATTATCAGTAGAGAAGATTAAGGAGATTTTCCATTAAAAAGATTAATCATGAACAGAAGAAACAAATGGCATTCAATTAGCTGTATTGCTTCCCATTTGTTTTTGGATTATTATTGTGAATATGTGCTCTTAAAATCAGTTTTTTGGGGGCAGCTGGGTAGCTTCGTGGATTGAGAGCCAGGCCTAGAGATGGGAGGTCCTGGGTTCAAATCAGACCTCAGACATTTCCCAGCTTTGTGACCCTGGGCAAGTCACTTGACCCCCATTGCCTAGCCCTTACCACTCTTCTGCCTTGGAACCAATACACAGTCTTGACTCCAAGATGGAAGGTAAGGGTTTCAAAACAAAAATCAGTTTTTTCTTTCTTAACTTTTGTCTGTGTATTTGAAATACCCCAGGTGGCTATGGTATATTTCAGTAATCATTATTGCTTCATTAGGATTATTAGTTACATGAATTTCAGATAGGGACCTTTCTCATATTAGTTACAAATAAGAAATCCATTTCTGCCCTTGATTAGTATGTATAATGTACAAAATCATGTGGTAAACTCATGGAAGTAGACAGGATCTTGAGAAATTATTTGATTTCATTCATTCCTCTTCCTTGGATAGCAGAATACATAGAATCATAAGATTTAGAGCTGGAAAAAACATAGGGGCCTTGTATTCTAGCGCTTTCATTTTAAAGTTTAGAAGGTGAGGCCCAAGAAAGTTAAGCATCTCACCTAAAATCAGCCAGGCAGTAAATGATGGGGCTGGTCTTCATTTACTTCAGCTCCATTCTTCTCTGAGTCCAACATTTTTTTCCATCATAGAACTCTCAGATTTTACCAGACAATTTAGTACATTACATTCAAAATCTATGGCAAAGTATATTTTTCTGTAGCACATCTTTTGTTTTATAACCATGTCTTTAGGAAGTTCCCCTTCTTCTTTTGCCTAAATCCTGCTTGCAACAAGTTAAACTTTTTTCCTTTATATAAAATATTTTCATACTCTTGATTGTCATCCTTTTTTTTGACTCAACAATTCCAATTTAACCATGCTTTGTAGGCCCTGTTCCCCACTTTTAATTTTTTTTGCCCCTTCTGACATAGGAATCCACACTTGGATATGTTACTTTAATAAGTCTATGGTAATAGTATTCCTTATAATGGAATTTTTATTTTGCCATTCCCAGATAATGCATTTTTAATTTGCATCTTAACATTTTTTCTCACATTTGTACCTTATTTTTATCCTCTTATTATATTACTCTAATCCTTTTCTTTAATGGAACTTCTTTCCTTTTATTTGTCACCAAGCTTATGGCTAGTGAAAGTGATTTTAAATTCTAATGGTGTCCTCTCATCTCTTCTTTTTATTCTAGTTTGTAAAGTAAGTACTAAAGTAAGCCTTTCATTCATTATAGTCACTGATGAAAATGTTGAAGAGAAATGACTCATAAGCAGCAATAATACTTATATTGCTTCTCTCCCAATACCTCATCATTCCTTCTATCAACAGTGAGCCATTATTTTTCAGCAAGTTCCTTAAACTAGTTATGAAAGCCACCTGATGTGTAAAATATTGTGCAAAATCACACATTTATAGTATAAATAATGAATAAACATTTATTAAGCAATTAATATATGCCTATGTAATGCCCATATGTGCATGGTTGAGTTGATGAAATATCCAGGTATTGGGGTAAAAAAAAAAAGAATTAATGCCAGGCTTAGGATTTTCAAGACTGAAGAGATCTAAAAGATTCTTTTAAAAATAGGAAAATTGACTTTGCATAAGGAAAATATAAGAAATACAGAAGTCTTAAGCATTTCTTTAGGGGGGAAGAGAAGTGACTTTTGCTTAAGCAAGGGGCAAAGAATAAAAATTTTATTACGAGGACTTTCCAGTCACTAGACCAGGGGTTTTTAACTTTTGTATCATGGATCTCTTTGTTCATGGTCTGGTGAAGTCTAAAATATCTTATACCTCTTCTCCCAAGAATGTTTTTAAATGCATAGTATTACAAAGGGTAACCAATTATGTTGAATTACATATTCAATTACAGTTATTCAAATATATATTTTATAATCAAGCTTTTCAGACTCCAGACCTTTGCTCTAGGCTATATTTCCTTCAACTCCTTTAGCATCTCTGGAAGATTTATGAGCATGAATGTAGATGGTCCTTTGGGGTGGATATCCGGCTTGCTGCTTTTGCTTTGTTTGTCTCAGCTTGAGAAAGGTTTTTACATTTTAATTTTTATTGGATTTAAACATGTGAAAAACAATCTTAGCCTTGGGCAGCCCTTGGGCCATAGTTTGCCAGCTCGTACTTTATTTCGGGGAGAGGAGCTGTTAATCTTCTCCTGATGAAAACTGAAAACTTGTAGAATGCTGCGTGACTTTCAAGAGCTTAAAAATGAATCATCACTCAGAACATGAACCTTTTCTTTAAGGGCAAGGAGCTTCTGTATTTCTATTGTGTTGTGTTGCAGTGGAAAAACTGTTGGTAACCATGAAGGGAGAGACCATAACTGTGATATTCTCTCTTCTCTATCTCTTGTCAGCCAAAAGATTCGAGTTGCTTTCATTCTGCACTGTGCTTATATGGGAAATAGAAGTGATAATTCCTTTGCTTTTTCTTTCATTCTAAAAATCATATTCATATATCCTTGTCATCCTCTCTTGTATTTTCTTTTCACGTCCTGCTGGAAAGTAAGGCAGTTGGACTAGATGGCCTTAAATATACTTCCCAACTCTGAAATCCATGATGTTTTACCAGTTAGGTCTCATTCTGGAGTCTTTCATTTTCTATTTATCCTCACATTAGATATATTAGTGTCAGGGGAAATTACTGTCTCCTCTCCCAAACCTGTAATCATTCATGTAGTTTTTGGAAAAAAAGTAGGGTTAATCATGTACTGTGTCACTCACTGCCTTATGCACATTTGGTAAGGCAGTACCTTATGTTTAATTTTGTTAATTAAAAAAAGTAAATCCTGTGATCTGTTGACCCTTTTCTTGTGTCATATTGGTTGGGCTGGGGGCTTATTTTTTGGTAAAAAGGAAGATCTTGAGAAATGGAAGCTTCCTTTTTTTGTCTTTCCTTATTTTGCTTTTGGGCCTTCTTTTCTTGTCAATATAGAAATTATGATGTGAAAGAAAATAATGTGATTGCCCAAACTCCATGACCTGTTAGTCTGGTGTTATGAAGAGAAAGGACTCAGTCCAGAAGGAGGAGCAGTAACTAGGAGAGAGCAAGAGGAGCTTCATTTTCCTACTTGAGTTCCTCCTTTGTGCATCCTCCTTTTCTTTTTCTCACTCCATTTACCTCACTCTCGGATTGTATTGAGTGGGTCCTTCCAGTTTTTACGAGGTCATTAATGCAGACTTAAACTATACCCTTGAGAATGAAGTGCTAGAAGCAGTGATAACTTGTCCAAATTGAGACCTATCAAGTCTTTTAGTATTTTATGATTTTTAAATCCATTGTGATTTTAAAAGAGGACAGTCATTTTCCTGTCTTTTGGAGGCCTCTTAGTTTTGTTTTAGGTTGTGAAATAATAGAGGCAGCTGGGCAGGAGGTGAGGGGGGAGGCAGGGTAGCAATGGATAGAACACTGGACTTGGAGTCAGGAAGATCCGAGTTAAAACCCTAACTCAGATACTTATTAGTTGTGTGACCCATGACAAGTTATTTTGTCACTGTCTGCTTCAGTTTCCTCATCTTTAAAATGGGATGATAAATAGGTGTCTATCTTTCAAGGTTTCTGTGAGCATGGAATAAGTTATTTGCAAAATGCTTTTGTAAAACCTAAAAATGCTAGCTATTATTATCATCATCATCATCATCACTATTATCTAGTCAACTATATCTTCAAGTCTCACATCACGTTTTATGTATAGCTTGCTTCCTACCCCTACCTTTTTTTTTAACTTCTTGCCTACAAACATAATCAGAAAACTCATTTGTACCTCACATCCCAACCTACACATCTCTCCACCTCCCTGATGTTTTGAGTTAAAACAAGAACCAAAAACTCCAACAAAACCTCCCTAAATTAAGATGTGTAATAATAACAAGAGCACTTTGAAGTTACTTGTTTCTGTTAGGCATGCATAAATTTCTGTATTTGAAGTAGAAGAATGTGGTGGGTCACTGATTTAGTTCCCCCTCCTCACCCCCCACCTTGGTCTGCGTGTTGTTCACCTGCTTTAGCAACTAAAATAATTTTTGCCAGTGATGTTTTGGGGGAGATTGGGTGTGGCAAGCCAGACTTCTGAGTTTATGTGGAGCTCCCAGTGCAGAAAGTTCCAGCTCTGCATGGTGAGGCCATTCATTTGCCATGTGTCATGCTGCTGGCAGAAGGAAGAGGCCAGGGCACCTCCTCCTCCTCCGGGAGGCCAAGCTCCTTTCCTTGGGGCACACCTGGCACTGTGGGGCTGTCTGCATAATGGCACTGTGAGGGGGTGGAGGGATGAAGGTAGGAGGATTGGAGGAATGGGAGAATAGATGGGAGAAAGGTAGAGGAAGGAAAAGGAAGGTAACTGTCCCCAGCACTGGTGGGGGAAATTGACCAGAGCCCTTCAGGGGCTCCAATAAAAGATCTGAGAGCAACTTTAGGGTTTAGAATAGCTAAGTTTTATTTAGATTAGAAAGGGGAAGGTCTAGGAAAAACTAGGAGGCAGATAGAAAGGGAAAAAAGCGCCAAGAGAGAGCTCTGCAGGTTTCAGCCTCCAGGCTCCAGAGAGCTAGCAAGAGACTCCAGGGTAGAGAGAGCCCCCAAAAGGCGCCAAACTCTCTCTTTTATACTTTCTTCAACACCTCCCACAAAGGAAGTGGGAGTTGTCGGGGGAAGTGGTAGCAGGGATCCCTGGGAGATGAAGTCTTCCAGGGCTTACAACAATTCCAAATGACACAGCACCCTCGTGAGAGAACAGTTGTGGTAGTTTTGGCAAGAAAGGTGCCATCATCTGGAGATAGAACTGCTCCCCAACTTGAGAAGTGAGGATGGTTGTGGAGGAGCTTCTGCTAAGCCATTACCCTCAAGCTGCATGTCACATTTCACGGGTTCGTCTCCTGGTCCCTCCCACTCTGCCTTTCTTGACTGTCTTTACTGAGGAAGGGGAAAAAAAAAAGATTAGCTTAGCAGAAATAAGAATGGTTCTGTTAAATAGAAAACTCTGAGAAGAGAGAGCTCATCTGCTTTGGGCCTTTCTCCTTTAGTTCTTCAACCCTGGACTCCCAATTCAGAAAGCATTTCACTCTGTCTACAACACGTGTTGTGGGACACAAGGAGGAGAAAGATACAGTTTGGTTGGGGGCCAGACCTTGGCCTTCTACTGCTTACAAGTGGGCAGGAGATAATGCAGACACCCAAGGTGACTCTCCTCCAGTGCCAGGCGTGCCTGCCTCCTAGGCTTCCAAATGGCCCTGGAGCTGGGCACAGATTGTAGTCTTACATTATTGATATCGAAAAGCAGTTAGCTTCCAGCATCATCACTCCATTGTCTTTCCTAAACACAGAATTTGCCGTGAGAAGGAAGAATCAAGGACAAGGAGAATCAGTTAATTTTGCCCTTCATGTTTTGACTTGTCAGATCCAAAATAGCATCATCTGGACAGAACTACACCTTTGCTGCTATTTTATATGGATGCATTTTACAATTTAGCAGCTAGTTTGGCTATTCCTAAAATGATCTTTTAAAGAATTTGCCAGAATTTGAGTTATTTCATTCAGGCACTGTATATATTGACTGGTCATTGTTTCAACTCTAATTTATTATTGATCTTTCAGGCCCACAGCAGCAGAACTTTTAAAATGCAAATTCTTCCAGAAAGCCAAGGTAAACTGCTTCATAACCTCACAAGTCAACCTGCTCTTTTGAGATGTTGAATTTCTGTGTACCTTGGTTGATTTTAACTGGTGGAATATTCATTTTACAGAATAGAGAATATCTGATTGAAAAACTGCTCACAAGAACACCAGATATAGCACAAAGAGCCAAAAAGGTAAGGTCCTTCTGATGGTGAGAGTCTGTTCTGTTGAAAGAACTACTGAATTTCCCAGGGAAGTGAGGAAGCTATTATCTCATGCAAAGATGGATCATTTCAAGCCTGATTTTCTAGTTGGTAATTTACCAAAAACCCTCCTTTCTTTTGCTGACGACCCTCTCCGTTTTGTTTCTTGGGAGTGTTTTCACATGGATAAAAGGGGGATAAAGGTGGTGGGAAAGAAGGCAAAAGCTAATAGGTAAAATGAGGTTTTAGGATTTCAGATATCTGTAAGCATTGATAATAATTGGGGCTAAAAGGGTGAAATCAAGCCAAATTTCTTATACAGCATTAAATGGCAAAAACAAGATTGGTTAGTTGTTCATCAAAGATTTGGAACCCATTTGGACCATATTTTTATTGGTATGAGTTGATGAGGGATTAAGTTAGTTTTCACCCTGGACTAGTTTTTAAAGTGATTTAACCAGGTTTGTTTGTCTTATTATAGATTTTGTGCTTACATATTTGGAGATTTTATTTTGTTTTTGACACATAGTCATAGAGAGATCATTTATTTTAAAATTAGTTATTTTTTAAAAAGTACTAATTTCTCTACACATTTTTTATGAGATTTATGAAAGTAGGTTTTGTTGGTTACCTTATTTTCTATTTTAGTAGTATGGTTAAAAATGATCTTTTAAAACACTCTAGAATTAAGTTATTTCAGTAAGGTAGTGTATTTATTGAGTTCTTTAATAAGAGAGAGGAGGTTAGCTTTCTGAACTTGAATATTCTGAACTATGAATAAGATTGTCAAAAAATTCATAAAACGGTTTCTAGCTATTATCTATAGGAGTAATCATCATTGAACATTAACCTCTTAACATTCCACTTTATTGAAGTTTTATGTAATATGACTGAATTTAGCTGATGACTTCAAATTCAGGTTTTTAAGTTATTATAAAAGGGACTTCAGGAACTAATCTGTTAGGACTTTTGCTGAATTTCCATTCTGTGGGTCCCTCACCCTGATGAAATCATAGCTCTGGACTGGGAGAATAAAAAAACTTGATTACAGATACAATTTAAGGAATACCTCAGCTTTTAGGGGTGAGAAGCAGATATGAAGAAATCTTTAAATACCTAAATGGATATAGAATATCCATAGAGTAGACTTGCTAGTAAGTATAAATTATATGAACCCATCTACTTTTTAAAATGTTTTCCTTCCTTACCCTCAGTCATGGAAATGTTCTAATAGTAAAATAATAACAACATAATTAGTTATGAATTTTATTTGACGAGTGATTGTTTCCAAATGTGAGCTTTAAAAATGCATATTAAATAACCCCTTTGTTTAAGAGAGCATTGTGTTGAGGATAGTAAGATCATGTATAAACTCTTTTTCCCTAACTCACAAAAATGAATTTATTTGTAAAATTGCTGATTAGTTCTGTTTATATTTAGAATTAGATATAAATATGGAGTGCCCGGAGCATTGGTCTGCATTTCCAAGACAAAATTAGACTATGATCTTAAGGAAATAGGGTATATTTTATCTTTACATTTTTTTTAATGTACCTTTTGTTTTGCCACACTCTTTTTTTAGTGCAGGTGGTATGGGAAGAAAGTAGAGGAGTTGAAAATAATTTTGAAGTGAGGTAGAGCCAAAACCATATTTATGAGTAAAATATACTTTTTGTGGATGTAACAATTTTGAATAAATTATTGACTAGATAGCATGATATATTTGATGGTTAAAAAGACTGAATAACATCGAATACCTCCCCCCAAAAAAACCTATTGCTTTTTATGTTAGATTCAGTGACTAAAAAAATTTTTAAAGCAATTTCACCCCCCAATAATTTAGGCTTCTGGGGGTTGTATTTTTTCACCTAAGTGTGTGCCGAGTCATTTTTGTAGTGTTTTAATGAACATAATTTGTCCCTAGTTGACATTAAAAGTGGCACCGAAAAATTCCACATACTTCAAAATCAAGAGGTGATCATAGATTTAGGTAATTTTAGCCATTTATATTAATATTTCCTAGGTAAATATTATTGATCAATATAAAATGAAGTTGGTATTGTTAACATGATTTTGTTTCTAAGTACTTCACTGAAGCATGTAAGATTGTTAATGACAAGTATTTTGTCATAGCTTTTTAACTAGAGTGGCAAAAACCATTCAGCTGAATATAAGTGAATTAGTCAACAAACATACATGTACATCCATAATACGTGTGTATAAATGTTTGAGAAATGAATACAAATACGTTATTTTGTTGGATTTATCAACAGTGAATTTGTATATAATTTAACCCAACTCCCCTATTTTAGGAGGAAACAAAATAAAGTTTTAGATGTAGTTTTCCAGCCAAATCCTCTGTCATTAAATTGCTGTTTTTATTGTGCCATTGGACAGGTCACTTGACTCTTTTGGACCTCAGTTTTCTTATTGGTAAAATGAATGAATTGGGTTGGATAACCTTTATGTTTGTTTCCTTTAGCTCTGACGTTCTGAGATTCCAAAATTTTAAGAATGCCACTTAAATGTTGGGCTTTTTTCCCCCTCATCTCTTAAAATGAAAGATAGTGATTGAAAGGAGCTATAATGATCATAAAATCACATACCCTCATGTTTGGAAAGGACCTTGGAAATTATATCGTTCCATACTACTTGGAGCAAAACACATACTTGAGCAAGAATCTTTACAAATAGTAATTATAGTCACAATAATGTCCTATTCCTATAGTGTTTTGACTGTTTTACGTTATTTGATAGACACAAAATCCTGTAATGTAGGCCCTCATTTTACAGTGGAGGAAACTAAAACTCAGTAGAATTAAATGATTTGCCTTGGCCTCATGGCTAATCCTCTGAGGCATTATTCAAATTTTAAGTTTTCCTAACTGCAAATCCACTGTCTTTTCTGCCTCTGCCCCTCTAACGCATGCTGCTTTCTTTATAACATACTCATAAATGGCCATTTAGAGACTGTTACTTGCCTGTGTTACCCATTTCATAAGAGCTCTATGTACACACACACAACACTTTTTCAGTATAGTTCGTTTCCTTTGTAATTTTGTGTATTGTTTGTAATCTGTGTATAACAGTATTGAGGAAGGGTTCATTAAGTCTTTTTTTCTGATTAATTTAACACAAATATGAAAGAGAGGGTAGAGAGGGGTAAAGTGGGGAGGGAGGGAGGGAGAGAGAGAGAGAGAGAGAGAGAGAGAGAGAGAGAGAGAGAGAGAGAGAGAGAGAGAGAGAGAGAGAACACTACCTATATAGAGCTCTATCTAAAACAAATTAGTGGAAAATTTTACTTCTTTTTATTTTCTGGGGTGCAAGTATCCTTTTTCCTTCTGGCAGCCTTTCACCAGTTTTAAGAATACTCATGTCCGATTTTATTCTTCTAAAGATCCGTGTAAGTATCCCCCTTGTGTCCATCGTTTGTAAAATGGTATAGCTTCCCTTCCTCTTACCATCCTGGTTTTCCCTGTTCAAGACATACTCCAGCTGGTTTGACAATGTCTTAAAATGGGATCCTCAACTATATGTACAAACATATGGATGCTATATGTATGTACATATACATATACATATATATATACATATATATATATAAAATTATACAATTTCAAAAATAAAGGAGTGGAAAAGAAAGAACTTAAGTACAAGGAGTATTTACTTTGTCATTTAAAAAAATTACAGTGACCTTTTCTTTTTAGTTATTAATCTTCTATTTGATCCTGACTGAGATTTTCAACTGTTAAGTAGTCAAAGGTTTGCTCTTTTGTAGACTACACAGTATTTCACAAGATAATAGGATAATTTATTTCAACCTGGAAGGGGTCTTCAAGGTCATCTAATTTAAATCCCTTATTTAATAAATGAGGAAACTGAATTTGTAAGAGGCTATATGACTTGCCCAAGGTAATGCAACTTTCTCAAATTCTTTTTACTTCTAACTTGTTTCCTCTATAAGCAGCTATCCTTCTATACAGTTTTTGTCAGTTTTCTGGGGCTATTTCTTCTTTTATCAGGCCCTCTTTTGCCTTTTATAGTGAAATCATGTAACATTCCTGTTTCTGCCCCAAGTTGTTCCTCATTTCTTAATCAGGCTTTTTTTTTTCTTTCCAGATGAATAACACAGTATTTTCCTATGCTTTTTAATCTGATTTTTAAAAGAAGGATATTAGTTTGCAATGCACTGAAAAGTTTTGTTTTCATTTCCTGAGTCCAGTGTCTAAGCAATTAATGGGAGTTTCCTAGAGAATGTGTAATCTTCATTTAGTGTCTTTCTAGGACACTACTCTTTCCTTTCCTCATGTTCATTATTATTAGATGACTCTCTCAGGGTTTTCAACATAATCTTTCTCAAATGTGCAAGGTTAAAAAAAAACTTTGTAAATTCAGTTTTAGAAGAAACAACTTTTCTATGAATACTTGATGTTGTTAAAAATGACCTTTTATCTTCTAGATAACATAAGGATTAGGGGATAAAATGTGTAGGTTCTTACAGCTAGGATTTTGATTTTATTGTTTCCTGATTTCAGAAACATGTTATTAGTTGTCTATTTGAATTTGACTAGGGAATTCATTCAGCCCTTACAGATACCATCCTTTCAGGATTTGTGTAAAAACATATGTTAAATGTTTTGGTGATCGTTTAAAAATATTTTTAGAGTTTTTGATTTTTATATTGCCCTAGAATAGGTTGTTGCTTTAAATACCTGAGATAGTATAGCACTGGCCCTAGGCCTAGAAGTTAGAATATTTGAATCTTGGCTCCATCACGTAGGGTCCTATTCACTTTGGCAAGCTAAAACCTTCAATCTCAGTTTTCCTTCTCTGTGAAATGAAGACACTTAGGGTCCCTTTCTCAATGCAAGTGTTGTAAGGAATGAGTTTTGTAAATTGTAAGGTACCACATACATCTAAGTTATTGTTTTTACCAAACCTATCATTTCTTTGGGGTAGGGAATGAGGAAACACTCTCCAGCAGTTCAAACTGGCAGCTGGTTTGCGACTTTAAAAGTCTTAGGAACAGAGAGGTTAAGTGATTTGCTCCAAGTCCACACAGCTGATTGTGGCAGAATTTGAATCCAAGTCTTCCTAACATTAAAAACAATTTTCTATTCATCATACCCCCTTCTGAAATTGATTAATATTGATAAAGAAGAACAATAAAAACAAAAAGATAATGCCTGTAATGTGTTTTGCATATCTTGTGATGAGGTGGGGAATTCCCTATCAATGCAGTGTGGCACATTTTGAATGGTGGTATGGTTCCTTAGAGCTGGCTTGTCAACATATACACATTTCTTAAAGTAGGCTGTTTGGGGATTTTTTCTTTTCAAGACACTGCACTCCAAGAGAGGTGAACTCAAATTTTGTTTCTTTATCATTTTGACCAGAAATGGACACAACATCAACTTCTGATGATTGTATGCTAAAATCTTGTACTGGTATTTGAAACAATCCCATAGGACTCCTGAGCAAGGGGGAGATTAATTAGGCTAAGATTGAGGAGTAACTGTGTTGTTCTTATTTAGTGATCTCTAGAAAAATATTTTAATTACTCTGTTCAGTAAATTAATATCATGTTTAATTTGCAGTGTGCCATCGGTACTTACAGTGACCATGGTGACACTTCAGAAGCCAATAGCTCATTCTTTTAGTGTTGTTGGCTCTCTTATATCTCTTCTCTTTGTCTTAAAACTCTTAGCCATCATGCCCCCTACTCACTCCTTCCTTCCAACAGTCTCCCAAAGTGAAGTGTGGATAATAATTTCATAGAGGCCCCTAAACTCAGCAGTTTGGCTCCTGCCTCTCTACATTTGTACAAACCATTCTCCAGGCCAGAGGCACTCTCCTTTGTCTTTCTCTTTTCAAAATCCTTGTTTTTCTTCAAGCATCAATTAAGCTATTTCTTATCTTTTGAGCTCCATCTCCCCTCCCCCATTTATTTTTTCCATTGTGTTTTTTTCATGAACAAAATCCTTTTTCTCTCTCTCCTCTCACTTGTTAGGGAAAAGAAAAACAAAAGCCTTGAAAGAAATAATACACAGAGAAGGAAAGCAAATTTTTATACTGGCCATGTCTAAAAATATGTCTTAAATTCTGTACCCTGAATCTATCAGTATTCTGTTAAGAGGTGGTAGCATTATTGTTCCTCTGATCATTGTGTGGATTGGAGTCCTTAAGTGTTTCAAAATTGTTTTCACTGTATGGGTTGTTATTGTATAAATATTCTGGATCTGAACACTTTAGTCTGCCTCAGTTCATATAAGTATTCTCAGGTTTCTCGGGAACCTGTCCTCTTCA
Organism: Gracilinanus agilis; assembly: GCF_016433145.1. Classification (NCBI taxonomy): domain Eukaryota; kingdom Metazoa; phylum Chordata; class Mammalia; order Didelphimorphia; family Didelphidae; genus Gracilinanus; species Gracilinanus agilis. The sequence continues at coordinate 255,338,869 of NC_058132.1, forward strand.
TCATTTCTCATAGCACAATAATACTCCATTACATTCACGTTCTTTAACCTCTTCATCTCTTCCTGAACTGATGAGCACCATTTGGTTTTCCAGTTTTGCCTCTGTACCTCTACCTTTGTTATGTGTAACTAGAATTTTGTACCCAGGACTCCATTTCCCAGAATCCCACTTTCGTCTTCACATTATATCCTTATGTTTTGGAGATAAAGTTTCTGTAACACCCCCCACCCCTTTTCTCTTCTTCTGCTACCATGGCTGGGAAAAATTGCTTTCCTCAGCTTTTGCCTTTCTCTTTCTTCTACTTCGTGATTATTAATAAATCTTATAAAATATAATACGTGGAGTTGTTGGATATGAATTTTAATCTTATATTTCTTAGTTCTTTCTTTAATTTCCCACATACTGTGCTTATTTGTGTTTATCTTATATCAAGAGAAGATAAACTCATGTGCAGTGGCATTTTTGTCATTGTACTCCCAGTGTCTAGAAGGTGGTAGGCACTGAATAAATGGGTATTGAATGAATTGTTGCTCACCCTTATATTTAATGTACAAACTGGTCTGTGAATTTCCCTTCTTTGTTTTGGTGGCTTCTAGCTTAATTTTCTTCAAAATTCACTAAATATATATTAATCACCTTTCTCTTCCTCTTCACCAGTTGAATTTTTGTTGTTATTTAGTTGTGTCCAACACTTGCATTTTGCCTGTGGAGTTTTTCTGGGCAAAGATCCTCCTTCTAAGAGTGTCTCTATTTTATTGAAGGGCTACTGAGGCAAATTAAGGCTTAAGTGACTAGGATAAGTACATAAGGGAGGTAAACAATACTACTTGATGGCTAAAGAGTGAAAAAATAATGTGGATAGATGGTGATATCACAATAGGAAACTAGGTTAGATACTCATTTGACTGTTAAGTATCTCCGTTCCCTATTTTGAAAGGAAGGCAAAGTAAACCTTCCTTCACCCGGCTAGTGCACACAAGTCTTAGAGACTGATTTGTAGAAAAGTAGCTGTGTTTATTTAGAAATCAAGGGTAAACTATGAGGACTGAAACACAAGGATGCCTTAACTCTTAAGTCCTAAAACTCCACCCCTCAATAATAGGTCCATCTCACGATGGATTCTTCTGGTCTTCAACTTACACTATTTCCTCCCTCACTACCTAATTTCCCCACCAAACCTTTTCTAAGCTTACCTGACTACAATCCTCAATTGTTGGTCTAATTATAAATCTTCAGGGTTGTCTCCAAAGTTACTCAGAATGAGCCCAAGATGGCTGAGTTCACTCAGAGCAGAGTATGACTCTGAGGTAAACCACACAGCCCACCAAGCCCGATCTCCAGGTAAACTTCTCTTAGGCAGGTCTAGCTAGATTGTCGATAAGATGTTCTCTCCAGGGAAACGGGAATCTCCAATTACAGTTAACAATTATCTTCTCCCTCAAAAGAACCTCAGAAGAACGTAGCAGGCTTCCTTTCCCAGCTCAGGACAGGAAGTGTCAGTTGCTCACTCAAACAGCTTCCTTCAGCTCCGGTACATTCTAAGATCCCCTCCAGGCTTCTTGGAACAAGCTCATGCCAGCAGCTCTTGAGACCCTTTCTAATATTCTTAAACTGAACCCTTATCAAAGTTTGTCTTTTTCTAATTCTATCCTTATATGAGGAAAACAATGATTCTTGCAGGGGTTGGGGGGAATGAAGGAAAGGGGAGGTAGTGTTTAGACTGGCCCTTGAAAGATACATTAGGATTTTGAAAGGTAGCCTGAAGAAAAGGAAGGGTATTCCTAACCAAAGGAATGACATATTCAAAAGATACAGAGGCAAGAAAGAACTGATTGTCAGTGATGGATAGCAGGCTTTTCACCAGAGTATAGAACACATGAAAGAGAGCAGAGGCCTTGAATGCCAGACCAAGGTGGTTAGAATTTATTTGATACACAATAGGAGGCCACTGAGAAGCTTTGAACAGAAGAATTTTTATCAGATTCGTAGAAACCAAGATTAATCTGTTCACAAATGGAGCTGGATTTTAGGAGTAGGGAGATACTAAATAAAGATGGTGAACTTATTTTGGAAGTTGTTATAGAGTAAGGATGAGGTTATAAGGGACTCTAGTAAAGTGGTAGTAGTGGGAAAAGATCAAATGTGAAGGATATGAAAGATAGGATGTTTTATTCCTGTTATAATTGACAATCTAGGAGGTAAGAATCAAAAGGCAATGCTAATGTTTCCAGTATTGGTGACTGGTTAGTGATGGTCCCCATAAGAGAAACTAGAACAGCCAAAGGAGGAGCAATCTTGGTTCTGTTTTTAAAAATAAGATTTTATTAGTTATATATATATATGTATACATACATATATATGTACACACACACACACACACACATATATATATATATACATATATAAACCTACATTTATTTATTTATTTATTTGCCATTTTGAGCTGTAGTTCCTCGTTCACATCTCTACTTGGAGCATATATCATTGTGTACGCTGTACAATGCTAGTCTATGCCCAGTTTCTTCTAACTTTTCCAGTTTTCTGAGCAGTTTTTGTTAGCTCATGTGTTTATGACACTGTGCTACCAGTTTTGTTTCTGGATTTTTGTCTACATATTCTGTTCTACCAATCAGCTTTTCTGTTCCTTAACTAGTTTTAAATAGTTTTGATGGTTACCAGTTTGTAGTACACTTTAAAATCTCTTTCTCTTTCCTTCCTTCCTTCTTTCCTTCCTTCCTTCTTTCCTTCCTTCCTTCCTTCCTTCCTTCCTTCCTTCCTTCCTTCCTTCCTTCCTCCCTTCCTTCCTTCCTTCCTTCCTTATTTCCTTTGAGATTTTTAAACTTTTAATTCTCTAGATGAATTTTGTTATTATTTTTTTCTGATTCTACAAAGCAACCCTTGGGTATTTTAAAGACTGTCATGGAAAAACCAAATTAAATTAGGGGTTGACCATTATGGTAGCCTGGTTAAGGTGTGAGCAATTAATATCTGTTGTTCAGAAGAAATTTCACAGTATTTAGTCATGATTGATTTGTTGTTATTGTTCTTTTCCTTTGCTTTGGTATGTTTTCCTGGCTCTGCTTCATTCATTTCGGGGCAGGTATACAGTGCTTATTGATTGATTGCTAAAGGTCATAAAGGTAGGTAGGAAATGGCAGAATTGGGATTTCCGTAAAGAAAACATGTTATAAACTGTACAGAATTATATACACATATTTTTGTTATTGTACACTGCTTCCATCTCTACAGTAAACTTGGCATGAAGCATTTTTTATTTATGCTTCATATCACTCTCCTAAGAGTGTAGGATCCAGGGATATGGAGACTTTGTTATCTAGCCTTTGTATCTCTCCCTAGTAAAGTTTTATGTATAAAATGTGCTCAATAAGTTGGTTGAATTGAAGATAAAGATTTGGGATTCATGCACCAAAGGGGAATCGCAGAAATTGTGGGAATGGGTGAGAATGGCAAAGGGAAAGAACCAAAACATGTTGAATTAATTCCATATCTTCCTTTAAGTCCTGGCCAAGCTCCCTACAGGAAGCCTTTCTCAACCCCTCTTACTTCTGGTACCTTCCCTCATGATTTCCTGATTATTGCATATATAGTTTTTTGGGATTTTTTGTCTCTCCGATAACATTGTGAGCTCCTGGAGGGGAGCTTTTTGTATCCCCAGAACTTAGCACAACACTTGGCTTGAACTAGGCACTTAAATGAATTTTTATTGACAAACTGAGAAGAGAATAGGGAATAGGAAAAGAAAGTCTGTAAAAGCTGTAGTCAAATGAGTTAGTTTTTGTCTCTAGATTTTGGCTGCTCATCTTCAAAGTACTGTTATGTATTCCACTAACCAGTCTATTTTGAATATGCAGGCCTAAAGAAGCAATTTTCTCCTCTTCAGTTTAGTAGCTTTTTAGGCTTAGCCAGTCACAGTCGGGTGTCTTAGGTATCCTACTATTTTACTGCCCCATGGATAAAATTAAGTAGATGTTTGTGCATAATATACTGTATTATTATTGTATTTAAATGTGATGAGCTTGCACATACAGGAGAGAACTCAGGTCATGACTTCTTGGAGGGAAGGGAGTTGAGAGAGTGGTGTCGGATCTGCCTGTCTTCATAATAAGGCTTTGCTGGATTATAAGCAGAGAACTATTTTGTCACAGATCATTAGACAATTTGTCATTTTAATATGTGTCACCAGGCCCATTGGTTCTCTTTCTAAATTTGAAAAGATGATATAGACAAGTCAACTTAAGTAATTGAGTGAACTGAAAGAAAATGTTCTATCATGATATTCTAAGATGCTTCTTGAAATAATTGTAAAAGTGTTACAATCTACCCCCTTCTTTCCTTTTTAACCCATGAGCAAAACACTAGTCCAAATTGGGTTTGTTTGCTTGTTTTTATGGTTGACTATGTCACTTGGAGAAGCATCTTGACTTTTCTTTAATTTCCAGCCTGTAAAATGGGCATAATTCTTGCTCCTAATACTCTCAGGAGTGTTGTGAGCTTTAATGAGATCTGCCTTGCCTAGACTAACTGGTGCTCTGTGATTTCAAGCCAAGAATGTTGCTAATGGTGATCCAAGAGAAGGTACAATGCTGCTGGATTATCTTTCCCAAGCTTTTTACTTCTCCTCGTGGAAGAGAAGAGGTTTCCTGTCCCCATTGCTGCTTCCCAAGGGACCCTCCTCAAGCCTGCCTCCAGCACTCTTTGGGGGAGTTTTGAGAAAATGCCCGTATGATACTGTCTCATTCATGCATTAGATTCTCACAGGGGAGAAGGCCATCAATCACTTTCCAGACCCAGCCGTATGTGTTTGGCCATAGTAGCTTCTCATCAATATCACATCTGTTTGATCGACAACACAAGTGTGAAACACGGGTCCTTTGGGTTCCCACACAGCCTGGGGCACTCTGGTGTTTGCCAAAGCAGATTAAAATGTCATCAGGAAATAATAATAAACCAAATAAATAAAAGTTGAGTAGAATATAGATAATGTTATACGTGATCTTTCAAGAAAAGATGTGGCCTGTAGCAGGGCTTCTTATGTATGGTTAGTGGCCTCCATTTCTATTGGAGTTTGACACCACTGATAGATGATGCTTGTATTCATCCATTCCATGTTGTCTTTTCCTGAGACTCCTCCTCTGGGGGTTCCAGCAGCCATGGAGTTAGCAAGAGCCTGATGGGATATCAGCCTGGGAGTTTGTTTGGGAGAAGTGGGGTGGGGAAGGAAGTGAGGATATTGAAGGAAATCTTCTGTTTCTCTTTCCTATAACAATCTTATATTTTATTGAGTATTGGTATCAATGGAAAACAAGCTATTTTTTTTAGGCTATTTGGCCTAGTGGAAATAGCCCAGGGATAGGAGTTGGCACATCTGTGCTCCAGGCCTGGCTGTCCTCCTTATGGTTGGGGCCTGTCAAGATCTCTTTATCAATTCTGATAATCTGATAAGGACAGTTTAGTTGATAAGAAAATAACTGGACACAAAGATCTTTTACCTCATGCTTCCAGCTCTGGCTCCAGGAGCATGGAGTTTTTTATATATATTTCAAGACTCATTTCACACAAAAGAACCCCTCCCCCAAAACTTTGCAGATGCACAGAAGTTACAAATTATGTCACATCAAAACACAAAACATTGGCTTCAGAATAGACCAAGGCCAAGGCTGAATTTTGACTAGGTTCTTATCAGAAAGCCAAGTCAGGGAATATTTTTCTCAGGGTTGAATTGCCCCTGCTAAAGTTTTGGCCTTGGCTGTAGCTGCATTCCTGGGCAAAGGGGAACAGTGTTAACCCTTTAAATTCAGGTTTGCTAGGAACTTAAAGCTTTTCAATAAGGCCACAATACTTTTCAACAAGAATTCACAAGGATCACAAAAGGGGTCAAAAGAGGAGTCTCAGATTTTCATCTATTCTCTTATTGACTTCCCACAAAGGCAGGAAACCTTTCTGTCTCATTTTCCTCTCCTGTAAAACTGAGTTAATGAATCTGCTTTGTTTTCCTTGCAAGCTTATTATTATTAGGATAAAATAACACACACACATACAACACTTTTAAGTGTTGAGAAAAAAAGCAAAGTGCTTTGTGACCATAAAATGGCATTATTATTATAATGATTATGTGATTAATATGTGATTAATAGCATCATAGAATTTCAGCAGTTTAAGAGATCTCTTCAAGAAAACTTGATTTCTCCAGTTATTAATGAGCCCTGCCCATGGCAGTATATTTAAAAAAATGTGTGCATAGTATGCATGGATGTGTGTGTGTGTGTGTGTGTGTGTGTGTGTGTATTTTTCTTGATTTCATTTTTTCTGTAAATGTTGATTTCCTTTGGTAGAATGTTGGCTCCTTTAGGGAAGGAACTGTCTGCAATTTTGTATTAAGTGTCCCATGAGTCTTTATTGATTAATTGATTGGTTGACCTAAAAAGCTATCTAATCCAACCTTTATTTAAAGAAAAACCCACTTTACAACCTCCCAGGCCTTCATTTAAGCTTTACTTAAAGCTCATTTGGGAAGGGGAACCCACTACTTCCCAAGACTGCTAACTCTTTCTACTTTGGGGTCATAGCTGAGGCCATTTCCTTGCCCTCAGTCTACCAGTCCTTTGGACTTAAATTGGTATTAGTATTGCTCTTTGGGGTGATTTATCCTAATTGCATTTACCTACTCACCAGTCATATAATCCATTCTATCCAACCTCAGACCATACTTTCAGTCATCCATTTCAGTCATCATCTTGCTTAGAATGTAAATTTATGGAAGGCAAGGACTGTCCTGCTTTTGTTTATATTTTAATCCTCTGCACTTCCTTCTTTAGTTCTTTTTCCTTTCTTCTTGTTCCTTCTTTCCAATATCTTCTCCTTCCCTTCCCTTTTTTCTTTCTCTTTCTAACTCCTCTTCTCCTTCTCCTTCTCCTTTTTTTTTTTTTTTTTTTACTTTTTCCTTCCTTTCCTTTCTTAAGTCTAAATGTCCTTATTCTTAATTTTTAACACATTGTTCCTGGTTCTCCTCTCTGGGTCTAAACAAAATGAGCAATCTCTCTTCCAAATTCTAAGATCATTAGAGAGCACCTGGCTGCCCTTAATGAATTCAAGTCACCAGGCCCAGATGAACTGCATCCTAGGGTACTTTAAAAACTGGCAGATGTGATTGCTGAGTTGCTGGCACTGAAAAACCTTCTTTTCCTTAATTTGGCTGAGACAAGGTCAGCACTTGAAGCTTGCTTTACCCTTTCTCCAAGAAAAAAGGGAGTGAAGGAAATCTATAAATTATAGGCCAGTGAATTTGACTGAGAAGCATGATATTAGATGGACTATTTTGGGGGGGGATTGGATAGTACTACTAATTAGGCATCGGTTGGCTTAATGTGAATATTCTTTTTAAAATTATTATAAAGGTATTTTATTTTTACTAATTACATGTAATAACATTTCCATATGAGTTTTCCAAAGTTATGTGTTCCAAATAATCTCCCTCTCTCCCTTCCCTTCCCTCCTCTTGGAGTTAGCAAGCAATGTATCTGGGTTATACATATATTATCTTGCAAAACATATTTCCATATTCATTTTTGTAAGAGAATAATCATATAAAACCAAAACCCAAATCGACTTAAGTGAAAAATTGCTTGATGTGAATATTCTCATATTTGTGGTCTCACAGATTTCTTTTCCCTCTCTGCATAGCTGATTTTTAAAAATTAAGAGGCCAAGTCATTCATCTCCTTCACTTCTTCAGTAATTCCTTCTGTTCAGGGAGTCATCCTCAAAAGTTTAATACTTATGTGGGCTTTTTGGTCAGTTCATGAATAGAGAAAGCATCTGTATTCTCTATTGCCTTTTTTGGTTAGTTCATCCCTGAGTTGGGAAATTCATTGGGGGATTCACCTCATTGAATAATCCTATTTATAGAAAACATTTATCGAGGGACAAGGCTTCCATGGTAGGGAAAGAGGAATTTTGACCTCTGAGTCTGATTTGAGTTACAGAGAATATAGACAATGGAAAAGAGATGACTTCATTGTTTTGAGGAAGGCATAGTATAGTAGAAGGAGCCCTAGACTTGTTATGAGTTTGAATTTCTTGTCACTTACTCCTACTTTTGTGACCTGAGTATGATTAGCCGTTGTTTCCTCATCTGTTAAATAAGGATAATACCACTTGAACTATCTCCCTGAAATTTTATAAATTATAATGTGCTATAGAAACATAAGTTAATATTTAGAAGCCCATTGCATAGTGGGTCAGATGATAGCAGATATGTGTTGTATTGAGCTTGTACAGATTTTGTAAAAGCCAATTGTAAATTTTCAGTGTAAGTATTTATACTTTGGAAATCTGCAAATGCTACGCAACTGGGCTTGATTTATTGTTTTGTTGATTGTCTAAACTTAAGAAAGTGATAGAGAAAATGTTCATGCAGATTTTCTCTGTCATGCATACATTTCCTTTATCCTCCCCACAAACTGGTTGTTGAATATTTATTAGTGTACTCTCCTCCTTGTTAGTATATACTTCTGACAAAAGAAAGCTGAAAAAATTACTTTTAATGTTGCAGTTATTTTTCAGTGAGATAAAAGAAACAAACAGTATACAATAGGAGCAAAAGTGTAATTCAGCTCTTGATGCTTTTAGCTCATTATTTGTACTCATATCATCTTGTATATTTTTGTTTCTTTACCCTGGATTTTTTTCTGTCAACATAGGAAAGAGAGAAAGTAAAAGATGCAGGGATTTGGTACAAAAGAAGGTAACAGAAGGAGATGGAGCACAAATAGAGGCAGAAGAGAGCGGAGAGGAAGAACAAAATGGAAGAAATAAATCGTATGTTTGTGGTTACAGATTATAGCTGTTACTAGTGGAATTCCATAAGAACATTTTGTGGGATTTGTGAGAATTGAGAAATGCTAGGAGGACTAGAAGAATTTAAGAGAGGTACTAGTTGATGTGGATATCCAGAGAAGAGCAAAATAAAGTATAAAAGGTGAGGTGATGTCTAACATTTCTCTATTACCAGGAAATTTATAGCATACTTTCTTGGTGCTAGGAGAGGGATGAACATAAGGTAGGTAGGGGCTAGGCAGGATGACAGCAGAGGGTGATTTGAATTACAGATCAGGCATACTTAATAACTTTTTGACTTCATGTTGGTCACTTCACTGCTTTGGACTTCAGTTTCCTCCTCTGTAAAATGAGATGATTGGATTCGGTCTCAGCCAACCTTTCTAGCTCCATCTAAATCTTGTGGGTTGGGAGAGGCTCTTGCTCTTATTTATGTCAAGTAATGGTTTAGGAAGATTAAACTGAATGTGGTAAGTAAGGCATGCCTTCTGCTCAGAATGCTCATATTATGAAGAGTGAATTGTGAGTAACTTACCTGAGGTTTGAAATATTTGGGAGTGTATCAGTGGAAAATAACCATCCAATCGGTGTTGAAAAATGTGAGGGAAAGGGGAACTGGAAATTCAAGTAGGCTAAAGTATTGAGGGCACTGAAAAGGCTTTACTTTGGGCATGGGATGGAGAGTTAGGCTCATCTGCCCCATATCTAAAAGCCAGAAAGAATGCATGGAGATGGATGTGATTTGAAAACGTGGCAGAACTCACCTCAGCTGAGGTTGAGGATGCGATTGTGCTGAAGATGTGTGCCCACCAGAGGGCAGCATTGCCTTTGAATTGTGTGCTCTTCTCAAAGCCTTGGTTGAGAGCAAACTAGGTTTTTTGCAAAGTATCTTAAATGTTAAACAATAACTATAAGTTAAAGATGGTTTTGGGGGAAGGACTTAAGCACCTTAGAATTATTTTGACATCTACTTTAAGATGGCCAAGAACACCTCTGGGATTTTACTTTTTTCCAACTTGTAGCATCCTGACAGTGCCACGAGGATTTTTCATAACTAGGAATTAAAAACCTTCCTGGGACATGGGCTTAAAAGAAATGGGGATAGGAATTCAGAATCAAAAGACCTGAATTCATGTTTGAGTTCTGCTGCTGACTGGCAGTGTGACTTTGGGCTAGTTAATTTCCCTACTCTGGACCTCATTTGTCTTATCTGTTAAAAGGAGTTAAATTAGATCAGGAGTTCTTACTTGTCCTTTTTTGTTGTCACAGACCTCTGGCAGTTTGGTAAAGAAAGCCTCTTTTTCAGAAGGATTTTTTAAATGTTGAAAATAAAATACACAAGATTTAAAGTCAAATTATATTATAACATAGTTACCAATGTTTAAAAAAATGTCAGTTTCACACCACAAAACCTCTTACCTTTCATCTTAGAATCAATGTCGTACTTTGGTTTGAAGTCAGAAGGTGTAGTAAGTTATAAGCAATGAGGGTTAAGGTCCTTTCCCAGTTTCACACAGATATGAAGGCCATATTTGAACCCAGGACCTCTAGTCTCTAGGCCTGGCTCTTTTTTTTTAATTTTTAATTAAATTTTTTTATTACATTAACCCATTTATTGTTGGACTGTGACTACTACAGATATTTGGTAAGTAAAAGCTTTTGCTGGTCTTTCAATTCCTTCAGTCTTCTGATGGCAGGTTTGACTGTGACTGCAGAGCTGGTATTGTAGGTTCATGCACTACCAGCTACTATTTTCATATAGGATCCACAATGCCAGATCCCCACAGCAGGTCTCTTCATTTTGGTCTTGCCACAGAAGGAACAGGTATACTTGGCATGCTGGCTAATTTCAATTTTCTGCACCATTTTTCTCAGGGATGTACCATAACATATTCCATAGTTGCCGATCACTGAGCCACCTAGTGTAATGACAGGAGTCCTTCATTATACTAGCTACCCTCAATAGTTATTACTTTAAAATCAAATTCAAAGACCCTTGAAAATCTATCCAGGGACTCCTTGGGGGTCTTTGGATTCCAGGTTAAGAACCCCTGGACTAGGAGATCTCTAAGGTCTCTTCTAGCTCTAAGTCTCTGATTCTATGATGGAAAGAAACCTGATGACTTCTGAAGACCTTTAGGTTCTTACAGTCAGCTGTTCTCAAACTTTTGGGACTAAGGAGCCCCCTATGCCCTTAAAATTATTGAGGGCCTGCTTGTGGAGCTTTTGTGTGTGGGAGCTATATCCATCAACATTTATTATATCAAGCATTATATAACTTTAGCATTATTATGAAAATGATTTTGTCCTCTCAGCTCCCTAGAAAGGGACCTTAGAGAAAAGGAAGGCATCATTCTTTTTTTTTTAGCTGCAGGAAATTTCAAGAACTTGATTATCTGTTTCAGAAATTGACTTGCAGAGTCAAACATTTCAATCATTAAGATTGAAATTAAGCTGAAAAACCTCATAGTTTAATTAATGGTTATGTTTGAGAACACTGAGACAAAGATAAAAGTGTAATGTTCAGAGAAGAATCAGAAATGGTAAAGAGCAATAAGAATCTATTTTTGATGTTGTAAATAAAGTGCATGTTAGTATTGAAGGGGAAATGGGTCAGGCCTTAGAAGCTATCCCATTAAGTATGAATAGATTTGAATATGCAAGATTCATGGTAATTTAGCCAACAGCTGCCTCTTTGCAGTCACAGAATGTTAGAGATAGAAGAGAACTTACCAATGCATTAGTTCTTATTTCTGTCTCTCTTCTTTATGAAATAGAAACAAACAAATAAATAATACTTGAATATAACACCTGCTTTTCCAAGGAACTCAAATATGCCACTGTTGTATCAGCCCATCAGACCTTACGGTGTCACATTCAGAGTTGTCTGGTTTTATAAATAAAGGACAGCCTATAGGGCAATAAATTGGTCATTGATAAATGTTGGCTGAACCAGGATGATGAGTCAGGTGCTCCTAAGTTCTAGTCCATCCGTCATTTGCCTGAGATTCCTTTTCCCTTCAGGGGGATGCCTTTCTTTGGGCAATGACTAGACATTGTTATTTTAAACTGGTTTTGTTCAAATAAAAAATTTTGACTCATAAATCAGTCACTAGGTGGTGCTAACAGAACATCTTATTTTTCTACCTTTTCCATTGCTTGAAGTTGGGATAACTTTCAAGGCTCAATAAACCTTCGTGGTCATGGTGTTTCCTATTTCCCTTTCACTCACTTGGACTTTTCTGCGGTAGCTGCTGATGTGTAGAGCTATGCCTGATTGTGCTTTGCTAGAGGGAGAAATGGAGGAATGTATATATTTTTTTAATGGCAGTGAATTTTAGATTCATGGAAATTGAGCCAAAAAAAAAAAAAAGAAAATAAAAATAAATTAGCTTATGACAGAGCAGTGATTATGACTAATTTATAAGCAAATATGGAGCATCTTTGCAAAATTAAAGTCAAAAGTCATGGGATCAACTAAAGCCATAGCCCTCAAAAATGTTATTTGAGGACCCTTGAGGGTTCCCAAGACCCTTTTAGGGGGTCTATGAGGTCAAAACAATATTAATAATAATGCTAATATGTTATTACCTATTAGAATACTCATCCCTTTTTCTACTAGGTATGTGAGTGAGGCCAGGTAGTGTAGTTGATGGAGTACCGGCCCTAAAGTCAGGAAGTTCAAATTTACTTTGTAGCTGCTATTATTATTGTTGTTGTTGTTGTTGTTGTTGTTATTGTCTAGCTGTTCTCAAGTTTTGTTTTTTTTCCTACTGAGTTCAAATACAGCCTCGGATATCTACTCGCTTTGTGATCCTGGGAAAGTCAGTTAACTTCTAGTTGCCTCAATTTCCTCATTTGTAAAATAAGGATTATAACACCTTTCAGGCTTGTTGTGAGGGTCAAATGGCATAATAATTGTAAAAAGCACCATATAAATGTCAGTTATCATTGTTGTTATTGTTGTCAGTCATCATCATCATTATTCAATATCAACCAAAATATTATATAGCACAAAAGATGCTATAATGCAGAAGTATAAAAATCCAGCAGTTTTAAGCTAAATATTAAAGAAATTTATAAAAATATATAAAATAATACTGCTCTTCTCAACAAATTGTTTGGCTTTGGAAAAATATAAAACTTATTCGTGTTAACATGTAATATAAAATGACTACCATTAGTTTTAAGTGAAATTAGTTTTTAAATTTCTAATTTTTAAATATCAGTAGATATAACCCATCTTATTTAAAGCTCATTGGAGTCCTCCGTAATTTTTAAGGCTGTAAAAATGGGTCCTGAGACCAAAAAGTTTGACAACAGCTAGACAAAACAAATAAATAAAAAATAAGTGAAAGCAACTAAGGAAATGGAAAGATTGTTATGGCTGAATGTTTATTATGTTATTCAGAAAGCACTTCAGACTACTTGAAATATCTCCAAAATGAGGCACAATGCCTGGAATATAGTAGGTGTTTAACGAATGCTTCTTCATTGATTAACTGAAAAAAATTGTCCCTGCAGTTTGGGGATTTGAGCTTTTGATCAAATGAATGGGCATTTTTCCACCTTGGTTTTGGGAACTTGTCACCTCTGGTCCATGTACATGTCTTGTAATTAGCTTCCTAAAGTATACTACCTATTGGAGAAGATTGTCATTAATTAAGGGTCTTTACCTTCATTTGATATCCCAGTTTTCTCAAATACCTTGGGAAGTGGGTCACATTGAATTCATTGATTGCAGGTGATGTGTGGGTGGGAAGTGGGAATGTATAGTCAAAAGCCAAGCCTGGAAGATAATGAATTAGTGGTAGATACTGGAGTTTTAGGGCAAAAAGAGAAAGGAGTGATCTTAAAGTTTACTTTTTTTTTTAATAAGAGTAAAGAGTCCAAGACCATAGAATCATCATAGATTTAGAGTTGGAAGGGACCTTAGAAGCTTATTTATAAAGATGACAAACAAAGGCCCCAAGAGGTTAAGGGACATATGCAATGTCACCTAGCTGTTTCTCAGAGAGATAGTGGATATATTTTAGTTTTGTGGTGGAGGGAGGATTCAGTTGTGTAAGAATTGGGTCTACATATTGTCCCTCATCATTATGAATTTGGGGTAAGCCATTTCATTTGTCTGCTCCTTTGCTTTTGAACTATATAGTAAGAATAGTTAATATTTGATTATTCAAATACTTTGAATAATATTTGTGATCACCTGTTGCAAAATTTTAAATAGCACCACCCCAAAGTGCCACACTTTCCCTTCCCTTTCATCATTCTCATCCTCAAAAGTTCCTGTTAGGGTATAATCAAGTTTGCCAATCAGCATTAATATTAGATGAAGCAAAATGTAGTTATAATTAGAAAGGTACGAAGTCAGGCAAAGGGTTATTCCTCAGTTAATAGATTCCAAAATGAAATTGAATGGGGTGTGGGGGAGAGCAGATTCACCATGTTTTTCTGATTGTGTCCTTTTTCCCCTTCATTTTAGGATGACTAAATGAAACATAAATATAATAATTGCTGATATTTATGTAGCACTTTTAAGATTTGCAAAGCACCTTACATATATTATTGTATTTGATCATTACCCTATGAGGTAAGTACTAGAGTTATTATCATCACCATCTCTTAAATAAGTAAATGGTGACAGAGTTACCCTGAAGTCACTTAGCTCTTTAAAATCATTTGAATCATTGGATTCGAACCCAAGAAGTCTTCTTGTTTCCCAAATCAAGTGGGCAGCATAAATACCTATTTAAAGAGTTTGTAATGTCCAAATAGAGGATCTACTAATAGGCTGACTCTTTTACTTTTCAAGTATATGGGTGGATAGGAAGGTTTTGTGCTTGAGAAAGAAGTGGAATTAAATGTGTTTTGAATAATCTCAAACTCTCTCCCACTTCAGGGTGGGGATAAAAAGAGGGTTGTGTTTTAGACAGTTCAATTACATAAGATAAAATCCAAGATCTTAGAATTTTAGAGGGCTTATGGAACTTGGGCAGCATCAAAGCTAACCCCTTTATTTTATAGGGAAGAATTCTGAGACTCAGAGGGGTTAACACACAAATACAGCAACTTCATATATAGTGTAATGTGGGTGAAAGAAATGATTTGTGAAGTTGAGAAGATATCTTGGCATGTTTTTATTTAGTATATTTTTTGCTTTGAAAATCAGAATAATCAATGCAGTTATAAGGCAAATTAAAGTTCATGGCTCTCAGTCAGGGTGTGCTTTGATCTTGGATTTTCTAAGCTTCCCACTCAATCAGTACTTGCAAATTCAAATACAGAATTAGATTAGAATGTGTTGGTTTTTAATTTATTTCCACATATAAACACATACAGAAAAGAAAAGGGCCCTTGAACAAATTACAAAGAGATAATAATATAGAACTTTGAAATTCAAACAACATTCTTTAATTTAACCCTAATTTAAAAGGCCAATTGACGTTCTTTTGGTTTTTATGTAGCCAGTTTATCAAATAAGATATTCAAGTTTATCCAAGAGCATTTTTAGAAAGTTTTCTTCACAAATTCTTTCAAATCTTCACAATTCCTTTACAAAGTTTTCTTCATCAAGTAGTATTTTTTAAACTGCTCAGGACAAAAGCTACATAAAACAACTCAACTCGTAATAGCTTGTGCCTCTGAGCTTACATTCAAATAATTTATTTCATTTTTTAAAAGGGCATTCTTTTCCTTTTTTTTAGTTCCTAATTCTTTCTTTCTCTTTCTCTCTCCCTATCTCTCTCTTTCTTTTTCTCTCTCCCTCCTTTCCCTTCCCTCCATGAGATGTTAAGATAGACAAAACCCATAATTAGTATGTATAATCATGCAAAACACATTTCAGCATTAGTCATGCTCCCTCCCTCCACCCCCCTGAAAAAAAAGGAAGAAAGAAGATTATATGCTTCAATCTCTACTCTGAGTCAATCCGTTTTGGAGGTAAGATAGCAAGTTTGATCACAAATCCTTTGGAATTATAGTGAGTAATTATATTAACAATAGTTACTAAGACTTTCAGAGTTGCTTACTTAAAATATTGCTATTTTTAAATTGTTCTTCTGGTTCTGCTCATTGCACTTTGTGGTCATTTCATATGAATCTTCCTAGGTTTTTCTGAAATAATCTCCTTCATAATTTCTTATAGCACAATAGTAACCCTTCATGTCCATGTAACAAAACTTGTTTAGCCAATTCCCAATTGATGGGCCTCCCCATAGTTTCCAATTCTTTGCCTACCCCAAGAAGAGCTGCTATAAATATTTTTGAACATTTAGATCCTTTTCCATTTATTTTGATCTTTTTGAGGAATAGAACTAGTAGTGGTATTCCTGGATCAAATGGTATGCACAATTTAATTGCATCTTGAGGCTAATAATGCATTTTAAAAGAAAATGATGATAATGGTGGGCAGCTAGGTGGCACAGTAGATAGAGCCCTGTGTGTAGAACCGGGACAACTAATCTTTCTGAGATCAAATTGTACTTCAGACACTTACTAGCTCTATGGCCCTGGGAGAGTCACTTAATTTTTTGCCTCAGTTGCTCATCTTTAAAATGAGCTGGAGAAGGAGATGGCAGACCTTGCCAGTGTCTTTTCCAAGAAAACTCCAAGATAGGGTCATAAAGAGTTGGATAAGACTGAAACAACTGAACAATAATAGTGATAGTTTTACTTTAAACGTTATAAAACACCTTAAATATCTTATCTTATTTGATTCTATAAACACTATTTAGTAGGTACCCGTGAGTAATATTTTCATTTTAAGGATGAGCTCAGAGACATGGGTTCTATTGCTTATTCATGGCCCCATATCTAATAAATGTTGAAAGCAACAGTGTTAAATAATTTTGTTTAGGATATGAAGGCAAGTCACTGCCTTTAAGGAACTCACATTCTATGGGACAAGATAATATGTATAACATGTCTGTATATGTAGCAAATGCAAAATAAATACAAGGTAATTCATGCAAGGGGGTGGTGGCATTAGCCACAGGCAGGGCAAAGTTGGGAAACAGGAAAGATCTCATGTAGAAGATAATGTCCATGCTGAGCTTTTAAGGAAACTTTAGGGAGGGATTCCATTAGGTGAAAGAAAGGGAAGTTTATTTGATTCTAGTTTTTTAGCCATTTGCTGGTATTTAGTTTGAACTTTTTCACAGTTTTATGACTTCCTTTGATCTAGTAGCTTTATGAGAGCATTTATTGCATAGAATGTTTACATAGCAAAGATGACTTGTTGGGACACTAAGAAATAAATCACCTCCCTTTATTTCCAAGTTTGTATAGTTGTCTGAGCCTTGCTTAAGCTACTTGCACAGTATTGTTGAATATTTAAATCTATTATCTTTCCACTGCTATTGTCTCCTGGACAGCCTGAATGCTATCATCAAATTGTTGCCCCAATCAATGTTTAGTTGAAGTGCCCACCTTGAAGCATGACATTTGGACTTTGCATAAGACTAAATGATATTTGTGATTAGAATCCACAGCTAAATAATATTAGCCCACCATTTTGATTCTATGTGTACTTTCTTTATGGGTTTCCTGATCCTGACTTATAGAACATTTCTCTAGTAGGGGCAAGAGATGAGGAAGAGAGGGTAGTAATGATAGCTAGCTAATTTCTTCTGTCTAATCCTTGAGTGATAAGCTTTATAGTAAGAGTTTACCCTGGAAGGTCTTATCTGTTTCTAGATATGTAGTTCTCCCCAGGGTTGGGCCCCTTGTTAAATCCTGACCCTAGCAGAAATCAAGCATTCTTCCCATCTAAAGTTGGAGATTTCTGAGACACCCAGGCTTACTGATAGGCATATGGCTACTATTAATAGGACTTTCTATTTCTTATCTTAAAATCAATTTCAACCCATTTGTATTATCCATCACTGGCTGATCCATGACTGAGATCTGATCCCTATCTAACTCTAGCACCTTGGTTATAAATTAGTCATCTTTTTTATAGGGTCATTTACCTTACATAATTTCCTTGAACTTCACCTTTGTCTGTAAAATGGAAATAATATTTTTATTACCTTCTCGTTAATAGGGTTGTTATAAGGAAAACATTTTGAAGGTTTTGAAATGCCATATAAGGTTGAGCTAGTAATAATCTGTTACATCAGTTTTTTTCTGTTGAATATGCCAATTCTTTTTTAATGAGCAGCTCTTTCTCAGCTTATTGCATACGCAAACATTTTGTGAAAGAGGAACCTCTGGCTCCCCAAGTGTGCACAAGATAATATTTAAATGTCATAGGGATTGACTCTTATTTTCTTAAGGAAATTAATGTCTTAAGGTTAGTGAATTTCATAGTGTACTACCCATTCCTTTTCTTCCTGTCACGGTGGAACTCCGTAATCCTATAGCTAAGGCATTGTTCTTCATCCTAAGATGAAGCCTTCTTTCTGTGCTTGTTCTTGAGTTGAACACATATAGCATTAGTGGTCTCCTGCAACAGTACTAACATTTTTATTAAAAGCCCTCTGAATCATATTCATTTTGGCTGGAAAATTTTCACTCCCTGTTTTTTGCTGCTTGGTGAATTCACAAATTATAATTAGAAATGTGTTCCAGCCTCTATATTTTTTTAAAGTAATTGCAGTGAATTAATTACCCTTTATAATAAAAACCATTACCTAGAAACTTCTACAAAAAAAAAAAAGATTTCCAAGCTCTTCCAAGAGTCCATTGAAATGGGAAATGACCTTGATTCTCCCTCCCTCACAATTACCACTAAGAGAAAAAATTTTTTGCCCCTTTTCCTTGAGGAAATTATTTAAAATCCGTTATCTCCTTGTTATTGTTCCAAGCTTCATATCTAGTTTAGAAAACAGCCAGAGTGTGTACGTGTGTGTGTATACATATGTGAATGTATGTGTATGTATGTCTATGTCTATGTATTTCTTAATGATTCTGCTATATATATATATAGCCTATGTAATATGCATAGTCACCTGTGAAAATAGTGTTCTGAGTGTTTGCAGTAAAGTTGTTAAATCTTGCCATTTCTACCACCTCAACTTCTCTCTGGCATAGACTCCTTACAACCACTGCTGTAGTTCAGACCTTCATCATCTCTTACCTAGATTATTATAACTGCTTTCTTTAATTGATTTCCTGGTTTTAGTTCTCTCCTGAATCCAGACTATCCTTCATTCTGCTGCCAAATTGATATTCCTCATCACTTCTTTACTCAATAAACTTTGGTGGTTCCCATTGTTTCTAGGATAAAGTAGAAATTCCTCTTTTTAGTTGGCCCCAACCAATCTTTTCAGCTTGTATTTTTTCCTTCTCTTACTTTCTCCTGCTACTCTACTTAATCCACCCCCAAAACAAAAACAAAAACAAAAACAAAAAAACCAAACCAACCTGCCCTTTTCTTTCATTCTCATGTGGTATATTCCACCTCCTATCTCTGAGGTGCCTTTGCACTAGTCATTCCCCTCATTCCTGGAATAGACTTCTTACTTTTCTTCTCCCTCACTTAGAATCTATCTTTTCTTTAAAAAAATAGCTCAAACACAACCTTCTGTTTGAAGCCTTTCTTGATCCCCTAAATGCTAGTGCCTTTCCTCACAAACTACCTTGTATTTATTAGTGTTTATTCTCCTTATTCAGTATGTCCTTATGTATTCATTTGTCTCATTCTTTAGAATGTAAGCTTCTTGTGAGTAGGAATTGTTTTGCTTGTGTTTCCCAGGATCTGGAATGATGGCTGGTGCATAGTAGGCACTTAATAAATATTGGGTGATTGATTGATTATAGCTCAGAACACATTTTCCTCTGGAATCATAATAGATGGTATTTAGATTCCCAGAATAACCACAGAAACTGGTTGGAAATTTAATATACTGAAGTATTATTTGTTGTTTTAAAGACTGTCTCCATATCTCACCTAGGCTGGAAGGGCTCCAGGACTACTCCCTGCTTAATCCCATTCTAATTGCCACAGGGTCTTTGACCCACTCTCTTAACAATTTGGGTGCATTTGTCTCTTCTTGAATAATCAATGACTCCCTGCCCCTCATATTATTGCCAGACTGATGTGGATACTGTCTCAGCATCAAGGGAGTACAGGCATGCTCCACCACACTTGTCATATTAAAAACAGAGATAGCATCTTGCCAGCTAACCTGTGCAGCATTTGGTATTTAAGAAACATCTCTCTGTAAGTTCTCTTGTTTGGCCTCCCACAAGGCTGGGGAGATGAGAGGGACTGGGGCACCCAAGAAGGGTCTCTTGGGGAAAGGAAGAGATGGGCGCTCTTCCCATTTCTAGCACTGATCCTCCCTATGGCTCTGATCAAGTTACTTTAACTTCTTTGGACTTGTTTCTTCATCTACTCAATGAAGCAGGCAAAGAATAATGATTAATGTTTATATGCTGGGGGAAGCTAGGCAGCTCCAGGCCTAGAGGTGGGAGGTCCTGGGTTCAAATAGGGTCTTCCTAGCTGAGTGATCCTGAGCAAAACACTTAACTTCCGTTGTCTTGCTCTCACTGCTCTTTTGCCTTAGAACCAATACATAGTATTGGTTGTAAGACAGAAGGTAAGGGTTTAAAAAAATTCATCTAGGCCATTAAGACATGCAAAGCACTTTACATATATTCTATCACTGATCATTGTTACAAACCCATAAGGGAAAGCTTGCAGGTGTTTCCCTCCATTTCACAGAAGTCAAGTGACTTGTTCAAGGTCACCTTCTAGTCAGCATCCTGGAGGGGTAAGTGTAGCATCCCTTCTCCTACACCCTGCTTCTTATGTCTTCCCATTCAGCAAGGAATATTATCTCATGGATGTAGAGTTGCTCAAGACAGCCCAGTTAGTGGCAGAATTAAAATAGAAGGCATCTGACTGTGTCTGATATTCTTCTCAGTAGATAGTACTGTCTCAAAAAATACTATGGCATCACTGTACATACAGTTTCCTTCAGGTCTCAGCTCCTTCACCTCCTTCTGAAAGTCATAAATTTTATTTAATTATATCACACTAGAAAAGTTGATATAAAACAACATGCTTTAAAATGGTTGTGTAAAATAATTCTAGTTTGGACTCTATTCATTTTTTATTCCCCTAAACAAGTCATTGGAATTTTTGAGGGCAGAGGCAAGGAAGAAACTTATCTGTAAACTTTATCCCCTGCCCAGTAGGGGCACCCTCAGATAAGGTCATTAAGGAAAGAGAGCAGTCTTCTTCCCAAAAGAGGTACTTTGCATAGGGAAAATGGTAGCTAAGTACTTCTAAGCCTATAATCTCCATCTTTATACCCAAGAGAATCAAAATACTATCTCCTTTCATTCAAGGTGAATGAGGTGAGAACAGGCAGAATAGAAATAATGGAGTTGGGGATTAATTGCATAGAATAACTGCAATGACTAGACAAGTGAGCAGAAAGATAAGAATCCAGGTAGGTAAAAGCAGTGAACTGGGGACTGTAGTGCCCTAGAGCTGTGTTACTGAGAGAAAACGCAAGTAAAAGACATGCTGAAATGGTGGAGAAAATTGGGTTTTCACTACTTATACTTCTAGAAGAAGCCTTAGTGTTCTCCCTCACTCCTGAGTGGCATGATGATGAAGTCATAGAGCCTTAGATCCAAATCCTCGTTCTGCTACTTACTGGCAGAGTGCTATTGGGCAAGTCACTTAACCTCTCCTAGCTCCTGTTTTCTTGACTATAAAATGAAGCTTTTAGACTAGATGGCTTCCTCAATCCCTTCCCACTCCAATTGCGTGATCTTGTGCGCTCTGTCACTTTAACCCATTTGCAGTACGATCCTTTCCACAAAGGCGTACAGAGATAAGAAGTGAGAGCTGAGGAAGGAATGTTCTCTAATGTAGAGGGGAAGAGAGGAAGAAGGAAAAAGAATTCCCACTGACTGAGTGTGGGTAAGGGACTGTCAGGGATACCTTAGTTATGCCTATGATGGAGAAAAGGAAGAAAATGCTCATAGGAAGCACCATGCACTAAAGCGGAGACTGAGAAACAGAGGCAAAGATTGGAAAGGAAAGGATATTGTCCCTGATGGGAACAGAGAGATACCTCTTGGGCTGTGACTGTAGTCCAGTTAAATGATTGAACATTTATTGAATACTCATGTGGGGCCAGGCATCATTAAGTTCTCTGGGAGATTGAAGGACAAAATTCCTTCCTTAAGGAACTTAGATAAGGAATGTGAGAACTGAAGGAGATCCTAATTGTTTTGGTCAACATTTTCATGTTATAGAAAAAATGGCCACATGGAGCAATGAGGATATAGGATGAAGTAGAAAGCATCTTTCTATCGGTAGACATTTATTAACTACTTACTGTATTAACTCTTGGGAGAGAGGTTCCAAATTTATACAAGATAGTCACTGTTCTCCTGAAACTTAGAGTGGGGGAAAGACAAAAACACATATTACTATTCCATAACAGCACAAAAATCAGGCTCAGAGTTAGAAAAGCATGAGATAGCACTCCTGAGTGTTTAATAGAAGAAGGCTGATCATCTATAGAACTTTTAGAAGGCATTTCCAGCTTGGTTTGAAGATCCTAAAGACATTTTCATCTCAACAGAGATGAAAAGGAAGAGGAACTGCTGATTACCAAGAAGAGAGGAAGGGATTAACTCTTAAAAATGCAACAAAGGAGAAAACAGCAGAATTTGGCTTTGTCCCATGCCAGGAATGCATTTCCTTCTCATATTCTCTCCTTCTAGAAAGCTTGGTTTCCTTCAGGTCTCAGCTCCATCACCATTTTTTATGTGAAGCTTTTCCTAGTGCCTTTTCTCTCAAAAATCATCTTGGACTCATAACATTGTATGTTATATGTTGTCTTCCCCAAAAGAAAACAAGCTCTTTGAGCTTAAAGACTTATTATTTTAATTATTCTAAAATATTGAACTAGATCCTCCCTGCTGTAGCATTATTTGCTAGAGAACAGAGCTCAATATAAAGATGTGAGTGTTTTTTTGTACCTATTCTAAGAGATTTTAGGAAAATGACGGTTTGCAGTCAAAGGAGATTTAATTTAAAGTGGATTCCACAAAGACTTGTCTTTGGATCCCTGGTGCCTTGAACAGTGTCAGGAACATAATAGGCCTTTAAGAAATGGTCATTAATTGATTACAGTCCATATTGCTAGTACTTTTACTTGGAGCATAGAAAAAAAAATCAAAGTATACACGTGTTCAAATTTTGCTTCGCTTATATCCCTCTACACTAAAAGTGTGACATTTAACCTTTTTTTCTCAGTTTGAGAAAAATTTGTCTGAGACTCTTAAGTCCCCTGTGAGTTTGTGGGGTTATGTGTAATAAAAACAATTCAATATATTTCAGAAATGAAAACTACCTAGATATTTATTGAGACTTAAAAAAAAACCCAAAAAACAAACAACACAACCAGTGCTTGTTTTAGGTACTTTTTGTGGGGTAGTAAAATTGATGTGATGCCTTTCCCATATGAATTTACAACATGATAAATGGCATTAATGGGACAAAAATATACAAGATAGGCATTTGAAGATACTTAAATTATAGGTTAGATACCATCAATGTAGGTAAGTACATTTAGTCAGATGGGCAAGGCCTTTTAGAAAATATCAGTTTTTAACCCTCCTATCTTCTGACAGACCAAGAGGTAGGTGTCTTCTGAATTGAAGCCTAGAGTCTTTAAGTCCTGGAACATTAGCCAAAAGTGCCCTCATGGCTCTTTATAAGAGGATATCAGGAAATGGCAATTTACCAAAAGTGGGTCTTATGTAACTTTCCTAAAGGAAAGAGGCATCCCTGGAACTGTTTGTGCTGTTGAATCAGAGGTAATCACTTTTAACTCTAGTAGTTGAGAATAGGGTTCAATAATACCAGAAAACACTTTTTTAAAAAGGGGTTATTCTAAGGGAGAAAATTTTAAAGAGCTTTTTCTGTCCATTGTGGAGGTATGGAATTTTTAAGGTAATGACATTTCATGATGGATTATTAGAAAAGTTTGTATTAAAGTTAATTTAAAAATTTTTAAAGTTGGTTACTTTGAAGATTGATAGAAGTGGTGAGGCATTTATTACAATTATTCTAAAATATTAAACTGGATTCTCTCCTAATATGCTATTATTTGCTAAAGAATAGAACTCAATATAAAGAATGGGTGCTTTTTGGATGTCATTTAAAGAGATATTAGGAAAATGAATTTTTCCAGTCAAAAAAGTGGGTGTCACAGTTTCTTTTTTTTTGCAGCTTGGTTACTAAGAAGAGTATTATTATAATACTTCAAAATTCATTGAACTCCTAGACTGAGACCATCTTATAGATTTTAGTGGTAGAGGTAGGATCTTATTGATATGTGAATTCCCTCTAGGAGAACAGATTATTGCCCATCCATACCTAACCTTATATGACTTTTGTTCCATGTTCTCCTATGTACCCTGTTGGGAGTCCATTCAATGTGGGGTAAGGGTTTTTTCAAAAGCTCTTTAACATTGTGTGGAGGACTATGAAGAATGTAGGTTTTCTTCTGGTTGTCCTTCACTCTCCCTGTGTGACCGGCTACATACATCTCTCAAAAGATATCTTTTATGTTAATTTTTTTGCATAATTCTTTGTGAGTAAAATGCACACCTACCATTTGCCTTGCATCTCCAGTATGGGAGCATTTGTAGCTTTAATTCTTTGGGAACTGTGATATTCTCTGTATCTTAATCATAGTATCACTGGAAGGGCTGAGAGTCATTAAAAGTATTTTACAAACTTACAAATACAATTTAGCTCTTTTCTTACTAATCAATTTTAGGCACAGATCATTGTCTTTGCACTATGCCTTTCCCAATTATATGCACTGACGGACAAACTCTATTGGGCTGTTGCATCCAAGAATGTCCACATTATGGCATTTCTTTAAGTTTTTTTTTTTAGTACAGTTATTCTTTTGAGTGGTTCTGAATACCATTTAGGAATTTCTGCAGTGCTCTAATTCTTAATGTAGGAAGCATAGTGCTATACATAAACTTATGGAGGATATTATCATCTATATAGAATCCTTCTTCCATTTGGACTGTCAGTGGTATACTGCTTTAATGAGCATTCGTCTTATGTTAGAGGCAGTTTTACTTAACGGATAGAACATTGGACCAGGAGTCAGGAAAATCTAAGTCCAATTTCTGCTTCAGACACTTAATAGCTAGGTGACCTCAGGAAAAATTTAACCTATCTCAGGCTCAGTTTCCTTATCTGTAAAGTAAAAAAAGAAATAGCATCTACCCCATAGGGTTGTTGTGAGGAGCAGGAGAGATAATATATGTAATTTGCTTCTGAAATCTTTTAGGTGCTATGAAAATGTTAGCCATTGTTGTTTTATATGTTTCTCCATCTTTCAAGATATCTCTTGTGATTTTAATATGTGTATGGAAGACTTCTTGTTAGAGGGGAGCCTTTAAAGTGGCGATTTCTTCTACTGTCACACTTTTTTCTAATCAACAACCCAGAAGTACAATGGATCTTTAATTCTCTGTACTTTTCAGGTAGTTTCATAAGTGAATAGATGGAGTCTGGTGTAAAACTTTTTTTTTCATTAAAGACTATAGATTTCTTTCTCATTCCTTTATTATGTGCCCTTTATGCTAATAGTGTCAGACTCAAAAACAATCTATGCCAGCTCTTCTTGACTTAGAAACCCACAAATGAACATTAACTATGTCGTATAATATTTACATTTATTTTGTTAAACATTTCCAAATAACATTTTAATCTGGTTCAGACTGTATTGTTTGATTCGTCTGCACTATGTGAGTCTAGGTAGTTCTTATAGAGATTTTGTGAAGTTAGGAAAGTAGCCTTATGGGTTGATAGTTACTAATATTTCATTGGCCTTTTTTGTTTAATAACATGGCTTCCCTCTAAACTGTATTCTCTCTCTCTCTCTCTCTCTCTCTCTCTCTCTCTCTCTCCCTCTCTCTCTCTCTCTCTCTCTCTCTCTCTCTCTCTCTCTCTCCCTCTCTGCCTCCCTCCCCCCTCTCTCTCTCTCTCTCTCTTTCTCTCTCTCTCTCTCTCCTTTTTGCTAATGCTATATTCATGAGCTAGAGAACATGGCAAGTGCTTGTAGTTGATAGAATTGGCAAAGTAGGTAATGAATTCAAGGAATTTTGCCAGATTTAGACAGAAAGTAGAATAACTGGAACCAGTACTACTCAGTTCCTTATTATATTTTGGTGACTATTTTTAGTTTTCTGAGTTAGTGTGTAGTATACACAGTGAATACTTATTTACTTTTACCTTTAAAAACTTGTCCTATTTAAATATACATTTTCATATGATGAATGAAATTTGTACATATACCATTAAAGTTACTCATTTTACAAAATCCTTTAAAAAGTTGTTAGAATAACACTGTGAAGATTTATTATATTAGAGCTGAAGAAATAAAGACCTTTAAAAATACTTTTTAAAATTTCTGACTAATCATATTATGACTATCTTCTAAGAATTTCGGTATGAGAGAAGGACAAAGCAAGATGTTAAGTACAGGACCTATGCCTTGAAATATCAGAGCTGATGATGACTTAAAAGCCTTTTGTTTACAAGCTGGGATAAACAAATAATATCAAAAATCTGTGAAAAGACAAAGTGCTCTGCAAAGTGGTAAATGTCAGTATAACACCATCAAGTTAATGCTGGTTGATTTTAAATTGTGAGTATAATTCTTAAGTGTATGCACAATTTATTATTATAAAAATAGTAGATATTCCACATGGTTCTTTCATTTCAACTCAATTGGTTTCATAGCATTTATTCCCCTTCTTAGATTCTTAGATTTATATCAAAGGTTGGTTAACCTGGGCTGACTTTGTCTTTGAAATTGAATTTGTAAGCAACATTGTAAAGATAAACAACTTTTGAAAGACTCTTATCAATGCAGCAGCTGACCACTTTTCCAGAGACTGATGATGACAGATGTCACCCATCTGCCATGCAGATTGAAAAATGTGGTTTTTTTGGACATGGCCAATGCAAGGATTTGTTTTGCTTGACTATGCATATTTGTGACAAAGGTTTTTCTTTTTTCAATAGAGAGAGGAAGTTGGAGAGAAAATAGTTTATTTGTTAAAAACAATTTTAATTTAGTTAAGGAAAGCAACAACAAAAGAAACCAAAGCCAAAAAAAGAAAAAGAAATTGTAGCTATAAATATAAAAGTTGAAAGGAAAGAAGATAAATTCAGAAAGCTCAAGGTACAACAAATATTCCTCAGCTGAATTTTGGCAAGGGGTGGGGGAGAAGGTGGGTGATGAGATAGAGAGATTGGCTCTGAGGGGATGATTGAGAAGGTCCATAAGCCTGAATTTATAGACCAGGGTCTTTACAAACCTGTATCAGAGACCCTGCTATGCAACTCCTATTTTGTCAGATTGCCTTAGAATGAGGTTCTGTTGGTACTTCAGTAACTACCCCCATGCCACCCACTTTGGATGAAAGTCAAGAGAGATCTTTGTATGATGAATTCTATTCTGCAGTCATCAGTGTGTTATAGTGAGGCTCAAGTATAATTATATTCGTTCTAGGACACAATCGATTTCATTGCTGATATAGTTTGAGTCTTTCTTCACACGGGGTCCAGCCATTTGGTTATTAATTCTCAAAGCACAGGCTTTTAAATCGCAATTAAATTTGCATAGCTCTGTGCAATTTTTCTGAGAGGCATGGCTGCTACTTCCTGCATAAATTAGCTTCTCAAAGAGCTGGTGGGTTTTTTTTTTTTAAACGGAATTCTCCTTTTAACTTCCCAGGATTTATGTCTGCACCTTGTCAGACCCAGCTTGCCTTTGAAAATTGACTTACATGCCCAGACCTCACTCTGCCAAGGTCCTTCATTGCTTTGCCAATTAGCTGACATCAGATTGTGGGATCTCTGAAGCACGCCCGTTGAAGGGGTGGAAATGTAATCTGCCTTTCCGAGGCCAGCATCTGCTGACCCCTTTGCATCATAAACTGGCTGCAGCAGGTTACCTGCATGTGCACGTCATGGACAGAATGAAACTCACCTACCTTGCCAACAGATGTTCAGATGGCTGAATCACTTTAGTTATATGGCACCTGAGAGGCAGCACAGGCTGTATTTTGTTGAAAGTGTTTATTATATTGTGGGCTAGCATTTGAGTCTAGCAGTTCATTATTGCAACTGGGTTGGACAGTATAACTATCACTCTTTTCAGCACAGTAATTTCTCCAGCACAAACTGGATGGGATGCAGAACTGGGACTGTGGTGAGTTTGAACACCGTGTTACTCCTGCCACAGAGAGTATGGAATTTTCTGGTCTTAAAAATATGTGGGTCTATAAATAATAATATTGAAAGTGTCCCACATTGTGCCTTAGGCACTTGCTTACTTTTTTATCCTTTGACAGCTCTGGGGACAGGATTCATAACAACAAAAACAACACATTGACCCATAAATATTTAAGAGCAACATTCTTAATCATTGCTGGCATACTGAATACTTATGACCTCTAAACTACTTGGAAAGAAAATTCTCAAAGTATAGGGCCCTGGTAGAGGAAGTCTAACCCGAATAATGGGAACAGGATGCGGTATATATCATCATTGCTGTTTACTTGAATATGCTTTTAAGATATAGAAGATAAGCCTCTATCCCAACACTTCTATATCTTTACAAAATGCAGTCATTTTTCTTTCTCTGTTGAATAGCTGAAAAAACTCTAAGCAACAATAGTAAGTTAGTGACATAGTCCAAGAACTATTTCTCCCTGGGCTCCATAATTTCAGCTAATACCATCCTAGCTGACGTTGATAGTGAATTTTTTTAGTCAAAAAGCATTTGATAGACAAGATATCCCAAAAGTCTTAGTGAGGTTGGTTGTAAGCTTTAATTGCAGACTGGGGTGCCCTGTACCTGATCACATTTGATTTTCAAAATAATACATCAGGTATTTAGTGCTAGTATTTCTATCCCCATTTTCATATGAAGTACCTAAGACATAGGCTAAATGACAGGCTCATCATAGTCCAAGAGAGAGTTGGATTAAGACCAGGCCCCTCTATCTGACAAATCTCTGCCAGAATGCCCTTCCTAGCAATTGTGTTTTTATCCTGTCACTCTTCTCGGTTATTTTCTGTGGCTCACTATTATCCAACATATAAAGTGTAACTATCCTGAATCCAGCCATATAGTCTAATATTTA
Organism: Gracilinanus agilis; assembly: GCF_016433145.1. Classification (NCBI taxonomy): domain Eukaryota; kingdom Metazoa; phylum Chordata; class Mammalia; order Didelphimorphia; family Didelphidae; genus Gracilinanus; species Gracilinanus agilis. Next base: position 255,367,888 of record NC_058132.1, read on the forward strand.
TTAACCAGACTGGTCTTCTTACTATCCCTCGGTAGGTCATGGTTCTGTTGTTCTCCCCACCAGGGATGCCAAACCCCTTCTTCCCAATCTTTTAAAATTCTTTCCTTCCTTCTGAGGCTAATGTGAATATCTCTTCTGATACAAAGCTAACCAAAAAACTCTCTCCTTCTCTCCCTCCCTCTCTGTCCTCCCACCCATACATAATGATATTTGTAGTTTTAAGCTCTATAGCATTTTCAAGTTTGCAGAGGGCTTTACATATAGTATTTAATTGGAGTCTCATACCAGTTCTGTAAATGAAGAACTAGAGGTGGCATTATCATTGTTTTACAGACGAAGAGACTGAAGTTCAGAGAGTTTATTTGTTTGTATCAAATAGGTGGTAAAATCACCGAGATATCACATTTGAACTCCGTTTCTTGACTCCCACGTGGAGACCTCTATGCTTCAGTTCCTGTCTGTGCCTGCTTTCTCCAGTGAGAGAGTTCTTGAAAAGCTCTTTGAGAATCTTATCTGCTTGTTTTGTAGCCTGTGTACTACCTAGGACATTGCTATGTACTCAATTAAAACATTTTAAATTAAATTAAATGAGCAGAGGCAGTTTGGGAAACAAAACATTCTCTTCACATTGACAAGTAGCCAGGCCAGTTGGAAGACTCAGTAGTCAAAATGTACAGAGAAATTTCAGTCAGTTGATGAAAGATTATTAGATGTCTTAAGATGGGAAAACCAAAACAGACAAAGAAAATATCTTTGCACGTATATGATATTTTATAAATTAATTGAGCTCATTTTGTAGCTACTACCACCTAACATTTATAGGGCTATTAATATGTGCCAAGCATAAGTATCCATGTAACACACCTAGGATATAGTTCTTATGATTAACCTCATTTTACAGATGAAGAAATGGAGACAGACATTAAATGACTTGTCATGGTCACACAGTAAGGGTCTAAGGCTGAATTTGAATTTGTCTTCCTGATTCCTGGCCTAAGGCTCTATTCATTGCATTGCCTAATTGCTTGAAACTACATGTTTCCTTTTGCTAAATTTTTTTTTATCAATTCTTCTTGGAATATGGAAATGTTCATGTTGTTGGTGTTTTGTAAAGTTTCAGAATAACAAACAAATATTATTAAAGCACAAAAAGGTGAATTAAAAAAACTAAAACTGCTCTGTAAGTTGCAAAAACTGCTTTGTGAGCCATATCCATTTCAGAGTAATATAAAAGCATATATTTTACCATATTTTCAATTGAGATTAGTAAAGACAGTGTTTTCTGAATTTGATTAAAAAATAAATTTAAACAATTTGCTTAAGAAAACACCACACAGTTCTAATGAAAAATTGGTGACATTGGGATTTGTGAAATATCTGTAGCAGGAGGAAGCATATGACTTACCTTGCTTTTCATAATATAAACTGAGTCTTTTTGGCTTGGGTGACCTTCAGTTACTCTTCCATCTTTCAACCAAAAGTTTGCCGGGTTGAGGGTGGTTCAGAGAGGGTGCAAGGCAGAAACTCAGAAATAATCAGCAAATTTCCAGGTGGCCACTGCCAGCATGTTTGCAGCTTTCCCAATGGAGTTGCCAATCATTGATAATTCAGTAGCTGAATAACCAGTCTGGGAATTTCCTATGACTTTTTCTTCCTTTTCTCTTTTTCCCTGCTGCCTACCATGCACTGTTGACTTCTCATTAGTACCTCTAGCAGAAGTGGGCTGAGGTTGGGAGATACAAGGAAATGCATCTTTGGCATAAGATTAGAGTATAGGATATTAATAGATAAAGCTGGGAGTTCAGAATAAAGTTTTATAATTTCTAGTGGATTGCTGGGAACATCTTCAAAATGTCTGTCTCTATTCTAGTTGCTATAGCTGAAATCCGTGTTAACTTGTGGCAGCTAGTATCCTCACAATAAAGTTTACAGGGTTTTTAATTTGAAATATATTAGTCTGACTTAACTTGGTAATATTAGAAAAACTTACTATCTCACAATAGATATGTCAATTTTAACTTGCTTTATATGGTGTGACAAAAGGCATAACGAAATGAGAGTCAGCGTCAGAGCCAAGAAGACCCAGGTTTGAGTTCCCCCTCTGATGTACTAGCTGGGTAATCCTGGGCTTAATCTCTATGCTCTTGGCAGCTCTCTTAAGACAGGAAATTGCAGAGTCTTGACCTGCATAGATAGAAGGAGATTTCTCATTCGGCATTTCTCTAACCTTATTCCTGGCTGGTAGTTGAGGCTTTAGTAGTCATCATCAGCTGAGCTATCTATAAAAGTCTCCTAGAAACCTGTGGTTTCTGAGCTTTAAAAAACCATCTCCTCTCCATCTCTCCCCCAAAGGAAAATGTAACAGACTTTTTTGTTGAGCACCCATTATATACCAGAGGCTATTTTATTTATTAAATAACAAAATAAAATAGTTTAATAATAGAAATAAATTTAATTTATTAAATAAAATAATTTTATGATAGAATAAATGTCATTTATTAAATAATAATAAAGCCAAAAATAAATTAAAAAACAACAAAATTCCTCACCTAAAGAAGTTCACCATATACTACAAATTCAACTCTATCTTGGCAAAAAAAAATCCATTGAAGATACTGCCATAAATAGAGACAGCCTTTGCGAATTAACAACCTAGAGATTACCTAGAGATGCTGTGATGGGTCATGTTACCTGCTTAGGTTTGTACAATGCTTAATGGTTTTTCAAATCACTTTTTAGCAGTTGGTTGAGAAAGGAGTTCTGATTAATTGGCAATGTCTGTAAAAAGCCAGCCTTTTTTCCTGTGACTTCCAGGAAGCAGAGAAGGACAGCAAGGTCAAGAAGAATGGAGAGAAATAAGGAAAAATAGTGGGAAGCATCAGTAGTGTTGGTGATCCACAGATGCCAAAAGTGGTGAAGAATGTTCCTGGGGGCAGCTGGGTGGCTCAGGAGCTTGAGAACCAGGCCCTGAGACAGGAGGCTCTAGATTCACACCTGGCCTCAGATACTTCCTAGCTGTGTGACTCTGGACAAGTCACTTTACCTCCATAGCCTAGCCCTTACTCCTCTTCTGCCTTGGAACTAATACTCAGTACTGATCCTGAGACAGAAATTAAGGGTTAAAAAGAAGAAGAAAATTTTCCTTCAGCAAATATTGATCAGTTTTCTTGCTGTGTCAGGTGTTCTCCCAAGGGGCTGGATTCAGAGTATTCACAGATAAGGCTGCTCACTTGAAGTTCTTTAGGTGATTATGATCTGGTGGAGAGATGATGGAGCAAACAAAATTAATTCAAAGTTGAATCTGTCATTTGCCACAATAAAGGTACAAAGAAATGTAAATGGGTGTTCAGAGGACACAAAGATCATTTCCACCAGAGGAGAAATCTGGGGAGGCTCTTTGGAAGAGTTGGCCCTTGAGCCTGATTTGAGCTGCTCTTAAAGAGTATCCCATTTCCACAGAATGAGCTGCATTTCAGGGCCCTGGAGCAGCCCCAGGAAAGGAAAGGGTCTTTTGTAAATGATAAATGGCCCCTTTTATAAAGGTCTTCCTGGGCATTCATCATGGGAGATAAGGGTAGGAAGCTAAGTTGGGACCCTATTGTAGAGGGCCTAGAATGTCACATTCTTGAGTTTGGCATTCCTTTAATTAAGAAGTTTGTATTCATGAAGAGAATGAGGGATAGATTTGGGTGTGCATTCATTCAGATATCCCAGGAAGCTTACCTTTTAAACTTAGGCTGAGTGTTGCCATGAAGGAAGTAAAGACTAGGCAGCAGCAGCTCAGACATCTTTGTTGGGCTGCTTCTAGAGCCTTTGGTGCCACTGCAGCCTAACCCTGACCCTGGAAGTGCACTCAGCCCCTTGGCTCCACTTTCAAGAAGGTGCCCACTTTGGTCTTGTCCCTCCTCAGGATCCTCTGGCTCCCCCCCTTCAGATTGCTTTTCTGTGCCCTTTGTCTGCCTTCTTTGGAACATAAGCACCCTGAGGCTGCAAGGGTCCCTATTTGCTAGTGTTTGGCTGAGTGCCTGGCAAGTACTTATTAAATGCGGATTGACTAGACTCCAGTGTCTGCACATTGAGGTGTGAAGAAAGGGTCAGCAGGGGTCCCAGGCCCCCCTACCCCCCCCCCCAAGGATTCCTTTAGTTTATCTACAAATTATTCACTTACACAAATCCCAAATTATTCACAGTCCTTGCAGTCTATTTAGGAAAGAAAGTGTAGAGTACATTCTAGAAAGATTTACATTTAATAGTCAAAATATAAAATTAAAGCTCTTAAATTAAGCACATATCTTGCTTTTAAATTTTATCTTTATAATAACATTCGATGTTACTGGAACGTAATTTTCCTTTAGACTTTGGTGAAGCTATTTTGAAACATTAGCTTTCTAGAATGATTTGTTCTGTTCTAGGTAGCCAAAATTTTGCTGGGTTTAATGGTGGTTTTCCAAAGAAGAATGGAATTCTGTTTTACATTTTGGTTGTGTGAATGTTGATTTTCTTCATTTTTATTTGAAAAAATGCCAAATTTCACATGACTAAATAATCTAACCTCAAATTTAAGTATTAACTAGATATTATAATTAATATAAAAAATGAAATGTAGTAGACATATAATTATTCATTTTTCTTGCTTCAGTAATTTTTTCTGTTGAAAATAACATACATTGATTTAAGATTTTTATTCTGAGGTTCTAAATTGATTTTTGACTTAACTGTGAACACAGTTAGTGAATTGTATTTGGAAGAGGAAATGAAAAACCCTACCCTCTCATCCAGGAATAAATGATATGTAGGTGTATGTACCATTCATCTCTACATTCCACATCCCATTTTCCAGTGAAAATTCACATTGGATTCATAGGTTTATTAAGGATAGGCAAAATCAGCTCCAACTCCTAAGGAAATAAAATTAATATCTAAAAGTATTATTATTATCTTTCTGCTTCTTAGTGTTATCTCACCGATTAAGCCTATATATCAGCAATTAATTCAAAATAGCTGGTGTTATTTTAGAAGAAAGTTAACGAAAAAATGTATGTATTTTTGAGCATTAGAATGGTAATTATTAAGAACCTTGAATTGGTATAAAACCATATTTGACATGGATTCATTAATCTATCCAGCAAGTTTTTAGACTTGGAAAGATACATAGATGAATAAGACATGATGTCTGCTTTCTAGGAACTTAGAACCTAGAAAGGGCAACTAAGCTATTTAGAAAGAGAAAATACTTGAATACCTAAAGGAGCCATGATTTTATCCTTGGGGGGCTCTTTGCAATGATGCATATCACAACTACTCCATGCCTTAATAGACTGTTTAATGAGTTGCTGAAGGCTTAGCCAGTCCTCAACAAACAGAAGGCTAGGAACTTTGGTTGGACCTGCCAGAATTTGTACTCTGTTGGTACAGTCTTTAAAAATCAGGACTGTTTCTGCTTCAAGGTGAGCTCTCATAATATGGTCTTAGTGGAGCAAACAGAATATGATGAGTGTGTAATATTTTCCTTTAGGAAAATGTGTTTGAAGTGACCTTAAGTATTAAGACTATGAATTTATGCCATTTCAAAGTCGGGTACAATTTTAACAATAATAATATCCTCACATTTATTTAGTGCTTTTTAAGGTGTTTGCATGGTGGAGTGGAAAGAGAATTGAAGTCACTGAGACCAAGTTCAAATCCTGGTTCTGCTATTTAATATCTTTGTAATCTTGAAGAAGTTTCTGACTCTTTTTACAACTTTCTACATTTTTTAAAATTTAAATTTTATTATTTGTTTGTTGTAGTAAAATACATGGCTAAACCCTTTTTTCTTTCCTTCCCTCCTCCCATTAAGGAAGGTATCATTGACTAAAAGATATATGTATATATAAACTATGTCTTACTTAATTCTCTTTATCAGTTCTTTCTCTGGAGGTAGACATTCACAAGTCATTTTTAAACAATATTTCTGTTGCTTTATATAATGTTCTCTTGCCTCCGCTTGTTACAATCTTCATAATTTCATATAGGTCTTTTCCTGTTTTTCCAAAATTAGCCTGCTTGTCATTTCTTATGGCACATTAGTATTCCATCAGAATCATATGCCATGACTTCCTAGAAAATGTCTTCCTCACAACAGCACTGAAGTATGCAGGAAAATCAATCTGAACATGAAAATAGTAAAGTTTTAAGGTGATTCATGTCCCCATTATGGGCCTCCAAATTCCTTATGTAAATGAATGGGACTCAGTGATCTCTGAACCCTCCTATAGTTTTAAATCCCATGATGAGTGACTAAATACTTAAAGAATGCTAACCATCATTAGTTAGCTGGTGTTTAATTACTTTCTTCTTCCTACCCTTTCCTTTGCTGGTTTGAGAACCCCCTAAGTTAAATAAACCTAGATGGAAGAAAATTTTCTGCCATTCTGATAACACATCCTGTCCTTCTAGAGCAAAGCGTATATATGAAGTCATTGCTAAGCAGCTGATTATCCAGTTTCTAGATTAAATGGGCCCAGAGCAATTTCTCATCCAGAGGTCTACATTTTGCCCATTTTACTTCTCCAGACAGTATAGAATTCTTTGTCTCCACCTAACATGGTAACTGTCCTGGTTCAGACCTTTATCATCTCTAGCCTAGACTATCTATAAATAGCCTCCTGATTTGTCTCTGCTTCTGTTATCTCCCTTCTGTAGTCCAGCCACCACATCACTGCCAAAGTAATCTTACAAGGTTTGGGTCTTATTTATCTGGTCGCTTTCCTGCTCAAAAACTTTTAGTGGTTCCCTAAAAATACATTGTTTTGGGGGCTCTTCACAATCCAGCTTCTACCACCTTCCCAGCCTTTTGGGGCACTGTACTTCACTCAGTGTATTTTCCAGGTAAACTGGAGCACTAAACTAGCTCACAGATTCAGTATTTCATTGTCTACCCCCTGGTTTTGCAGAAGCCTCTCACCTTGTGTGGAATGCATCTCATCCCTTTCTCCCCTCTCAGTTATGTGGGAGTGGAAAGATCTTCTGGACCTGGCTTCTCTTTCCTCTTCTGATGTTCACACTTGTCTATAATCTTGGACAAGCTTTTTAATCACCTGGGCCTCAGTTTATCCTCTGTAAAATGAAGTGGCTGTGTCAGATGGCCTCTGGGGCCCTGTAAACTGCTTGATTTATGCTCCAAGGAAAAATGTGTCAATAACCTTCCAGGCTGTCAGTGTTTTCTCTCTGATTTGTACTTTTCTGTGTATGTGTTGGATCTCTCCAGGAGAATACAGGCACCTCAAGAACAGAGACTCTTTCCTTTTTTTTTTTCTTACCCATTGCTTAGACCAGTGCCTTGCACATAGTAAACCCCACAACCCTGTTGAATTGAATGGACTGAGGGGAAAAAAAAGCCAAGTCAAGATCAGTACCAGCTCTGTTGAGACACTTTGATTGAAGAAAATGATGAAAATAAAAGGCTAGGAGTTTGGGAGAGAGCACACCATCTTTGGCCTTCCATTATCATAGATTTTGAAGAGTGTTATCAAAAAAAGAATGTAAATAAGCTGAGTAGAGTAGATGGGTGTGAGGAAGGATAAAAGGGAATAAGGGATTATAAGGTGATTGGAGGAGGAATGAAGGTATGGTTAGGTATATAGGAGATAAGAGAAATGGGGTATTTAGGAGAGGCAGCTCAAACAAGTTTATTCCCAGAGGCTTGAGACAGAGGATACAGGGAGGAAACTAGGGCCAGTAAGAAATGTTTAGTCTTGACTGGAGGGTTTCTCTTGTTAGTTTCAAAGTCTCTTGAGGGAGGGGTCGAGGGGGCTCCTCCCTGCCAGTCAAACTGATGGCTGGTGGGTACTTCCTTCAAGATGGATGCCCCAGTTGTCTCAAGAAATAAAGGAAAATGATTCTTTTCTTTTGGCCCTTGTCTTAATTTTCGACACAATGACTCACCACAGGTTTGAATAGGTAACAAGGGGATTTATTAACACCAGGGTCAGTCAGAAGGGCAAAAGGGTTCAGGATTTCTAATTGCTGCTAGGGAGAGGGGTGGGGGATGGGTCGTGGAGAGGTTTAGACAAAGAGAGCAACTGGCTCTCCCAGTCAGGAAGATTTGACTGCCTTTTAAATAAAGTCTTTATCAAACCTAGGGATAACTTATTTGAGGATACTCCATTTATCTAAAGAAACTAAAGCCCACTATGTTCAATCACCAAGCCCTCCCTGCCAACCAGAACCCAAAGGAAATCAGGGAAGGAGAGGGATGGAGATGGGAGATCAGGGAGAGGTCCAGAGAAATGAGATAGATCCAAATTTCCCCAAAACAAAATAAGCACAGGCCAAGGCCGAAGCAATTAGGCCAAAGCTGAAAGGCCAAAGCAAAAGCCTCCAGCCACAGCGAAAGCCAGAAGGCAAAAGCTCCGTCAGTTGGAACTTCACCTCTATTTATCGCTTTAAGTTCTAACTGACTTTATGAACATTCTAAGATGTTTAACTGACTTTTTGTGACCGTTAGAAATTACAGAAGCGAAAAGTTTCTGTTAGCCACCTTGCATTACAAGAGGCAGTGGGTATTCCCTCTGGGATTGTATATATATATAAGGGACAACTACTTATGGCCTTTTAGTTTCCTTTTATTCGAGAGTTGATATTGGAATAAATACTTGAATTAATGAAAACAGAATGATGTAATGGGAAGAACCCATATGAAATCAGAGGACCGAGGTTTTTTTGGGTTCCTGGCTGTGATAATCTGTACAATGGGAATAATCACTATATCTGCTTTGGGGTTGTTATAAGGTACACAAGAGATAATTATTTATGAAGGTAAAGCATTAAGTGCCTACTACATACTAGGCATTGTGCTAGGAGCTGTGGATACAGAGACAAATGAAATAGCCCTTCCCTTCCCTTAGAGAAGTAGAGAAAATACAGTGCCAGGTGGCATTATGAACCCCTTTGAACCTTGATTTTCTCTTTTAAAATTTTTCTTCTAGCTCAAAATGCTATAATCCTAATAGAGCATGCAGCCCTTCAGAACCATTTGCTGGGAAATTTCTAGCATAATGCTTGATGTGTTTATTTTGCAGCTATGTCAATATCCTTTTTAGTACTAATTAAACTTTTCAATATAGGATAGAAAAGCATTTTACAACCGAGACTTTGGCCTGGAGCCAAAAGTGTCTTGTGCTTTAATATTTTTGCAACTCTTTAATTTACCTCCCCCGCAAAGAAACAACAAAAACAACAAAAAAAACTTGCCAGTATTCGTGGGAAATACTTTTCTTTTTTATATTAAGAGGTATAAGTTTTATCACTGAGTATTCAGAATCCTTATTTTGCTTCAAGGCTGACCCAGATGTGTTAGCTCTCCATGAGTCCTTTTTCCTTCCTTCCTTCCTCCTTCCTGAAGAGTGGTAAGGGATAGGCAGTTGGGGTCAAGTGACTTGCCCAGGGTTACACAACTAGGATGTGGCTTGAGGCTAGATTTGAACCCAGCTCCTGCTGTCTCCAGGCCTGGCATCCTATCTACTCAGTCACTGAACTTCCCCAAGTTGTTTTTTCTGATCTCATTTTTAATCCCATTTCTTCTTCAGATTACCTTGTGTTTACATGTGTAGTTGATGCAGTGGAAAAAGTGCTAGCCTGGCCTTGGAATCAGGAAGACCTGAGTTCAAATTCAATCTCAGGCACTTACTAGCATACTTACAAATAGCTAACAAGTCGCTTAACCACAATCTGCCTCCATTTCCCCATCTGTAAAATGGGAATTATAGTCAGACCTACCTACAGGATTGTTATGAGAATTAAATGGGATAAAATATGTAAACCACTTTGCCATTTTTAAAATGCTGTGTGGTGCCAGTGATGATAATATAATTTAAGCAGCCAGCTAATATTTATTAGGTGCTTCCTAAGTGTCAAGCACTGTGCTAAGTGCTAGAGATAACAAAAAAAGTCAAAAACAAGTCCCTCCTTTCAAGGGGCTCATAGTCTAATGGGAGGGACAGCATGCCAACAACCTTTTATACTATAATAATAATAATAACTAACATTTCTATCACCTTTACTGTGGGCAAGATGCTATGCTGAGAGCTTTGCAGTTATTGCCCAGACAAGACAGATGTGTATAGATTGGGGTAATTTCAGAGCCATCCTGGCAGAAGGTAGTAATTCCCTTCTCCCCCTCAATTATAAGCTACTCCTGGTAGGTGACGGTTCTTTTGTTTTCATCTCCATGTTTCCCATGCCAAGCACAGTACTTTGCCCATAGTAGGTCCTGAATAAATGCTTGTTGGTCTGAAATAAATTCTACTGTTCACGATTAACAAACGACAAATGAAACGTTCACTTTCCAGTGGAAGGTTAAAATGGCAGCAGTATACACAAATGCACTTCATGCTGTGCCCAGAGCATTCTTGAAGGGAGTGAGAGCCAGCTTGGAAAAAAGCACTGTAGAGGAGGGGGTGGAACATCTGTTTTTCTGCTGTACTTGTCACTTCTGTGGCAAATGTGCTGTTCTCTCTATATGCAGTGCTTCAGGTTTCTCTACCCACCCCTACCCATGAATCCAAGGAAATAGCAGAATTGTGTTTCTGTCTTGTCAAGAAAATAATATTGTGCCACCCAGAGTGGCGAGAGGCAATTTTCTGCAAAACCATGTATCCTTTCCTTTCTTTAGACTTTCCCCTACCACGAAGATGGGCATTTATTAGGTCCCTGCCCTCCATCTGTTCTTTGGACTCTTTTAATGAGGGTGATGGGGAAAAGTGAAAAGAGTATAAGTGGAATTGCCTATAAAGAATGGTAGAAGATGAGATAGTAGAAATTTGAAATGTTGGCAGCAGTTCAGCTTAGGTTTCTGATATATGCCTCTTGTCCATTTAGAGGTACCCTGAAATTTGGCCTTGTTGCCTCTGGAGCTCAAGTAGAGTTCAGCTCTGTTGTATGTACTGACTCTGCATCAGAATTTTCTTGATCACAGACTCTTTCCTATTTGTAGAAGGCCAGGACAGTGTTTAGAAAGAGCTGGTTGCAAAGGCAAAATTATTCAGGAAGTCAATAAGGATTTATTTGCTTCCTCAAATTATCCTCAGCACAATAGTACACTAACACGTTCTCAGAGGCAGATGGGCTCATCTATTTTGATCAACATCAACTGAGTTTTTATTATTTAACATTTATAACAGTGCTTTTCCTCTAAAGTACAATAGGTGCTTAAAGCTACTGAGTTTTCTTAATATCACCTCCTGCCTTATCCTAAGTACATAGAACATAATGCATTCTACAAGAGCCCCACAGTCATCTCTATCATCCATGCTGCCCACGCGATTGGGTCAGTACTTCCTTTAGCTGTTAATAAACTTCCCTGGGTCCTGTAATAGGGAATATTAGGCATAAATGTACAGTTTACCTTGAGTTTCTCCATACATTGGCATTAATTTTTAATACCAGAAGACAGGCTTGCTGGGTTTACTATAGGGAGAGGAGCTGACATTGCTGTCAGGAAATTTTCTTGACCAAGAGGAATGGGACTTCTTGGGAGAGGTGTTCCTGTCTGGAAGGTCCAGTGTCTGCGAATCAAGAAAAGAGGCCAGATTAAAAGGAAAGTGGTAGATTTATAGACATGTTAAGGAAACTGTTGATAGCAGTTACAACTTCCTAGGGTGGATATTTAGTTGTTACAATAGTGGATGAAACTGTCCACTTTATATAGTCTGTAGTATTTTATTTCTTCTTCCTTCCTACTATTAGGACATAGCTTGGGTTTTGGGATTTCTACATGTACCAAAATGTCAAGAAATGATTGTGCTCCCTATTCCTATTCCACCCCCATGCCCCAACAAACTATTACAAACCAACTTTTCCCTCCCTTCATGTCCTTCCCAATAAGAACCTTGATCACTCCCTATATGTAGGGGAGAGAGAAAAGAAGAAATGGATAAATTTCTGGCAGCTTGCCATTTTGTGTAGATGATATTGAGCTGGATATAAGTACTCATCATCCCTAACTCAAGCACTGGCCAAGTTGTCAGGTTATTTTTTAAGTGCAACAGCAAAATTTTCCAGACTTATTTGTGAGGTCTGCAGCAAACACCACAGCAAAAAGTTTATTGCAACCTAGTCCATAATATGAAAAGGTGCTGACAATCCTCCTATGAGGCCAAGATAATTTGGAAAGACCAACATTAATAACTGTGACATCAGTGAGCCACTGATTTGTTCTTTATATCTTATGTGTTCAAGGCATTTATTGACTGCATATGATCTATAATGTTACTATAACGTCAGAATTTTTCCTTCCAAAATTTGCTGCGTAAAATGAAGCTTACAATAATTAGAAATGTCAAAACATTGCATAACTTTGTTACAATAAATGTTTGTGAAAATAAGTTGATATTGCACAAAACCTTTCCTGATCTGTTCCCCACTGCTAATACTCCTTTTTCTCTTTGTATGTATTTGGATTTTTTTTACTTTGTTGTAAATATTTTTATATATGTTTGTCTTCTACCCCAATAGAATGTAAGTTCATTGCAAATAGGAATTGTTTCATTCTTTGTGCTTGTATAATCACTACTTAGCATTAAGATGTGGCAGTGCTAGATTTTTAATGAATGCTCATTGATCAATTGATTGGTTTTATGTTCCCTCTCCTGTACCCATTACTGGTTTGCCTGACCTGCTCTCTTTTTAAAAATTAAATTACACCTTTTTTTTACTGTTGCTACAGTTTTTTTCAAACATTTATTAATATTCATTTTTAACATGGTTACATGATTCATGCTCCTCCTTTTCCCTTCGCCCCCTGCACTCCCCCCACCCATGGCCGATGCACATTTCCACTAGTTTTGTCATGTGTCCTTGATCAAGACCAATTTCCAATTGTCCTGGGTCATTGTTTTGCTGCTGGTACAGAGGTCCATTACATTCAATTTTACCACAGTATATCAGTCTCTGTGTACAATGTTCTTCTGGCTCTGCTCCTTTCGCTCTGCATCTGTTCCCGGAGGTCTCTCCAGTTCACCTGGAACTCCTCCAGTTTATTATTCCTTTTAGCACAATAGTATTCCATCACCCGCATATACCACAGTTAGTTCAGCCATTCCCCAATTGAAGGACATCCCCTCCTTTTCCAATTTGTTGCCACCACAAAAAGCGCAGCTATAAATATTTTCGGCCAAGTCTGTTTATCTATGATCTCTTTGGGGTACAAACCCAGCAATGGCATGGCTGGATCAAAGGGCAGGCATTCTTTTATAGCCCTTTGAGCATAGTTCCAAATTGCCAGCCAGAATGACTGGATCAGTTCACAGCTCCACCAGCAATGCATTAATGTCCCAATTTTGCCACATCCCCTCCAACATCCATTACTCTCCCCTTCTTTCATTTTAGCCAATCTGCTAGGTGTGAGGTGATACCTCAGAGTTGTTTTGATTT
>NC_058132.1:255381375-255382104 GCF_016433145.1 Gracilinanus agilis
GTAATTTTCTCTAACTCTTGCTTGGTTTTAAAGTCTTTCCTTTCCCACAGATCTGACAAGTAAACTATTCTGTGTTCACTTAACTTGTTTATAGTTTCCCTCTTTATATTCAAGTCATACACCCATTCTGAATTTATCTTGGTGTAGGGTGTGAGATGTTGATCTAGACCTAATCTCTCCCATATTATTTTCCAAATTTCCCAGCAGTTTTTGTCAAATAGTGGATTCATGTCCTAAAAGTTGGGCCCTTTGGGTGTATCATACACTGTCTTGCTGATGTCATTTACCCCAAGTCTATTCCACTGATCCTCCTCTCTGTATCTTAGCCAGTACCATGTTGTTTTGATGACTGCTGCTTTATAGTATAGTTTAATATCTGGTACTGCTAGGCCCCCTTCCTTCACATTTTTTTTCATTATTTCCCTTGATATTCTAGATCTTTTGTTATTCCAAATGAAATTTGTTATAGTTTTTTCTAATTCAGTAAAGAAGTTTTTTGGTAGCTTGATAGGTATGTTGCTAAATAGGTAAATTAATTTGGGTAGAATTGTCATTTTTATTATGTTAGCTCGTCCTAACCATGAGCAATCAATGGCTTTCCAATTGTTTAAATCCAGTTTTATTTGTTTGGAAAGTGTTTTGTAGTTGTTTTCATATAATTGCTGTGTTTGTTTTGGTAGGTAGATTCCTAAGTATTTTATATTGTCTAGGGTGATTTTAAATGGTGTT
>NC_058132.1:255392072-255430918 GCF_016433145.1 Gracilinanus agilis
CCTTCCCCTTCTCTCCTCCTTTCTTCCTTCTCCCCACTTCCTCACCTTTCCCCTTCCCCCTCCTATTCTCCCCTCTTCTCTTTTCCTCTCCCTCTCCCTTTTCTTCTCCCTCTCCCTCTCCCTTTCCCTCTCCCTCTCCGTCTCCCTCTCCCTCTCCTCTCCTCTCCTCTCCTCTCCATATTATTCTCCATAGAATAAGCTTCTTTTGTTTATGCTCATCACAAAGATTGCACATTAAGAATACACTGTTTTGGTTAATGTTTGTAAACTCCGCATTTTCCCCTCCCTCCCTTCCCTTTCACCCCTATGTTACTATAGTACAGACACGGAAGTTAATGGGGATATTTTGCATTTTTATCTTCTGGGGGTCCTATGACCAAAAATAATTCCTCCCTTGGCATTCTGATAGTGAAGCTCTCTATTTAGGCAGGAAGGTCCTTAAGGCAGCAGACAAGTTCAGCTCTGGTTCTACACCTGATTTCAAGTTTCCAGTTTGATGGAACTTGCCAAAGCCTGTGCTCTCCAATGCCGGCCCTTCTCAAACCACTGCCACACCACAGTGAGCCTCTCCATGGGGATTTTGTAAACCATAGAGCTCTATGTTAATGGCAAAGATAAACGAGAACAACTCTGATTTTATTATTAGGGACATAAGGTCACAGATTTAGAACTGAACGGGGCCTCTGAGATGACTTTTCAGATGGGGCCAGTGGAGGCTAGAGCTCAATGCCTGGAAAGGAGGAACTGAGTTCAAATCCATTCTCAGGCACTTAATAGCCATGTGACTCTGGGCAACACCCTTTCCCTCTGTATGTTTCAGTTTCCTCAGTTGTAAAATGGTGATAATCTTCTGTCAGCACCTACCTTGCAGAGTTGTTGTGAAAATCAAATAAAATAGTATTTATAAAAAATCACTGAGCACTCTGTCTGACATATAGGAGGTGCCATATAAATGCCCATCACCCTTTTTCCCTTCTCATTATCAAGGGTGACCTTAATTGTCTGAATTATGGATCAGAAATAGAGAGGACTAGATCTGTGATATCACTGATACTGAGAACTCCTGTTACTAATTGCAGATTAGTACATGGATTTGGCCGAAGGCTTGCTCTTCGCTAAGCCTTGCTGCTACCTTTATGTCCAAATTATTTTTTAAACTATTTTTGTTTTTTATGGGTTTCATTTTTTTTTTTAGAGCTTTCCATGTCAACTTTGCTTTTAGAGAGATGAGTTCTGGAAAGGTTTTACAGAAGATAGATAGATTTAGATATATGTAAGTTGTTTCCTAAGAGGACTCCTCTCATTAATTGGAATAAAGACTTGGTTAGTTACTCCAGCCCTGAAAGGCTTGGATCATTTTTTTTTGTGCAAAAAAAGAGATTTTTATAGCCAATTTCTGATTCTCCCCAGTAGAGAGCAATGTCTTCCTTTCTAGGCTGTAAATCAGATGATACTAAGATTCTCTTAATTTCTTCTTCCTCCCTCCTGCCCTGCTCTTCAGCCCCCAGGTTAATTGACAGGAAGGTAAATTCAGACTGTGGAATAGTTACTGTCTATCATTATATTAATAATGGACAGATTTAAAACTGTTCTTTCCTCATGCTAATCACAGTTACTGTTTAAGTGCAAGTTAATCTTTTTCCCCCTTTATAGTTGTAAATATTGACATTTTATTTTATCTTTTTAGATTTTAGTAAATAAAACTAAGTGGATAAGTCAGTGCCATAAAAAGTAAAAATAATGTAAGTAGGTGGCCGTTTTATTGGTTATGGATGAATCATACTTGGGAAGCAAAATGGATCAAGCCCTGTAGGGACAGAATTGAAGAAGAAGAGTGCAAACTAAATGCCAAGACTGGAAGTAGTTTTGTTTTGTTTCCTCTCTCCTCTCCTCCCTTGTTCTCCTCTCCTTTCTCTCACATGATTGAAAAAAACAAACTATAGTGTTTCTGGTAGGAATTTGAGGAATAATAATTCATCTGTATTTTTGGTTTTGATTCACTTCAACAAACATTTAATAAGTCAGTTCTAGGTACAAGGTGCTAGGTGGGTAATTTCATGTTTGTTCTGAAATTTTCCAGTGTGGGGTGCATTGGCAGCTTGTCTATTATCTTAGGGATCCACAGATCTCAAGAGTATCGCCTGGGGGCCATTGAGAGATTAAAAGAATTGCTAGGTAAGGCTCCAACTCATCCCCCAGATGAATGTTAACAGGCAGGCCTTGAACCTGAGACTTCCTGAGTAGCAAGGTCAGCTCTTTATCTCATGGCGACAAAGGAGAGAAAAGTACCCCTAACCTTTGGAAGCTTAAATTGCTACAGTTGTTTAGATGAAATATAAGCTTCTTTAATTTGGGACTTTGCTTTCTTTATACCCCCAATACATTGCACCTCTGGGGTACCTACTGTCTGTTGATAAAGTGGATTGAATTGAATTGTTGCTCCCATTTCTATATACGGTATGTTTTTGTGTTATGCCATTTAGGGGTGCCTTTCAATTCTTCTATTTGATTTGGAAGCATTGAGGTGTTTTTTCATGTTACTGTTAAGACATAAATTCTCAACTTTTAAGACTTTTTCATAACCTAGTTAATTTAACTGTATGGTTCAACAACACAATACTTTTTCACCCATAGCTCTCTCTTCATTTTCTTTTAAATAAAGCAACCTGTTAAAAAATTTTTGAAGTGCATTTCTTTTATAGTAGTTCTCTTCACTATCAATAAGCCCCATTAAAATCACTCTTTTTAGACTAGGGTTTTATAGTGCCTTTGAGTACAAAAAGAAAACCTTTCATGTTGGTCACAAGAGGTATCTTACATTAAGACCTAATGTGCCTCAAAAGTGTGAGTGGGGGGGATTTTTTTTTCTGTTGCAAATAAAAGCTATTTATACTCATTTTAGAAGCTGTGGATAATAATCTTCTGGTTGCTTTTTAACTTTCAGTGGTGGGAACTGAGTTAGAACTCCAACGAACTCCCAAGCCCCAGTTAATTGCTTTCTTTTCCTAGACCCTCATATCAAATCAGACTTGGAGCCAGCCGTGGTTGTTCTGTATTTTAGATGTCAGATTGAGCTGACATATGGAACTGTTAACCTAAACTGTAAATATTCTAATGCTTTTGTTAGAATTCAAGAATCCACTTTGAAATAGCCATGGGTGTTGGGGGGGAGAATTATTTTTCTACATATAGTCACATAATTACATGAATCATTGGCTGTTGGTGTATACTTGCTAATTACATGGCTTCTTGATTTTTTTTCATGCACAGAATAATTAAGAATCAAAACCTCATTCCAAACCATCCTGCAAACCCCCCCCCCCACTTTTTTTTAAAGTTTTGCCATTTCAGCTATAAGGTCTTTGGAAAGTATGCACTATGGATCACTCTTGCCTTAGTTCAATAATTTGAAATAATTAAGAAAGGCTGATTATAATCTAAACAGCAGTGTGGATGCTGATTATCATGCTGTGTTCCTAGCAATCTCATGAGTCTCATAAATGCTACAAGGTGTGTTAAGAATAGTCTGATGCTGTTTTGTTTTGCTCAAGTAGGCTGAGCAGAATCCTGGGAAAACAAGCATGATGTCAGGTTCTGAAAAAGAGCAAGATGGCAACCGAAGGGTATTTGTTTTTTTGAATTAGGCTTTAGACCGCTGGGTGCTCCTAGTGTGCTTCATTGCGCTGCCTGATATACGTGTATTTGCCCCGTCAGCAATATGTTGCTTGCATGCATTTTCTTTTGTATTTCTCAATCTTTCCATATGGCATTGTATGTGTGGTCATTAGTAAATGTGTTTTAACTTTTTTTATAAGAGAATATAAGGGCTTGATTTCATGTCATTTTCCTTATATTTTCTTAAGTTTCTTTCATCTTCCAAAATATTTTGTTCTACTCGTTAGTAAAATAGGTCCTCCTGTGATGCTCCAGAGAACAAAATATTTTCTGAAGAGGTGGAGTCCTGGATAGTGACTCAGGCCATGTGGTCCTTTTAAATTTAAATCAGCACTTAGTTGCCTTATGAATGCATAACCACCTAGGTAATTGCTGGGGCGGGTCATATGCCAAATAACCAAGTAGACATGTTAGTGTAAGCTTTGGCCATGGGTGTTTTTGTATGTGTGTCTGAACGAGAATGACTGAAAAATCTGGGTATGTGTTGTTTCGATAGGTTCGAAGGGTTCCTGGATCCAGCGGTCATCTTCATAAGACAGAAGACGGAGACTGGGAATGGAGTGATGATGAAATGGATGAAAAGAGTGAAGAAGGGAAAGCAGCATTTTCTCAGGAAAAGGTATAAGGCAGTTAGTTGTTTAATTTGGGGTTGACACTCCTAGCAAAGGAGAACTGATTAATCTGTGGTATTCTGGTTTTTGTGGCATTGAAATAAGACATGTTAGCTTTTGTGCATTAACATTGGATACTTGTTTTACAGTCACGAAGAGTAAAAGAAGAAAATCCAGAGGTGAGTTATTTTCCTCCCTTCTTTATCTCACTCCTATCTTATCCCTTTAAATATCTATTTGGGATTTATCATTTAGAGGAAACACTTGGAAGTTTTGAGTCTCTACTTGAAAAACAACACAGAAACAAAGGTAACATTTCATCGTCATTTCTTGTCAACAGGATGTAGGTGGTTAAAATGTCCAGAAAATTCATCCTAAATTTGCTGGTCTTGATCTTTTAAGTCTGCCATGGATCTTGGTTAGGCAAGGGAATAGTCTTTTATCAGCAGCTTCTTTGAGAATTGGTCATCCTTTGATCAACTTTCATTTTTGGATCCTATTAACTTCCCCATTTCCTATTAACTAATGATGGCCATGTTTCAAAGGAGTTGGTAACTCTCTTAGAGAAAAATTTAGGCTATTAGAATAGATTTAAATATTGTACAGAAAGAGTCATTAATATGTGCTTGCAAAATTAAATAAAAAAAGAAAAAATATCATGTTCCATATAACCCAGCATTCTTCATTCTCTCTATATTTCTACCCAACATCCTTCAGTTAATAGGTATTTTCATTTGATTAAATGTAGTCAGCCTTGAAGTTTGGGCTTTCTCAATGGCACTAGTCAGTGGGAACTTGTCAGAAGGAATGGGCCAATCTATCAAGCCTTAATTTTCCTGTTATGATATTTTCCTATATTATTAATAAATATCTTCCATAACTACTACCATTTTGTGTCTCTGCCCATTCTTTCCTTGCACTTAAATGGAATCTGACTGGTCTCTTCTGTCTGCCTTTCCATTTGATTATTTTCCAATATTCTTCACATAATTTTTCTTCTAATATTTATCCCATAAATTGAATTGATTTGCTTTCCCTTCCCCACTCTCAAGAATAAAAATAATCTATTTTTTACCAGTTACTGAATCATGTTTTACAATGTGTGATGGTCTGATGTGGCAGAAGCTTTTAGTAACTTGGGTCACATTCAGCATAAAGGCTGATCTCTTCCAATTATTGTGAATACTTCCCTATACTGTGCCTGCTTTCTCATTTTTGCCCATTATTTGACCCCAGAATCATGGATGAAAAACCATTGTTGTTATAAAGCTATAAAAAACTAGCCTAGGAAAGAAAATGGCTCCAGTATCAGCTTTGAATCAAACAACCATTACTAATGTACTGTAAGAACTTGACTGGCTGATACTTAATCTTTACATCATGGGTACAGACTGATAGGTGTGTGGTTTTTTCCTCATGAAGATTGACAGGTATGTTATAATACCATTTGAAATAGCTCTCAGAGTTTAAGGAAAAAAACTGGGAAAGTAATATCCTCTTGCCAAGAAGGTTTTACTGCCTTGAAAGGAAAAGAGAGACACCAACTGAATGGTCTCAATTAACCAACATTTTAAGCTGCTGGAGTAGATTTTAAAATTTGTTATTCATTTAGCTCCATGTCTAGAAGACACCTTTGAGTCCCTAATATAATGTCTGCTTATAAAAAATAAATTTTGTTACCAGCTTATGATTCAGAAACATTTTTGATAAGTCTTATACCTCAGATTTTATTTATATTTCTATTTTAGGTAGAAGCATTTCTGTGGGAGAGTTCTAGTTTAGTTTACCCTACTACTCTAACACTTTCTTATTACACACACATGGGCACATGCACACATGCATGGGCACATGCACACACACATGCTATTTTGGTATCATGGTTAGGTAATTAGCATCTTCCCAAAATGGTGGGGTAAGGGTTAGGAACCTTTCAGTTATCAACAGTGTAAGAAAGAATCAATTAATGAAGAAGCACGGAGTACAAAGAGATGTGGTCTTTGGTCCTATTTTGATCCTGTAATGTACATCTGTACACCACTGCAATCATGCATAAATACATCAGAAAGGTTCTAGAATGAAAAACCTCTACCTATGTTGTCTCATTTGTTCCTCAGAACACCCTGTGAGGTAGGTGCTATTATTATCCCCATTTTACAGATGAGGAAACTGAGGCTCAGAGAGGTTGAATGCCTTGCCCATGGTCACACAGCTAGTAAGTGTCAGAGGTGGGATTTGAACCCAGGTCTCTCCTGACTCCAAGTTCAGCACTCTTTCCACAACACTACGGTGCCTTTCATCAACACCTGAGTGGTTTATCAGGTGCTTACATCATTTCTAAGTCTAAGGTAAGCATGGAGAGCACAGGTAAATGCATAATTCTGGTGAAGATCAGGAAGAGACTCCACAGGACTATGACTTCTGGATGAAATGAGGTCCGAAACAATGTTTTTTCTGCTAAGTGGTATTTCACAATCCTGCTAAGTGGTATTTCACAATCTGGTGAAGAAGAGAGAGCAAGAAAAACTGCATAGTTGTTATCTTGGGGTGAGGAGTTGGCGCCCAGGTTGGGTGAAATGGAAAAGGCTGCCTGACTCCTTAAGTAGATGGAGTAGTTGCATGTAAGCTGCTTCTTCCCCAGATACAGAATCCTAGACGCTGAGAGCTAGCCAGGGAACTCTGAGGGCCCCTAGCCTAAGCCGGTGTGGTGGATAGAGCGCTGGACTTAAAAATGACATAGGAAGATCGCGGTTCAAATCCTTCCTCTGCCACTTACTACTATGCAACCACAGGCAAGTCACTTAATTTCTCTGAGCCTCAGTTTCCTCATCTGTAAAAGAGGGAAAATAACCCCTTCAGTATCCTATATAGTACAGGGTTTTTAGGAGACTCACCCCTAATCATGTATGTTCAATTTTTTGCAAACCTTAAAGCACTCAATAAATATTTAAAATAACAATTCTCATACGTGATAACTGAAAAAGAATTCTTTCTCTAGCATGCACGATTGACAAGCTTGCTTCTCATTCAAGGCTTTCACTGAGGTCGAGCCCACTGCCACCTAAAGAAATTATATTATACCTTTTAGAGAGCTCTAGGAAATTTAGAGAGCTTTAGGAAATTCTTCCTTATATTCAACCTAAAGTCATTCCATAATTTCTACCTAGGATTGCTAGGCTGCCCTCTTGGGCCAAACAAAACACATCTTATCTCCCCTTCCATGACAACTCTTGAAATCCTCGATAATGGCTATAAAATCTGTATTTCTTTTCCCCAGAGCCTTCTCAAAGCTTAAATATTCCCAGGTACGTTTAACTTGTTTTAGCTAATATGGCAACATTTAGGGCCTTTTAAAATATTCTGGTAGTCTTCCATGCTAGCTTTTCAGTGTCCTCCTTAATGTGTGGCACACAGAGTTGACCCGTTATTCTAGTTGTAGCCTGGAAAAGGATGGCAATGAGCCTTACCACCATGCTTCTCCTAATAGGACCTACAAATATACTACTTTAGGGTTTTATTTTTTAATGACTACCATGTCACAGGGTCAATTCCTATTGAGATATTTTCCATTTCAACTGTTGTCTATTAATGTCTACCCTTTCTTATGCTCTAAAGTGGATTCTTTTGAGCCTAAATGTAAGACTCTTATGTGTATCTTTTTATCTACCTTACTAGATTTAGCCAAACATTCTTGTTGTTTGAAGTCTTTTTTGAATTCTACCTGTCTCATGCAGTCTGTTAACTACTTCTCTTGAGCCTCCTATATAATTGGCAGATTTGATAAGTATGCAGTAGTAATAACAATAAAAATGATGAACAGTTGGTATACACCACTTTAAGAATTGCCAAGTTCTTTGCATATATTGTTTCACGACATCTCTAAAATATGAGTGCCACATCTCTTTTTATCTCCATTTTATAAAGGAAGAAACTGAGGTATAAAGAGAGTAAATGATTTAGGTTATACTCTGCTCATAAGGTTTCAGGGTGTGATTTGAACATAGGTCTTCCTTACTCCAAGTGCCCAACACTTTATCCAACATACCAAATTGCCTCTATCATATGTGCCTTTATCCAAGCCATTGATTAAAATAATAAATGACTCAAAGCCATATCCAGATCCATGGAATGCTCCACTAGAGATGACTTTCCAAATTACCTTAAAACATTCAATGGTGACTCATTAGGTTCAGTCATTCAGTCGGTTCTGAACCTAGTCAGGTTTTCTATCTTTACTATAAAAAAATACCATGAAAGCCTTTGTGGAATGCTTTGTTAAAGTGTAGATAACATCTATACCTATAAGTATATGTCTGTGGGTAGGAAGAAGTTGGTAGGAGGAGGGGGAGAGAGAGAAAGAGAGAGAGAGACAGAGAGATGGAGAAAGAGAGCGATAGAGAAACACATTATCCCAATTTACCAATCTTTTGACCCTGTCCCCAAAAAAGCAAACTATAGTATGATGACTCCACTTTTGATTTTTTGAAAGTCAAGACAACATTCATTCTTGCAGTCTTGTAGTATACCTCTCATTCTTCATGATTTTTCAAAATCCTTGGCAGTAAGTTATCATATACATTTTCCTTATTCTTTTAGTACCCTGGGATATAGTTCAGCAGAGCCTGGTGACTTCGAATCATTAAGGGCAGCTAGGTGCTCTCTTACTGACTGTAGTATGTTTAATTTATCTCCAAGTTTCACTTTATTTCTATTTCTGCAATCTCCTTCATGGTGAGAATCTGGTCCCCCCTTTTTTGGGGGAAAAGAGAAGGAGTTTCATTGTTGCTTCCTTCACCTTTTGAAGTATGCAATTATCATTAAGGTAAGAGAAGAAATTATTAGCTAATCTGCTTTTGACAGTGTAAGAACTCTAGGATAGTTCTGTTTTTCTAACTGAGAAACTGAAATATACTATTATGATGATATCATTATTATTTTATTGTTAAACTTTAAATGTTCTCCATTATCTTTTCCCCTCCACACATCACCCCATTCTTGGATTTCTTCCCATTAGTTTATCATTTTAATATAAAATATTATTCTGTCCTATGTCCCCTTTTGCCTAACCTGTTTTCTGGAAGAAAAAAGCCTTTTAAACCTATGTCCTTTTTTTTTTAATTTAAAAAAAAATTTTATTTTGAATATTTTCCCATAGTTACATGTTTCATTTTCTTTCCCTCTCCCCCAACCCCCCCCAACCCACCTTAGTGGATGCACAATTCCACTAGGTTTTACATGTATCATTGATTAAGAACTAATTCCATATTATTGATAGTTGGACTAGAGTTATCATTTAGTGTCTACATCCCCAGTAATATCCCCATCAGCCCATGTGTTCAAGCAGTTGTTTTTCTTCTATGTTTCTCCTCCCACAGTTCTTCCTCTGAATATGGCTGGTTTTCTTTCTCATAAGTCCCTCTCATAAGTCCCTCAGAATTGTCTTGGATCATTGCATTGCCGCTAGTAGAGAAGTCCATTACATTTGATTTTACCACAGTGTATCAGTCTCTGTGTACAATGTTCTCCTGGATCTGCTCCTTTCACTCTGCATCAATTCCTGGAGGTCATTCCAGTTCACATGGAATGCCTCCAGTTCTTTATTCCTTTGAGTGCAAGACCGATACCACAATTTGTTTAGCCATTCCCCAATTGAAGGACATTCTCTCATTTTCCAATTTTTTGCCACCACCACAAAGAGCACGGCTCTAAATATTTTTGTACAATTCTTTTTCCTTATTATCTCTTTGGGGTATAAACCAAGCAGTGCTATGGCTGGATCAAAAGGCAGATAGTCTTTTAAAACCCTTTGGGCATAGTTCAAAATTGCCATCCAGAATAGTTGGATCAATTCATCCACCAGCAATGCATTAATGTCCCAATTTTGCCACATCCTCTCCAACATTACTCTCCTTTGTTGTCATTTTAGCCAATCTGCTAGGTATGAGGCGATACCTCGGAGTTGTTTTGATTTGCATTTCTCTCATTATTAGAGATTTAGAACACTTTCTCATGTGCTTATTGATAGTTTTGATTTCTTTATCTGAAAATTGCCTATTTGTGTTCCTTGCCCATTTATCGATTGGGGGATGATTTGATTTTTTTGTACAATTGATTTAGCTCCTTGTATATTTGAGTAACTTGACTTTTGTCTGAGTTTTTTGTTATAAAGATTTTTTCCCAATTTGTTGCATTCCTTCTAATATTGGTAGCATTTTAAACCTATGTCCTTCTAGAGACAGTATTCAAGCTGTGGGCCTCATCACATCAATTCTCAGAGATACCCCTACAGTCAAATTTCCTTCCTTGAATTAGTATCTCAAGTTCGCTTTACTTGTTATCCATACTTAGTAAATGTGTATATAAATATCTGAAACTATGGATTTTGTGGCTGGCTGATTTCTTAGATTCTTTTCTTTTGTGAATTCCTCAGCATCTTTATTCTTTTTCTTTCATTGTAGATACTCTCTATGGCATCTAGTTTGCTAGTTTTTCATAGAATTTCCTTCCCCTTTCCTTGTAAATTTAGCCTTTTGACTAGATTGGAGAGATTCCATGCAAATACATTTTTACTACATTCTGTTAGAATTACTTCAGCCCCATCCAGGTCCCATCATTCCTCTACTTTTAGCTGTGGCCAGAAGACCTAAAATCATTCTCCAATACTATATTCTTAATTTGATTTTTTTTAAACCCTTAACTTCTGTGTATTGACTTATAGGTGGAAGAGTGGTAAGGGTAGACAATAGGGGTCAAGTGACTTGCCCAGGGTCACACAGCTGGGAAGTGTCTGAGGCCGGATTTGAACCTAGGACCTCCCATCTCTAGGCCTGGCTCTCAATCCACTGAGCTACCCAGCTGCCCCTTAATTTGATTTTTAATATCCCTAATTTGCCTTTCTTTTATGAAGACTTTATCTTTAACTGAAAGCAATGATGGAAAAACCACCCCTGCTCTTAAAGGTCTCCAGTTTCTTTTCCAAATCAAATTCAGAAAGATCATCACTTTTTATTATTAATTATGGCTTTGTTCCTTTTCCTCCTAAGCATAAGAGAGGATAATGGTGAAAAAACAGGAACTATGGTTCTAAAAGTATTGCTTAGAACTTTCATTGGAAAGAACTAGACAATAGTGCTTTAAGATTTACAAAGACTTTCAGGTACATGAACTTTTTCATTTTTCATTTGATCTTCACAAAGCCCTGGAAGGTAGACATTATTATATCCATTTTACAGATGAGGAAACTAAAGCTTAGGAAAAGTTAAATCACTTACCAAAGTTCACACCACCAGTGGAACAGATGCTTACAAACCAGATAGTCAGATTTTTTTTTTCTGCACACTGATTCAGTTTGAAGAAGAGGTGGTCATTTTACTATTACATCACCTGGTCCCCCTTGGGTTATATGTGATTAAAGAAGGTAACATGTTTTCATTCAGCAAATTGTTCTTGAAAGCCTAAGAAAGCATAGTGGGAGCTCTTTGTAGATATACAGAGAAGCACAACCCTCTCCCCACCCCTTTAGCCCTTTTGAAACTTAGCCAAGCTGTGAACTAATACTTTCTTAATATCATTTGCAATTTGGAGGGACTGGCTAGTATCTCTAGAGCTGAGAGCAGTGTCATCCACAGAGGGATGGGGAACAGGGGTAGGCCTGTCATTTCTTTGGTATAGGGATCTCTCAGGTGACATAACTTTGTACCTCTGCTTCTCTCTGCAACTTAGTCTTGCTTTGTCTGGGGCTCTCTAAGGTCAAGAACTTCCCAGGGTCACCCAGCCAGTCTGTATCAGACGTGGCCTTTGATCCCAGGCCTCTTTGGCCTCCAAGATCAACTCTCAGAGCTGTGGGGGTGCCCTATGTGCACTTCATAGACAATTAACAGTTATTTCATTTAATTAATTGGAAGCATACCTTCTCGTCAGTTTTGCATTGTGCCTATTTGTCCTTTGCTAAAGGAAAATGAAATAGATTTTGATTATAGTAACTACTGCTATATGCCCCAAATCTCTGTGAGGTCATTATTTCATACCCAACATTCTCATTAAGGAGCACTCAGAGAAGTGGCACCCTCAAGCAGCTGACATTGCCCTGCACCCAAAGTCCAAGCTAAAAACCAGGGAGAATTTGCATTTGTAAAGATCTGCACTTAAGATACAGCCTTCCTTGTAAAACTCTAGACATGTTCGTTGAAGGCTGAAGAGCAGAATGAAAAGATGTGACAGTTAACTATATGAAACCTGGTAATACCTACAGTAAGGACCCCAAAGTGGTATGTTTCAAGGTAACTTGTCCTTTCAACCTCCATGATTTCATAGTATGAGAAAAATGATTCAGCCTAGATACAGGCCAAATTTATTCTGTTTGCTAAGAAACTAGAAACAGGGGGCAGCTGGGTGGCTCAGTGGATTGAGAGCCAGGCCCAGAGATGGGAGGTCTGAGTTCAAATCTGGCCTCGGACACTTCCTAGCTGTGTGACCCTGGACAAGTTACTTAACCCTCATTGATTAGCCCTTACCACTCTTCTGTCTTGAGATTCTAAGACAGAAGGTAAGGATTTAAAAACAAACAAACCTAGAAACATGCTGAGATTTATACTAATCCCTAATTTAAAAAATATACTTTTCAAAGGCTATAATTGGTTTTTAGATTCATTTACACTTACATTTCTAATAAATTGGTTTTTCTTAATGATTGATTATATCCATAAATTTTCAAAGTTTTTTGTTTTCTGTTTGTGGAAAGGAAGGGAACATTTTAAAGTTCAGGTTTATTACATTTGACTAACGTCATTGAAGCTAGTTATCTTTTTTTTTTACATTTTCATAAGACCATATTAAAAATATGAGAGGCAAAATAACAAAGCTAGCTTCTAACATTTTGACTGGGTAACCCTGGACAAGTGAGACTAACCCTCATTGCTATAGCCAAATGATTCCCTAACACTCAATTGCAGAGAAGGGGGCTGACTTAAATTGGTACAGGGAGTCTTCTTACTTGGATTTCCCTATAACAATTTTAATCACAGGTCTAGTGCTGGATATATTCTTTTTACTCATTAGATTGGGGTGGGGGTTAAAAATGTTCTGTATTTCTGAAATTACAAAAGGTAAAGATAAAAGTGATTCTCAGGCAAAAAGTTGCCCTCACATTGCTCCTTCCTCTGTTTAGAATCCTTTCCTTTTTGCAATTAATTCACCATCTCACACTGACCTCCTGGGCATGACCCAAACTCCCAAACTGTTACTTCTTTCCCTACCAGAACACTTATTTCCTCTAGTGTCTGTGCCCTTTTTGTAGATTGTTGGAATACTCAAATTTATACTAAAACAGCCATAATAGCTTGGTATGTTGGCCTCCCTAGGAATATTTATATTTCATAGGAGACTGCTGAGAAATGTCACTGCCTTAATCTAAAGAAACGAATTCCATTGGTGGCATTTCAGGCGCCGTGGTTGGCCTCTGGGGATTGGAAGGAAGAGATTTCAGTGGGATGACCCTTTGTGGACTCCTCAGGTTACCCCACACACCTGCTCTAGCTGGATGTGTATCTCATCAGCAGCCAAATGGTATATCTCTGGAGGCACTTCACAAGTCAGATAGAGAAGAATGGTCTTTCCTTGGTTAGTTTCCATGCAAGATAGATTCATACCCTCAGAGAACTGCCAGAAAATTATCCAGAATTAACTATTCCCTAGCTCTTCTCATTTACTGGATTAATTTTACCTTGTTCTAAGATGGATCTGGAATTGTGTACAAAAACTGAAGTCTTGTCTTCTGAGTCAAAATGCAGATTAATAATAGGTCATCCAGAATACAATCCAGACCAATGCAGAGTTACTAGAGTACTGTGCTAGATCTTCCTGGGATAAAAGGAGTCAGCTACAGTGTTCCATGGCTACTGACAGGGTGCCTCCTTCTCTGAAACTGTAACACTTGGGTGTTTCATGTGCAAGGTAGCAATTAGACCTTAATTAAGGAGGTGGAATCATAGAACAAAAAGATACCTCAAGTGATCACATGGTTCAGTGCCATGCCTTCCAGATAGTGAAATAACTAATACATTCAGGTTATTCTGTTCTCTTACATAGTCATTTTGAGTATAGCTAGAAATAATAAGCTTTGGTTTCCTTTCACTTTTGAAAACTGGCACTCAGTTAGCATTATTGATGGTATCTTTGGTTTCCTTTCACTTTTGAAAACTTGCACTCAGCATTATTGATGGTATCTATTCATCGGGGTCTGAGATGGAGATGAGATATGGGTAATTTCTTTTTTCTTTCATAATTGCTGCTTCTTGTGAAGTGCTAGGTTATTAGGGGTGGGCCATGGGTCAGAGGTCAGGAAAGTGACACCGGAGAAGAAAATCATTGGGTATTTTACTAGTGCCCCTTACCTTTCAGACTTTGAGGGGCAAGTGCAACACACCACCCTGGATCCGTGTTTCTCTGATGGGAACAAAATACACACCCCAAAAAACTACCTTTATGTATGTTAGATCTTCCTTTTGATACATTTTCAAGGTAATGATTAAAGGGTCTTTACAAAGGTTCTGCTCAGTAAGCATCCTTTAATTTAGGATCCTTTAATATTTTATTAGATTATGCCACAAGTTACATGTGTCTTATGACTTGTTTCCATTATCACTTTTAGTAGATCAAACAAAACATGTTTTCTGTCACTCATTTCTTAATTTATTTACCTTTTGAAAACAGTAGATGTGTTTCTGATCATTAAGACTTGATTATCATCAGACTAACCTGAATGTTATAAATTTGGAGTTTTCGAGTACTCTAATACATTACTCTTTTGACAGATTACAATGAATGCCAGCAGTATACCTGAGCAGATACAGTCACTTTCTATACAGGACTCTCAGGTATGTAGTTGCAGCTATTCATTTAAATTTGGGAAACTTCAGAGAAGAATCTGAAAGGACACCAACATTTTAATAAGGAAAACTGATAACTTCAAAATAATGCTTATGAATATGAAGGCTTATAAGGTTTCTGGTTTTGATTATCTGGAGAGAGGGAGATCCATTGTTATTTATTATGGGTGTAATTTCCATTTAGGGCCTCTAGAATGGTGATCAGTGATGGAAAACCTTTTAGAGATGCAGTGCTGGGCC
Source organism: Gracilinanus agilis (assembly GCF_016433145.1). NCBI lineage: Eukaryota > Metazoa > Chordata > Mammalia > Didelphimorphia > Didelphidae > Gracilinanus > Gracilinanus agilis. The sequence continues at coordinate 255,407,482 of NC_058132.1, forward strand.
CTGCCCCCAACCCTTACCCCAAGGGGCTGGGGGGAGCCGCGAGGGGAGAGGAAGCATTCCCTTTGGGCTGCTGGTTGAAGGGGCAGGTAAAGCAAGGAATGCCTTCTGCAAGTGTAGAGAGGGGGAGGGGAGTTGCCCCAACCCTCTGCTCTGTTCTAGCTCTGCCGCCTGTGAGCCACCCACCTTACCTCCTGTGTGCTCCCATTGGCTGCTGGGCAGAGGGGTGGGGTATGTGAAAATATTTCATCAGGCAGAGTAGAGGTGGGGAAGGGAGCAGCTCCCTCTGCCTTTCTGGTAAGGAACTTGGGGGGTGGAGAGGGGTGACCAGTGCCCACAGAGAATGCTCTGTGGTTTGGCACCCGTGCCATAGGTTTGCCATCACTGCTCTAGGTGATAAGATTAGAACAAAAATGAATTTCTACACTCCTTTCTAAATTGCTAGTTTTATGTGAAATAATGAAGGAAAGGAAAATAGCAAAAATAAGATGCCATATCCCAACCTTGTAACTTACAACTAATGAAAAAATAGTTTTTTTTAATTGTTATTTTATTTTAATCTTAGAGAAGAAGACTGATCCATAGGATCCTGGTTCTTACTCAGTCCTCATTATTTCTTGATTCTTTGTTAGCAAACTTCAGAAGCTCTTTCATCTCTTATTTTTGCTGTTAAAACAAATGTCTTGAATCACCTTCTAGACCCTCTAAAATAACTTTAGCAAATGTAATTTGTGTGGAGAGTCTCATATGGTCTTTTAGGAGCCAGTACTGTTTAGGGAAGAGCATGTTAGATGAGGGAGACCTTGTCCTTACTCCATTGAAGGTTTACTATGATTGTGTACCAAAGAATTACAATGGCACTTGAGCTGTCATTGGTATTTTTACTTTGAAGATTGCAAATCAATTTAAAGTTTTAGTCAAATTCTCCCAAGTGTCTCTTCTGTAAAAGGAATATATATTATCAAGGTAACAATTAGAATTACAGAACAAGATGGCAGTGGGGTGCTATGTGGAAATTGGGCTGGATTTGGAACCAGAGGGCCTGGGTTTGAAACATGACCATGACCTTAGTACTGTTACCTATGTAACCATGAGCAAATCATTTAGTCTCTTTAGGCCTCATTTTCCTCAGTTATAAATGAACAATTTTAGCTGTAATATGTTTTCCAACTCTTAAGTTGGTGTTTATTAGCAGCTAGTCTGGAACATATGATGCAAAAACAAAACTTAAGACTACTTCATAAAACCTATAAACATCAACTAAGATCTCCTTCCAAATGCTTCCTCTCTCACCTTTGCTTCTTTCAAACTTTTTTTTTTTTTTTGGTATCTGTCCTTAGCACTGCTTAGAGCAGCTGTAGTGAAATTCTAAAGGAATTTCTCTTTTTCTTCCTCTTCCTCCTCCTTCAATTACTATATTTAACTATTGCAACTACACACTTCTACCAGAATTACACATTGTTACTTAGTGGAAGAATGATTGATTACTACAACTACAAACTTCTGCTATGACTACTACTATAGGAACTACTTACTAGATGATATTTATGTAGCCTTTTGAGATTTGCAAAGAATTTTGCCTATATTATCTCATTTGATCCTATAAACAACCATAGAGTTTATTATTATCCTCTCTTTGCAGTTGAGAAAACTAATAATAGTAATAATAATAAATAACCATCATTTTTGTGGGACACACTTTGTGCCAAGCAATAATATGTTTAGCATTTTACAAATATTTTTTCTTTTGGTCCTTGTGACAACCCAGGGAGGATTAAGTCCTCATTTTATAAATGAAGGAACTGAGGCAAGCAGAAGTTAAGGTCGTGTGACTTGCTTAGAATCACACAATTTTGAAACCAATTCAGAAAGGAAAAAAATCAATGGAACACCCTCTCTGTTCCAGGCACAGAGATGGACAATGGAAATAACCAGACAAAAAATGAAGTAGCCATTATTCTCAAGGAGTTTTATTTTTGGAGGAGATAACTGTAAAGTTATAGAAATATATGCCAAATGAATGCAAAGTAATTTTGAAGAAAGAGGCATTAATAGTTTGGGGAACAACTTCAAAGAAGAGGAATATGAGCTAAGTTTTGATAGATGCTAGGAATTCTAAAAGCATGAGGCAAGGAGAGACTTTTCAAGTGTATTAAAAATACATTTCAAGTGGAGTAGACAGCTTGGGTTAAGGCTGGAGCTGTGATAGAGGGCCCTGTGTGAGAATAGCAAGAAGAGGACGGTTTAACAAGAGTAAAAAGTATATGACAGGGGTCCTCTTTGACAAGGCTGTAAAATTAGATAGGAAGCAGGTGGTAAAAGACTTCAAATGTTCAATAGAAGGGGCTGTAGCTGATTTTAGAGATGCGAAGCAGCCCCTGGACTTTCCCAAGCAGAGAATGATAAGGTCAAAGCTGTGCTTCTGGAATATCACTTTGGCAGAAAGCCAGCAAATGTGAGGCAGGATTTGAACCTTCTGCACTCTCTTCTCTCCATATTCCCACAACTAGAACCCCTGTTTTCAATCTTATGCTATAATTGCTTTGTACCAACCACCAACAGAGCATTTTCAGACGAACCAAAGATTTTAATTAGATGACAAAGTAGCTGGTTCCCAAGAGGAAGTTGTCAGTGATTAAAGGGAAAACCCAGGTAGTAGGGAAATGACTTCATAGAATTGGTTCACCTTTTGGGGAACAGTAAGTAAAAGGATGGGGTTATAGAAGAGAAGCGGGCCGATGTAGAGTCCCCAGTTCGACAAGGGGCAAACGCCAGCCTAGGATGGTGGGAAAGAAAGGTTTAAAAAAAGATAACCCATTTTGCCTATGATATGGACTAGTATGAATGATTTCCAAGTGGGTACATACTTTCTGCTTACACAGGGATTCAAACCCATTACCTCATTTGGTTTTCCCAGCCACCCCACCAGATAGCTTGCACAATTTATGTTATTCCTATTTTATAGCTATGGAAATGGAACATTAGGAAAGTAACTTGACTTCCCTGAGCCTACCTAGCTGGTAGGCAGCAGATGTGGAAGTTGACCCCTACCTTTCTAAAATTCTGAATTCATTCTCTTTCTACTGTGTCATGACAGCTTTCCCTCTTTGTTTTCCTTACTGTTTCTTCTTCACTGTTCATATTCTGAAGAGGAGTGATATCCCATGAGTAAGGACAAGGACCTGTTGGCAGCAGGCCAAGTACTCCTATTTAAAGAGCCTACTTTTGATGGTTATTTTCTCCCTTTTTCTTCATCTCAAAGGTACCAGTGGGTAATTTTTTTTCTGCCCTGAAAATTAGAATTTTGTTTAGAAATTTCTCTGCACATGTTCTCAGAAAATTAGTAGCCCCATATCTCCAACACTGTATTTTTGAGGGTAAATGAGAAGGTATATGTAAGTGCTTTTCAAGTTTTCAGGAGCAAAGCGCTGTCTTAATTCAGTGAGAGGTGATGGAACTATTTCCTGATAAATCTTATAACACCTTGTACTCTTTTGTTTTTAAAGGGTCAGCCTAATGTTAATGAAGAATTTACAGAAAGTTCTTGTGCTGTGAATCTTGTTTTAAGATTAAGGTAAATGATTTTTTAAAATGTTGCCTTTTTGTCTTTAGAATCTTATTTCTTATCACCTCATTAAGTTTTCATGATATGAATATGAAATAAAAATGTTAACCTCTTTAATCTCCTAGTATGGTCAGCTATATTGCAGTTTTCTGTGAACTAATTGCTCTCTTCTAATTGCTTACCAAAGAAGAAGAAATGAAAAGCAGAATATGAATGTGACTTCAAGCTCAGTGTACCCTTCATTAAGGGTTTTTCCCCCATTCCTTCTCTTCCCCCCCCCCCTTGCAATGTAGGATCACAGTGAGAGATTTTTAATGAGTTTCTTTCACACTTCAGCAGTCAGTCTCTGACAGAAATAAACCATGGCTGTATTACAAGTTGCCTGCTCAGAACATTTTTCACTGGCAGGTTTGATCAACCACTGTGGAGAAATGACAGATATATTTTGAAAGAACATTCAGTCTTCTAGGAAATAGATACAAATATGGTGCCTCTCCAGACTATGTCTAGTCTTTGTAGTTATGTAGTGAATAGGAGCTGCGGCATTTGAAAGAACTTTGAATAGAATCAAGTGTACAGCTTATAGTCCTTGTTAAGTATTTTTCTGATAAGTTCAGTTTGTTCTTTAAGCATTTCATAAACTTTCCTCTTAAAATGACCAGTTTGCAATAGAGCAAGATGCCTTTCTCCATATATATGCAGAGATCTTATGTGTTTTGTGTGTATTTTCATAGCTGTACATACCCACATATATATATATATATACACACATGCACACATAGGGTACAGCTACATAGACATATGTTAATACACACTTTTCACATAAAGTGACGCTAATCACTTTATATAATAATCATAATTATACCTCATGGAATCTTGTGTAGGTTAGTTAATTAGGCAAATGAAAAAGATGAACTAAGCTTTTTTTTGGTGGTATTTTTCTTATGGATCTGAAATTAAAACAAAAACAAACATGTCTGGAATATAGAAGTTTTTGTTGATGCAGTCCATTAATAATGCACATTTATCCTTAAGGAAAGATTTTAGACTGTAATTTATACTTTTAAAACATTCACTGGCATGGTGACATGAGTTATGAAGCTTTTGATGTTATCTGTATTATGACTAATATTTAACTACATCCAATGTACAACATTAGCCAGTTAATGTCCAACATTAATTTGATGGTCCAGTGCTTATTTAGTATAAATCAGCATGTCTTCTTTTCAGAGGAGAACTGTTAAATTTGCTTCATCAATCATAAAAGATACAAAATCTAATCTGTAGCCAAACCTCATTTGGGCATTTTGGTTTTTGCATGAATGTTGCACGTTAACCAATGTTTTCACTCTTAATTTTGAACATCAAGTATTATTGACCATACTTTGGAACAATAAATAACATAAGTATCAAGTATATTTCTTTTCAGCTTACAGCATGCCTTCATGTGTATTATCTCATTACATTTCTACATTTTAGATGTTTTTAGCCTCCTACTATGTTCAAGAGGGGCAGCTGAGTGGCTCAGTGGATTGAGAGCCAGGCCTTGAGACTGGAGGTCCTAGGTTCAAGTCCGGCCTCGGACACTTCCAGCTGTGTGACCTTGGGCAAGTCACTTGACCCCTACTGCCCACCCTTACCACTCCTGGGCCAAGGACGGTCCTTAGCCCGGTTGAAAAAAGGAGGAGGGTTGGGAGTGGGGCTAGCAACCCCACCCTGTAAAAAAACTACATCTGCTAAAGAAACTGCAACCTAAAGTAGGGGCACCTGGGCTAGCTCAGTGGATTGAGAGCCAGGCCTAGAGACGAAAGGTCCTAGGTTCAAGTCCGGGCTCAGACACTTCCCAGCTGGGTGACCCTGAGCGACTGTGTGTCCCATTGCCTACTGGTTGTGGCCCTATGCTCCTAGAATGGAGTCCCAGGATTAAAAAAAAAAAAAAAACAAACAAACAAACAAAAAAAAACTATGTTCAAGGCAGTATGTTAGCAGCCCCTTTGTCACTGAGCTCATAGACAATTTTGCGACACATAGCTGTCATGGAAATGAGTAAATATGGGGCAGCTTGAGGTAGGAGAGAACATTGACAACTGAAGTGGGGAGCAGTCAGAAATAAGGGCTGGAAGAAGGAGAGGGAGGGGGGTAGGTGAATAAGGAGCCCTGCTGGCCTTGCTGCCTAGGTACAGCGGACATAGTGGGGATGAGATGATGAGTTCATAGGAGCGCCAGGAGACCCGCATGCAGTGTTGAAGGATTGAATGGGAACTGAAGTTGGAAAGAGAACACCAGGCTGAGGAGTCAGTGTTTTGTCCTGAAGCAAGAGGGAGCCCTGGGGCCTTGGAGCAGGGAAGGAGCCCAGGAGGATGGCTTTTAGCCAGGGAGACTGAGCTCTCGGTAAGAGAGAAAGGAATGGGAGGCCTCCCCATTGTCATCACTGACCACTGCTCCTACATTCCTGCATCTTAGCCCCCATTCTCTGCATGTTCTCCTCTCCACACGTGTGTGCTCTTTTCAAGCCATGTTGTTTTAATTTGTTGATTTGTGTCCTCAGTGGTTTAGCATTGGAAAATTTAAATTCTCAGATTGTTGCTTGAGTTGGTTTGTTAGGGGAGGGGTAGAATTCTTAGAAAGCTGTTGCTATAAGACTCCCTGTCATTCACATATCTCCCAGCATTTTTTTAAATCTTTGGCATATACAAATGCTATGAATAAATACATAATGATGAGAAAACTTAAAACAGGTACCTAGGAATTATCCTTTTGCTTGCTCTCATTGGCATTGTCTTTTATTATTTTTAAAATGGTTTTCATCTTATAACAACATTACTTAGCTTATTAGGGAGAATATGGGAGATCATCCTTCTGACAGTGTACAGAGATATATTGTTTCTCTTGAAGAATAAGGTTCATTTTTTAACTTTACTGTATGCTTTCTTCTTCCATGACATTTAAAGAGGAAAATCAACTGATCCATTTTTCCTGAGTTATTAAGAAGATTTGAATCTGTAGGGAGAATTTCTGATCTTATGAGTTTGTTCTGTATCTGGACTGATCCTCTTTGATATAAGGGGGAAGAGAGGAGGAAGGGAATAAACATGTATATAGCACCACTCCCTCTGAGGCACTCTGCAAACTGAGTACTTTAAAAATATTGTCTTGTTAAATTCTCACAACCACTTGGAAGGTAGGTCCTTTTATTCCCATTTTACACTTAGGAAACTGAGGCAAACAGAGGTTAAGTAACTTGCCCAGGGTCATTCAGTTAGTATCTGAGGCCAGATTGAACAGAAGACTTTCTGACTCCCAAGTTCAGTGCTCACTGCTGTACCATGTAGCTGCCTCTGTATCGCTTGTGTAGTGCCATATAGGAATTATAGCCCAAACGAAAAGTAGAGTTCTACAGGATTATTCTCATCACACAAGAAAGTAATTTGTGATTCCTTTTCAGGATTTCCCTTATCCTAGATGCATGCTTAGTGCTCAGTATAATGGCAACTCACATATTTGGTATTTGGCTAATGGGATTATAGAGTTAGAGCTGGAGAAGATCATGGAAATTATCTAGACTGGCCTCCTTGGCTACAGATGAGGAAACTAAGGTCTGCTTTTCACAATGACACGGTTGGATAGAGTACCAGGCCTGGAGTCAGGAAGACTCCACTTCCTGAGTTCAAATCCAGTCTCTGAAACTTACTAGCTGAGTGACCCTGGGCGAGTTACTTGACCCTGTTTTCCTGAGTTTCCTCCTCTGTCAAATGAGCTAGAGAAGGAAATGGCAGACCACTTCAGTAACTTTGCCAAGAAAACTACAAATGGGGTCACAGAGTTAAACACAACTGAAACTACTGAACAATAATGAAAATAAGTGGCAGAGCCAGGATTCTGACCCAGGTCATCTTAATCTAAATGTCTTTAAACTGTACCATAATCAGCAAGCATGTATTGAATGCCTACTGTGGGCTAGACCCTGTGCTACATGCTGAGGATCCAAGTTCGAAGAGTAGTAATTCCTGCATCGATGGCACTTACATGCTAACGTGGAAGGCAAAGGTGGAATCTGTGCAGCACAAATAGAAAGAAAGTCAGTACAAAGTAGCCTAGAAGGGAGGAGGCTCTAGTAGTCAGAAACAGAGGAATGGCCCACACTGAGACAGCACACAGCAGTCATTCAGCTACTTCCTGCTCTGTCTGAACTCAGGAGTCTTCTGGGCCTCATCTACGTCTCTGTGGAAAAGGGAAAGTACCCATGGTGGGGGTTTGACTGAAATAATTTGGTATTTACTTTTGCCATTCAGTGTGAGAATTATTGCCATAGTTTGTTCTTTAAATTAGTTTCTCTTTATTAAATGTAAAAAACTCAACTGTAAACTAGTCTCTCTGGGGATCTTGATATTTTTTTGTCATCTGTAAAATGGGTCATCATGATGAGAGTAGACTTAATTGCTTCAAATATAAATTGCATATTTGTTTTAATTTTATATCACTAGTTCATTTCTATCATTACTACATCTTGGTTTCTCTTCAGTTGATCTGATGACATATTCAACGGAATAAAGGAAGCAGGTGATTTCATATTACAGTTTGGTGAGAGCGAGTTCAAGCTACCTAAAGCACCAGCCAGAAGTTTAGAGATTCTTCTTCTAAAATTGTATGTCTGTGTTTATACTTAGCTTGTTTGTCATTTTTGAGTGTATAAAAAAGATAATTATAGACACCAATCAGTCAAGTGTATGTGACATTTTTATTAACTTGTATTTTTAAAAGATAGCATTAAATATTAGATTGTTTAATGAGTCTGGTACTCATTTAAGGCAGTATTCTGTCTGGTTCACATTCTTTTGTTTTTCTAGTTATCACAGTAACTGAAACTTCTGTTTTCAACTTATTAATGTTCTGAGCTCTGGAGTCTTGAACAAGTCACTTAATTTCTATTTGCCAGTTTCCTCAAATGTAAAAAGGGGATAGTAATAGTACCTACTTCCCAGAATTGTTGTGAAGATAAGATAAAATAATATTTTTAAAGCACCTAGCACAGTGCTTGGCACATAGTAGTCACTATATAAATGTTTGCTATTATTATTATTGTTGTTTATTATAGGCTTTTGGGAAGGAAACCATTTCTCTAAGATTAATAAGTATAAAAATCTAATAAAATATTTTGCTAGTATTGTTAATTATTCAGTAGAGTTAAATTCTTTTTCATTTCTTTTGGTAGTCAGAGTTAAAATAATTTATTATTTAAATATTTAAACTGTACCGTTTTGGGCTCTCTTCTGTTGAGTAGAGGAAATAGTCATTTTCCTTGTACCTTCCTCAATTGTGTTTTCCCCTTGCTTTATATCTTTCTGAAGTATTCTTTACCTTGTCATGCTCTGGAGTTTTAATTTTCAGATTAGGGACTCTTCTCATATCTTGACCTTGCTTAATCTCATATGTTCCAAATATCCATCCACTGGAGTTCCTCAAACTCCAACTCTTTTTCTGTTGAGAAACTGTTCCTTACTTTAAAACTCTTGTTTTTGATCTTCCATCTTTTGGGCCTCATTGAAGCTTGATTGCTCCTAGATAACACTATATTCCAGACCTTCCTTTTCCAGGACTGACTGTGGATTTTTTCATACTCCCATTTTTCCATCTCACTTGTCCTGTTATTAATAATAATAATATTAATAACAATAATAAAATACTAGTAAAATTATTTTAGTAGCTAGCATTTTAGATAATGTTTTAAAGACTGAAAAGTACTTTTCAAATATTGCCTCATTTTATCTTTCCAATAATCCTGGGAAGTAGGTGTTGTTATTATTATCCCTTTTTACAGATGAGGAAACTGAAGCAAACAAGTTAAGTGCCTTGGCCAAGATCACACACGTAGTCCAGATTTGAACTTGGATTCTCTTGACTCTATTTTCAGTATTCTATCCATTGAGGACCACCCAGCTTTTTAAGGCTCAAGTCTCTAAATTTATCTCTGATTGAGAACCTGGTGGCTATTACCTTCTGGCCCAGAGAATATTCTCCCTCCTTTCTCAAGTTCATTGTCTGACTCACAGTCTCTACTCCACAATTTCTACCCTCACAGTTTATTCCTTTGAGTATCCCAAGTATCCTAATCTCTCTGCTCCCCATTTTACTCAACTCTATGTTCTATTGTTCTTTTTCTCTATACCTCAGTTGCACATAAAGATCCTTGTATCCTTGATATTTAAACCAGCCCAAAGTGCACTGCTTCCAAGACTGAGGACTCGGGGAATTCTTTTGATCACAGTCTCCCTTTGTTCCTTCTCTCCTTCTGTGCCTCACTCCTCTCATCCTCATTATGACCCTCTAGTCTCTCTGTCACCCTGGCACTGGTGATACTTCCCTTCCTCTCCAGTCCTAACTTGTAATAAATCAGCTCAATTCTTCACTGTCCTCTGCTCTTAAATTCCTTATTCCCTTGACCTTCTACATCTCTTGTCTACTCTTGACTACCCATCTCATGCCAAATCACAAACCTCGATTAACACCACCTACTTCCTCTTTTTTTGATCCAGAACTTGAAAAAAAATCTCTTGATGTACTGTCTTGGATCCATTCTGAATTTATGTTATCTCTTCTTAGTGAAGCCATCACTGCAGTAAGGCATTGCTTTACATGTCCCTAATTTATTCTCTATCCCATTCTCTACAAAAAGTCTCCAAAAGCACTCTCTTCTCACATCATATCCTCTTTAACAGAGACCTTTGCCTCAATTTTTTTCCTGAAAAAAATTGAGTCTTTCAAGAACTCTTTCCTCTTTTGTTCTCATCTGCCACCTTGTTGCCACCATTTCCTCCCTACTCTGATGTAATGCCAAATTAGTTGATTTTTCTGTTCACCAGGTCTTCACTTCTACATGTACCCTTGATCTCATTTCTGCTTTTCTTCTCCATCCTATTTGCCTTACTTTGATTTTTTCCAGTTTTTTAATTATATATTTAATAACCAACACTACCACCAACAAGCATTTAAATAAACAAATGAATTTTAAAAATTAGGCGCAAAAACACGAACTCCAACTTGCTTAAAATATATAAATTATATGTGTGTGCTAGTTTAAATATCCTCTGCTTTTGAGATCTCTTTGGATTTGTTTTACTTTGATATATTTTTCTCTTGATTTTGTGCTTTTTAAAAATTTCATCATAGTATATATTATCTTATTCACTTTTTTCTTTTAATTTTTATCTCTTCATATATTTCCCTTATTTTCTTTATATTTCTAGTGTGTATCATTTTAAATAATATAATCCATTACATTCAAATATCAGCCTATTTAGCCATTCTTTTTAATGATTGGATTTGTGTTATTTCCAGCTATTTTGTCATTAAAAACAAAGCTTCTCTGAATATTTTCATACATACATAGCTTTTTTACATTCTCAATAATATCCTTAGAGCCTGTTTCTCCATTTTCTTATCAGCATTTAATTTGATCACCTCAACCCATCTGCTTTTCAGTTAGCATACCTTACCAGGGCCATATTTATCTAGATTGACCCTTAGGTAGCAGAGTCTGTTGCTTGGACCATACTCTTTCCAAAATCAAGTCATTCCAGCTTGGTCATACCCAGTAGAACTTTTGTTCCAATGCCTCAACCTCTCAGGAATGCAGGATTACCTGTATGATATGTTGAATATTAAAGTAAGACTTTTGAAAGATATTTATGCTCTCTAAACCATTGTTGTCACACCAGAAACTATGTTGAGATCATGTGTTTGCTCAGGCTTAGATCTACTATGAGCCTCGTGCAGGAAGGGGAGTGAGGGGCTCTACAGATATCTATCATTTTTAACTTATCTAAGGTTCTATTCATCTCCTTAACTCATTTCTTATTTATTTTTTGGGTAGATTTATCTAGTGCTAATAGGGGAAAATTAAAGTCCGCCACTATTATTATTTTGTTGTCTATTTCCATTTTTATCTCATTTAGTTTTATTCTTTAAAAATCTGGATGCTATAAGTCTTGGTGCCTACAGGTTCAATATTGATAATGCTTCATTATCTATATTCTCTTCTATTATTTTGTTCTTTTAATTTTGCTTTATTATTTCCATATTCATTTTTTCATCATCAACTTTAATAACCTCTTCTTAAGCCTTACCATCCTTGACTTTTCTATTTTATTTGACACTGTTGACCCCCTCTTCTTTTCTTCTTTTGGTGCTCAGAGTTCTGTTCTCTCTTGGTTTGCCTCCTACTTTTCTTCACCCCAAACTTCTACCTTCTTCTAAATTTCCATCTTCACTCTTGCTGGTAGTATCATCTTTTGTTATGTGGGCTTGTCACTGCCCTTTCCCTCAGGATCTGAATTATCCAATGCACCCATTCTTCCACAGACACTAACATGAACTTGATTCAGGTCCTTGCTTCCTAACCAGTTTCCCTCTGTTCTTTTCCCTTCCCTAAAACTGGACCTTCATACCACCACAAAAGTGATCTTTCCTAATGCACATATGAGTGTCATTCTGCTCACAAAACTCCTATATGGCCTACACAATAAAATGTAAACTGATTGTTCTCTCCAGACCCTCTCCAGTATGCTTTGCTGTAGCATATTTTTCAAATCTCTTTTCATAAACTACTCTGCTTCCAGCCAAACTGGACTACTTAGCCATTCTCATTTCTAAATATTTTGAATTAAATGAAAAATTTCCCTGCAACATCCTTTATGTCATCCTATGTTTAGTTGTGTTTTCAGATTGGTAGATAGAATATTTTTAAGGATTGTTGCATATATCTGTCTTTGCACTGATTTTAAATTGTTCCTTTAGCATCCCCTAATCATTTAATATTATGACAGTCACATCAGAAAGTATTTTTTAAAAATAGATTCTAAATATGAGAGCTGGCATTGCCCCAGAATAATACCAACTTGTTTATACAAAATTCATTTTCTGGGTACCTTATCTGCCACAATAACAAATCTGTTGGGGGCCAGAAGGAGGGGCTGTTGTATTTTAAAGGGTTTGCTTAATGAGGCATAGTAGATATAGGGCCAGCCATGAATCCAGGAAAACCAGAGCTCAAGACCTATTTGACATATATTGACTTTGGGACCTTGCACAAGTCACCTAACTTTTCAGTGGTCTGAGAGACTTTTTATGCTGAAGCAAGAGTAATGTCCTTCTTTGGTAGAGGGAGTTCCCTTGACCAAGATTTATGTGTGTGTATGAAATTTCAGGGCCCTGGCTCTATAGCTAAAAGATTTTACATCCCCTCAGATTTTTTAATGTCATTTTCTGCTAATCAACAAGAAAATATTAAGAGCCAGCTTAAGTACTTTCCTAGTTATAAGTTCAGTGCATAGTAACTGGACAGAATAGCAATTCTTGGAAACTGTCCATATGGAGTATTTTTAACATTTAATTTTCACTTGTTAAAAACTACTCCTAGAATTTGAGAAACCTGTAAATATATGATGTGGTAGAAAAACATATGGGAATTAATTAGAAGTCCTCTAGATTTCTAAAACTCTCCAGAGTAAGAGAGCTGTGTGTATATATACATATCTCTCTCACACACACACACACACACATATTTTTGGATATTATCAAAAGATAGTTTTTTGTTTTTATTTTTGTTTTTTAGCATAGGACTTTGTGAGCATGGGCACAGTGCTCTCCATTACTCACAAGGATGGATGAGATTTCAGTGCAAAGATAATCTGCTACTATCCACTTACAATACTTTTGAAGAGACTGAGTTCCAGAGAGGCCAAGTAACTTACCCAAGGTCAGATTACTTGTCATGGAAGATCCAAGAACATAGGAAGCATTTTTTTCAAGGAGCATTTAAAAAAAACAAAACAAAATGATCCTACTGTGTGCAAGGTACTCTACTTGGTCCTGGGGATAAAGATTGGATATGAAGTTTGCATTCATGCAGATGATTTTCAGAGTTATTTATCCAGCTCTAAGCCTCTTCTTATCTCCACTTTCACATTTACAGTTGCCTATTAGCCATCACAAACAGGACGTCCTGTAGATAATTTAAACTCAACATGTCAAAACTGGACTCATTACCTCCCCTCTCCTCTTCCAGACTAACCCTGATACTATTTTTACCACCAGCCTCCCAATCCCCCAGACTTAAAATTTCAGTGTCATTCATTCTCAACTCCTCAAAATGGTAAAATTAAAAGTAGTGTTAGTGGTTTTAATAATTGCCTTCAAGATTTTATTTAGCAAGTTCTTTTTGTTTGTTTTTTGTTTTTTTTTCATGCTTCCCTGTGAGATGACATAAAGAGGGTTCTTGTTATACTACTTTTCTTGGCTGCAAGTGGAAGAACTTTCCTTGTCCAAGCAGGGAATCTGCTGCTCTTCTTATCACTTTAAACAATTCTCTACTTCAGATTGTTCTGGGAGGTTTGTCTCTTAGGACTTGTCCTCTTGATCAGATTTGAGTAATTTGGGGTACTATTTTCAAACTTATTTTAGCTCTTGGTTACGAAGTCTCTGGAGATGAAAAATGGGAAGATTTCTTGCTCAAAATTCTCAGTCTTGAAAAGTAACAAGCATATGTCAATGCTGGAGCTTTCTCTGTATTTAGGTTTCTGTTGAAAACAAGCTTCCCAGAACATATTTTTTCCTTCCTTTGATAACCACTGGAGAAATAGAAAACTATATTGTTCAGTAGAAGTCTTAGTGATAAACTTGATAGTGAAATAGGAGGCAGGAGACTAGTGATGGTGGTGGGGGATGTGAATTACAACAGTTGACCATTCTCTATTACTTAGGTTAAAGGATAGTGTTTCTCTTTGATGCGCTATAAGTGGTTTCTTTTCATGATGATGGTCCATAGCTCTTCCACTCCACACCTCCACCCACATTAGTTCTATGTTCCCCAGATGCCTCTTATCTTTGATTATATTTTCCTCTTAGAGTGCCATTGAATATTTGTTCAGCAATCTGTGTGCTAAGTGGTACTCTGGATATACAAAATACATAACTCCCTCCTCTACATCTTTATGAAACAACTTAGATAAATATAAATGCTAATAAAATGTTTATTTTTTCTCACGAGAAAATATTGATTATAGCATAGAATTGGTTCCTGAATTAATTCTTATCGAATCTTATCAAAAAAATGTACAATGCTAAAGGCAGTGGCTTCTATAATTCTCCTGTAGTTTAGATTAGACCCATGGTTTTCATGATAGGATACCCTTCCATGATTAGGAACATGGGATTCTTTGAAACAAATTCCTTATTTTGCTCCAGCTTGGTTATGTGGCTAATTTTAGAACTGGCCACATTGGCAAAATCCAAACTAGAGTTGCCATCTTTATTTCTAGCCAAGGACCCAGAAGTGGGTTACATATTGTAAGAGTCTATTCCATCCTCATCTATCAATGATCTCTGCTCCTAGTAGGTATCAGAGACATAATGGCATCTTGGACCCTTCACTGGATTCCCTTAACCCTTGAGTCAGAAACTCCTCTCTTAGCTACCAAGCTACCACCTGCTGAGATATTTATTATCTATGTGCCCCTGAGTAAGTCACTAAACTGCTCTCTGCCTCAATTTCCTCACCTGTAAAATTGAGATAGTTGAAAGTGAGATAGATTATATATATATATATATGTGTGTGTGTGTGTGTATATATATATATATACATATATATGTAATATGTCTCTCTCCATTACTTGAAGTGTTACATAAATTATTGTTGCTGACATCATCATCATTATTGTTAATTTGCCTTCTGGGAAGAAAATGTTAGAGCTTTGGCCAGAGTTTCTGGCCAATATATTTGAATCCACACATTGTCTTTAAGCTGGGGGTGGTTGTGGAAGGAGAAGAGTGTGTGGAGGCAGGGGTGAAGAGCAAAAGAGGAGCTTCTTGGAATAATTTAGCATTCAAAAATTGTTTTAGGGAAGGAAAACCAGTGTGTTCAGAGGATTATTAGATGTTCATAAACTTAAAGGAAGAGAAGGTAATCAGAATGGATGATCAATCTTTTAAAGATTCCTAATTATCCTAGCTTAAGTGGATTTCAATTAATCATGAGGCAGAAACGTAGTGTAAAAGATTTTGTAAATTATCTTCTTTCTAGATAAGGTTGAACTCAAACTATCATAGAGAGATAACTACCTGCCTTTTCCTTAACAAATTAAAAAAAATAAAACTCAATATGTCTTCTGTGGTAATATGTTCCAGTGCTCAGATGATTTTGCCCAAATTAAATAAGGGCTAAATAACTTTGGTCTCTAAGAGAAATATGAATTATTGTTATTTTTAGTTATTTAAGTAAATATTTCCTAGATCCAAAAAAAATATGCTTGGTTGGTCCCTACCTAAGATTTTCTTAGAAACCCAGCATTACCTTCTTTTGGAATTGACTCTAGGGCTTTTGTTCTAAATAAATAAATGAAGACACTTTCTGTTCTGGAGGCAGGCCTTTTGCATTGGAGTTACTCCATTGGACCCATCATTTTTCTTCACTGTGCTGCATCTTCACTGGTATGATGAATCAGAGTGGGCTTCAGTAGGAAGTTTGGAATAACTTTTCAGTAATCTACTTGGAAAATCTGTCAACACACTGACTAATGCTTGCCTTTAAGCTCTCTGTGGAAAAACATTGGGAATCAGATAAAATGATAGCTTTACTTTAAGTCTGGATTCTCATCTGGGTTCCCTTGTGTTTGGGAAGATAGTATTAGCTCAGCCACAAATGCAATGTGAACTTGAATTTGTTTTTTAAATTATAAACAGTCTTAATGTTGTTACTAAGTGTAATGCTCTGAACATAATGGGTGTTTTAGTAATGTTTTGGAATATTGCCCCAGAGATAGTTCTGAAGGACTTATGATAGGGAATGCTGTCCATCTCCAGAAAAAGAACTGTTTTGAGTCTAATAGATGCCGATCAAAACATACTATCTTTCACAGCAACGTATTTACAGTTTTATTTGGGAGTTTTGGTTTTGTATGTGCTCTTCCACCAGTGACCAATGTGAAAGTGTGTTTTGCATGATAATATATGTATGGCCTAGATCAGATGGCTTACAGTCTCTGAGCTGGGGGACGGGAGGGAGGGAAAGAGACAGTTTGGATCTTATAATTTTGGAAAACATATGTTTAAAATTATTTTTACATGTAATTGGGAAAATAAAATATCTTTGAATTTAAAAAAGACTATTGCTCTTAGAGAAAAGTAAATTTATCCTGGAGTGTTCTGATGAGTTCTTAGCTTTTAAAAAAGATCTTAAAAGCTTGTTAAAGTGCTTTGCAAATCTTAAAGTACCATTTAATTGTCATTATTTTTATTTATCATCATATTTTGAGCATCAATATTTATAAAGTCATTGCAAATTAACAGAAAATTTTTATAAAACTATTAGATTATTAATTTTCTTGGAAGGGAAAGAATAAACATTTATTAAGCACCTAATATGTCCCTTGCGTTGTTCTAACTAAGCACTTTACAAGTATTACCTCACATAATATTCTTCTGTGTTGCCAATTGGAATTTAAAAAAACAAAAAAACCTTACCTTCTTTCTTAGAATCAGTATTAAGTATTGGTTCCAAGACAGAAGGACAGTAAGAGATACAGGGTTGTATGATGAGAAAATGAGAAGTGTGTGAAGCCAGATTTGAACCCAGGACCTACCATCTTTAGGCCTGACTCTTTATCTACTACCCCACCTATCTGCTTCACCAATTGGCATTTAAGAAACTATTCAGTTTTTTTATTTTTATTTTATTTTTTACATTTTATTCATAAATTCTGCCTTTTGCTTGGAAAAGTTAAAAAATCAAGTAAACTACAAAGGAAATCAGATAGCACAGCTGAAATCAATGATAGGGCCATGGTACCTACCTATAATTGCAACTGCTGCCAGGGGAGGCTGAACCAAGCGTATGACTTGAGCTCTGGAGTTCTGAGCATCTGTAGGGCTAAAGGCAGAAAGGGGTCTGCAGTAAGTCCCACTTCCCAGGTATGAGCTGCTGGGGGCAGAACACCATCAAGCCTCCTAATGAGGGGCAAACTGTCCCACATTATAAAAATGGAGGGCAGCAAAGCTTCCTATATTCTTCAGTGTTGGGATTGAGCCCTAAGTGTCCACTACATTTCCAGTCTGGATAAGATAGGAAGATCCAATCTCATAATTAATTAACCAAATAATTAAATCATATGGTCATTCTTCCAAAGGAGATTATAAAGATAAAAAATAATAAAGACTGAGATAAATATAAAAATTAGTATTTTAATTAAAGCCATGCTGATAGATAAAGTTATTAGACCACGCGCTTGTAAGCATTCAAACTTGCCGCCTCCATTTTGTCTTCTGTCTCCTCCTCTGAGTCTGCTAGCCAAGAGACCACTCCCTCCTAACCCAGGAGATTATAAACTCTTCCCTGCATTGAGACGTAGGTCTCCCCATGCCCAAAGAACCGGAACCGGAAACCCGTTGGACCACGGGAAATGTAGTTTGATAATTTCCCCGTGTCCAGAAAATACATATATATATATATATATATATATATACACTTAATTATGGCATCTCCCAAATTTCACTTTTACAAGATCTAATGAGCATTTATCTACTCAGTGCATAGCACTCTGTTAGGTACTGTGGGGAATACAAATAAAATTCAACAAACATTTATTTAGTGATTTCTGTGTGTGAGTAACAAGCTAGATGCCAAGGATGTAAAGAGAAAAATGAAGAAAGTCTGACCCCAAAGGATGCACATTCTCTTGGGATGGGGTGAGTTACAGACTGAAGTACTTTTTAGAGGGAGAAGATAGTGACTTATGGGAACATTAGGAAAGATCCTAGAGCTGTGCTTTGAAGAAGGCCATGAGGTACAGTTATTTCAGATGTGTGGTGCCACCTGTGCAAAGCTATAGGGTTGGGCAATAGAATATTTAAAAAACTTTTTTTTACTTTTATTGTCATGCCAAACATACTTCCATATTGGTCATTGTTGTAAGAGCAAACTCATACATAACCAAAACCCCAAAATAAAACCATAAATACACTGATGTAAAAGAAGACTCCAACAGTTCTTTCTTTGGAGGTGGATAGCATTCCCTGTCAGTTCATTTTATTATTAAAAGTAACCAAATTTTCAGAGATGATCATTATACAATATAAAATATTACTGTTACTGTGTACAGTGTTCTTCCATTTCTGCTTATTTTGCTCTGCATCAGTTCCTACCAATCTTTCCAGCTTTTTTAAAAAATCATTTTGCTCATTTTTTATAGCACAATAGTATTCCATTACCAACATATATAACTGATGGACATCCCCTCAATTTCCAATTCTTTTCCACCACAAAAAGAGTGTAAGTATTTTTGTATAAGTATGGCCTTTCCGCTTTTTATTATGCAATGGAATTCTTTATGGCTTGACAGTGACTCGGGAAGTTGTGTTGACTGGAATAGAAAGTACTATGGAAAAGAGTACTATGAAATAACACTAGAAAGGTCAGTGGGAGACAGATTGCTGTGCTAATAATTTTGTATTTTATCCTAGAGCTTTGGATAGGGAATAACATGGTCAGACCTGTTTCTTAAGAATGCCAATTTGGCAATTCAGTGGTAGATCAATTAGAGATGGGGAAGCAGGAAGACCAACAAGGACACAGTAGACTGGATGAGAGTCAACAAGGACTTGAACTGGATAGAAGCTTTTTGAATAGAGAATAAAGAATAGATGTGAGTGATGTAGAAAGAGAATGGCCAAGACTTGGAAAGTTACTGGATATGAGGAATATGAGAGAGAAAGGATAATCAGGGTTGATGTTAAGGTTATGAACAGATATAGAACTTTAAAGTTGGCAAAAGACCATACATTCATTCCCTTTTGTTGTCCTCCACATCCCATGAGGTAGACATTGCAGATATTATAATCACATTTTACAGAAGAGGATCCTGGGTATCACGGACATGTAGTGACATTCAGAGTCATGCCACTAGTTAAGTGTTGTGAATGAGAGGAGAACCTGGGACCTTTGGAAGAGGCATGAGTTTGGTAGAGAGACGGGGTGAAAATAACAATGAGAACGAGATCTGCTTTAAACATGGTCAGATGGGGACAGTCTTTACTTATGGGGATGAGTCTAGAGCTAGAGAAGCCATCTAATCCAGGCCCCCTCCCCTTTTCAAATGAGACCCAGAGCCATTAAAGGACGGGCCCAGTGTCACCCAGGGGTAGAGGTGAAATTCAAACCCAGGCCTTCTGACACCAAATTCAGGACTCTTTTGAATCACACAGCCTCCTAGAGAGAGGGCTGAAATAAAATCCTATATCTATAGAAGAAAGAGAAGGCAGCCCCTTGCCTTTGAGGACTTCATAGTCTAATTGTATTGGACCACACATAAAACATTCAGTTAGTTGACAGTTTACAATGCACTGCCACAGCGAGTGCTATATATCAGAAGTGCAGTAGTGCTCAGAGGAGGCAGAGTCCTTTGTAAAATGGATGAATATGGAATGCTTTACTTCTGAATTTCTTTGGTGGTGGAGAATAGGACTTGACAAGCAGTTTTTCCAGGGGGTGGCTGTTTGTGGAGCAGAAGAAAGAAACTAAGAGGTGATGGCGATTTTTATTAGGAAAACTGTGGGATGTTAGAACTAGAAGGGATCAGAAGACTGCTAATTTAGAGCTGGAAAGGACCTTGGAGATTGTGTAGTCAATCTCTCATTTTACAGATGAGAAAACTGAGATATAGAGAGGGGAAGGAACGTATGGTTTCATAGGTCTTCTATGGCAAAAATAGGATAGACTCCAAACTCTTTTGATTCTCCAGATTGGCAGGTTTTCTTCTCCATTCTGCCTTGTGAATTTTTACTTTTTTTTTTAACTAAATTTTAGCTATGAGCCTCCAGCTATGGTTTAAACATCCCTAGTGTTTATGAGGCTTAGTACCTGCTTTTGCTTCCTCTACTCTGCTGCTCGCCTGCTGCAGCCCCTAGTCTCCCCAGCTTCCCTTACCTTCTTCACGACAATCTGACTTCTGACCATGAGCCCCTTTCCTGGTCTTTGTTTCTTGCCTGTGTTTCAGGGTACTTCACTACTATTGCCACCATTATATTTCTTTATTTTCTTTTTTTTTAAATTTAATTTTTTATTTTTAGAAAAATTTTCCATAGTAACATAGTTCATGTTTTTACTTTACCCTTCACCCCCTCAAACCCCTCCCCCCATAGCCAACTCGAGTTTCCACTGGTTTTAATATGTGTGGTCAGTCACGACTTATTTACATATTATTGATAGTTACATTGGTGTGGTCCTTTTGGGTCTACATTCCCAAACATGTCCTCATCAACCCAAGTGTTCAAGCAATTGTTTTTCTTCTGTGTTTCCTCTCCTGCAGTCCTTCCTCTGAATGTGGGTAGCGTTCTTTTCCATAAATCCCTCAGAATTGTTCTGGGTCATTGCATTGCTGCTAGTACAGAAGTCCATTACATTCTATTTTACCACAGTGTGTCAGTCTCTGTGTACAATGTTATTCTGGCTCTGCTCCTTTTGCTCTGCATCAGTTCCTGGAGGTCTTTCCAGTTCACATGGAATTCCTCCAATTTATTATTCCTTTGAGCAAAATAGTATTCCCTCACCAGCATATACCACAATTTGTTCAGCCATTCCCCAATTGAAGGACATACCCTCCTTTTCCAGTTTGTTGCCACCACAAAAAGCACGGCTATAAATATTTTCGTACAAGTCTGTTTATCTATGATCTCTTTGGGGTACAAACCCAGCAATGGTATGGTTGGCTCAAAGGGCAGGCATTCTTTTATCGCTCTTTTGGAATTATATTTCTTTAAAACAACATGTATGTCAAATTTAGCATGGTATAACAGTGCCATGTATATGTGTACTTTTAAACTTCCTTCTTCTCCTGTATATTTTGTTTCATTCATGTTATTTTCTTCTTTTATTCCTTCACTATCATGTCCTTACTCTCCACCCCCAATTCCCAAAAAGGTGTATGAATTTGGGGAATCTAGATATTTAGGAAATGCACATATTTAATACTTTGTGGTGTCTTTCTTGCTTTTAAAATATCTTTTCTTCAGTCTTTTCTTTAGCCTGATTATTGGCATTGATAATTTTCCCCCCAGAGGATCATAGATTTATTAATTTAGAGTTGGAAGGATTTTTAGAAACCTTTGAATCTGACTCCTTCATTTTACAAATGAGGAAACTGAGTCACATAGCGGTTAAGTGACTTGCCAAGATCACATAGCTACTAAGTGGCTAAGACCAGCTTTGCTTCCAGGTTCTCCTCACTCCACATCTAGTATCCTATCCACTGTGCTCTGCTGCCTTTAGTCTTTCCTCCTGTATGCGTTTTGGACTTTATTACAATACTTTATCAAAATTTTTGTATTGTGGTCATTTTGATGATTCAACAGAGCCAACCAGTCTTTAGTGGCATATGTTATCCTAAGGTTGACTTTGAAGCATCTAATAAATCACCAAGTTCAGGGACAACAGCAGTGTTGGCGTGAGAACTGAATATGGAATGACAGGGCAAGGATGTATTTCCCCCACCCCCTTCAGTTTCCTGCTCTAGCATAGTAGCTGGATCTGAAGAAAGCTATTAGGTCTGAGGAGCAAGAGAGGAATTTTACAAGGTGGATGTCTCTGACATTAAAACTGACAGTACCACTGTTGTACTCCATGGCTTTCTTGGGGACCTTTCCCCCAGCCCTCCAAAAGAACTATAGGTCCCTGTTGGTGTTTCTGCCTAGGGGATGGAACTCTGGAAGAAAGAGATAATAGAAAAATGATACACTGTAACATGTTGTGGAGGGGAGAAAAGTTTTCAAGAAATAAAACCACCTTGGAGAACAGAATAATCATTTTCTTTATCAAGCACCCTATACTCCAAGGCTTTATGGAGGTTACCGTCAAACTACTAAACCCCCAAATAAAGGTAGCTTTTAATGTTGTTCTATTATAAGATTTCCCCCCAACAGACAATTCTTTCACATTAGGAGCACCTTTGCCCAAAGATATTTATATCTTCACTATAATGAAGCAACCAGAACTCATGCAAAATGGAAATTAAGATACTCTACCTTGAGGATATAGAATAATAATACTCCTTGAATAGCCAGGTCAGACAAGGTGAACTTGAAAATACTTTCAATATGAAATCTTATGTGAGAATTCCAAATCTTTATAAAATAGTATGAGCTTACATACTATTTCAAGACAAAATATTTCAAGACAAAAACCCACGGAGGCATTTGAAAAAAGTCATTGCTTGAGCAGTGGCCTAGATCTTCTGCAGAGGTCTGCCTGTGGCTGTGACACTTCTTTTGACTTGACTTAAATGAGATCTACAATTTTACTTTCTCTGTCATCCCAGCAAAGAGAATTTATAGCAAGCATATATGTTTGTGCTGGATATGAGTTTTGGGGGAGGGAGAGGAGTGTGTGTATGGGCATGTATTTTAATCTCAAGACAAAATATTATTTAAATTTAACTGAGATTTGAGATTTTCTATTTCCTTTTTTATAATAGATGTACAGTTAATGGTCTCTTTATTGGGGGGGGGTAAGGATCAAGACATTTGTATATATTTCATCCTGTGTTAGAAACTCCTCCATTGGTCAAGGATATGTCCTCTGCCAAAGAAGATGGCTAACTGTTTTGCAAAGGATAAGATTTTCCTCTTTTTATGAGAAGTGATTTGGTTCACTAAGCTAGGGTCATTACTGCAGTCCTTGGCCATCTTTATTGTTATTTTCTCATATATTTCACTCTCTCTGTAGATGAATAGCAAACACACACATATTATACACACACACACACATATACATATATATATATATACACACACACACACACACACATATATATATATATATATATATATATATAT
>NC_058132.1:255431054-255591924 GCF_016433145.1 Gracilinanus agilis
GATACAAAACACATAACAAAATTGCATTACATGAAGAACATATAACATAATACAGATCATGTACCACAAGATAATATAAATATATATGTAAATAAGTATAAATAATATGTCTATATTGTAAATTGTATTATAGTGTAAGTATCATACGGTGCATACATGTTGAATACTGATATTTCTTCATTGTCTATACTGCTTTTTATCAGGATGTAATTCCTTCTTTATCTCTTTTAATCAAGAATATATATATATATATATATATTTACTTGACTATTCTCAAATTCCAGCCTCATCTTTCCAACTCTCCACTAGACATTTTTAACCAGAATATTTTCTGGTAATCAACATTAGCCTGCTCCAAACCAAGCTCATTATCTTGCCTCCTCCTCCACAATGGAAAAATAACAACCCATCATATGCTGATTTCTCTATTTACAATAATGGTGATTCTTTGTAACCAAGGTTCAGAAATATTTTTTATTGCATTTTAGACTTCTCCTATTCCTTTGTCTCATCACATCCAAGATACCAGGTTCAATGGTTTCCAACTCTGCAGTAGTTCTCAGATTTTTTTTAACCTTTCCATTCTTATTAGCTCTCATTATTCCATGATTAGATTATTGCAGTAGCCTTTTGCCCTTTTTTTTAGAAGTCTCCTTACTGCCCAGTCTATTTTCATGCCAGTTCCATATTAATCTTTTTCCAAAGGTGGCAAAAAGATTCTAAACTTAGCTTGACTTTTCAAGTCCTTAATGATCATTTCACCCTTAAGTCCCACTATTCCTCAGTTAGATGAAATGAACACTGAAGTGTGACTTAGGAAACCTGTGTTATAATACTGGCTCAGCCATCCGCTAGCCATATACTATTCATTCAGCTTTTTATGCTATTTCTTCCATTTCTGTTTGTCAAAATCCTGCATATATCTTAAGGCTCAGCTCATGTGCCTCATCTACAAATTCTTCCTTGAATCCCCTACACATTGTAATCTGAGTCCTCTGATTATACCTCCCTAAAAAAAAAACAACCACCACTACCTTGTACTTTTTTTTGCACTAATAGACTCTTGTATCATTATTAGTTATTTGTGCCCTTTTTAATCTTTCTTATAAAAGATTCATCTCCTCATAGGAAGGGACTATGTTCTATTCATCTTTTGTTGCTCTCAATGCTTGGCAGTGTCAATTGCACATAATATGTATTCAGTATACATGTCTTAAATTAATCACACAATCCACATAATTTTGAGGCATTTACCACATTTTTAATACATGTGGAATTATACTAGTGTTAAGTCTCTCATGTATATTTTATCACATTTAAATCAACCAAACTACTTACAATATGTGTAGTTTGGAATTTGGGGAGTTGTTTTTATCTTGTTTCAACACTAACATTTTCTGATGAGAGGTAAGGAAAAATCATCCCTCTAGTCCTCCTCACAGTAAAACAACCTGTGTCATCCCATACACTTCTGAGAACCATTTGTACCTTAATCTCAGGATTAAAATAATAATACCTGCTTTGTTTTTAATTACTGAATTTAAAAGCCATGAAGAGTACCAATCATGAAACAGAAATGCCCATTGATGATCAGTCAGTAGAGGAGGCTGAAATGCACATTCATGGACAGTAGTTATCCTTGTTCCAAGAGCAGGCTTTTCTTGCTTTGGAGAAAGCATAGGTAGCAACAAAACCATCAATAAGGAACTCTGGATAGAGGAAGTTTCCAGACTGAGTGTGGATCACCCAGTCTAACACAGCTCTTTGGCAGCCAGGGACTAGTTTGTGAAAAACCCTTTCATTGCATTTTAAAATATTTTGTCAATGGCCTCATCACCAGGTTGAAAGAAGGTCAGTAGACTGTGGCCCAAACATAAGTGAATATTCTACTTTTTCTTTTCATTTGTCTGGGAGCAAGAATCTACTTGTGCCACGGAAAGGTACATAATTAAATTGGTACCTGCTGTTCCTTTGGAGATCCAAACGGGTTTTTAATGTTCATAATAGGGTATGATAGTGAAATGTTATCTTCTTCATGTTCTGTGCAATCATTGCTAGCCTACAGCCTTTCTGAATGACAATTCTAGTAATAACAGCAGTGATGATGATCATTATGACAGGATTCTGAACTTGTAGCATGGAAGTATTTTTAAGTTCACAGATGTCTTTAATGGTTTGGTGTATATAATGTGAATGATACCTATATATTTTCCTCTGGCACAAACAAATTGCCAAATTACAACATAAAATGCTAGAAAGGTATTTATGTTGGGATCATCACCATTTGCTCAGGTGAATGTTAGTGTTTATTGAATTCAGTTCAGCTCAAACATTTATTAAGGGTCTACTGGGCATGGTTCTTTTTTATTTTAATGTTCCTTTTACTTTAGTTTACTTTCCAATCTCTTTAATTATTTTAATAAAACAAAGCAAAGTTAATAAATGTTAATCTGTAAAAGAAAGGCTTGGGGTGGGGAGTGACATAGAACATACTGGATATCTTTAAGATTCTCTTTGAATTGAGCTGATTGATAGAGGTAATGATTTCAAAGCCAATCCCACTTTACAATTTAATTGTCACATTCAAATGTTAAGCCAAATACAAGACACCAAGAACTGTTCAGCATAGAATTATACATTTAAAGCTGAATGGGACCTTGAAGCTAGTCATCTTGTCTGTCACTCTCATTTTACAGATTAGAAAACTTAGGCCTGAAAAGATCAAGTGACTTTTAGAAGGTCACATAGGTATTTAATGATCAACCAAAAGTAATTCATAGTAGTTGTTTATGAAGAATAGATTTGGCAGTGAGGTGGCACAGTGGATAGAATGAAGTACCTGAAATCAGGAAGACATGAGTTTAAATCCTGCCTCAAATTTTCCTAACCATGATCCTGGACAAGTTATTTAACCACACATTGCCTACCTCATCTGTAAAAAGGAGATAATTGATGATAATAGATATTGTAGAGAATAGATAACACCTACCTCCCAAGGTAGGTTATGACCATCAAATGAAATAATATGTGCATTTATTTAGCACAGTGCCTGGCAATAGTAGAGATTTAATAAATGTTTGTTTCCTTTGTCCTTTCCTGCTAACTCATTAATTTCAGCAGTTTAATAATCTTAGCTTTATATTCTCATTCATTCTGGTCTCATCTTGCTACATTCCCTTCATCCAGTGCCCCCAGAGATCTCCTTAGGTTACTTAAATGCCTCCCATCCCTGGATACTCTCCCTCAGCCCTGTGAGCAGCACGTCTACGTTCTTGGACAAGTGTGCATCTTTATTTTTAGTACCCTGTAATACAGTACTGTAAGAGTAAGAGTATTCTCTTTCCTCAAATGAGATAGTCTGGACCCAGCCTTATAGAAAGCTGTGGGTTTATTCAAGATGCTGCCAAATTGTTTACTCTTATATTTTTAAAGCTATCTCATGAATATTCTTTTCTGCACCCAATGTTAGATAAACAGCTTAATCATTTTTGCCAACTGAATCTTTCAAATCTTTGACCCAAATCATCAGTCACATAATTTTTTTTCCCCAAGCCTGTGTACATGGTCAGAATAAGTTCAGCTTGTTCTGTGAATCATTTTGAAAAGGTATTTGTTGGCTTTTTAGTCTAAAAATCACCTCCTTAAAAGACAACCCTATACTGACAGCAGATCTATCACCTTACTAAAAAGAATAATGGCAATGTGAGATTTATTTCTTTCTATTAGAAGGAAAGTGATTCATTAATAATTCTTCTTTTTTTCCCCTTGTCTGGGCTTGCCTCTTTTCCATATCCGCTCTAATGAGAAGGTCCCGAGGTTAAAGAGAGCATTTGTCATGGGTCATCAGACTGGGAGATCTAGATTAGAAAGATCAGATTGGGAAGGGTTTGGTAGAAGTGGGGTAAGATGTTTTGCTTTCTTCATTTGTTCTTGGATAAGAATAACACATCATCCCCCCCCCCCATCTCAGACGACATAGCTGTTCCTCTGAGGCCCAGTTATGGCAGTGGGCATGCACATTGCCCAACAACATTGTCAGGCCGAGAGATGACTATAAAGTAATAAGACTGGTCCCGTGGTTCATGGAGGCCAGTTGCATTGTTTAATTACAAAAATAGTATCATATGAACATGAACCGCAGCTCTAAAAATATGCAAGTAAAGATGAACAGCTTATCTGCTTTCTGGTAATGACATTGTTTGGAAATGAATGTAGGCCTTGTTTTCTTAGGGGTGTACCACTGAGAAGTAAGTTTGATGTTAACCTGAGGGTCTTATTTCTATTTGTTGGTGCTTAGAAATTTCCAGGGAGGCTTATGTGGTTTCCACTACAAATGATTTATCTCCCTTGAACATTTCAGTCCCAGTGCAATATATTTGTGCTCCAGAGATTAAGAGCAAGTTCAATTTTAGACCCAGAGAGTAAATATTGTGCTTCTACTAATTTTTCAGGTTCAGA
This sequence comes from Gracilinanus agilis, assembly GCF_016433145.1. NCBI lineage: Eukaryota > Metazoa > Chordata > Mammalia > Didelphimorphia > Didelphidae > Gracilinanus > Gracilinanus agilis. The sequence continues at coordinate 255,435,513 of NC_058132.1, forward strand.
TAAAGCAAAAAGACGGGAGAATCATGCTTTATGATTATGGGACAAACTTTGCAGTTCAGTTAGTAGCTGTAGAATGTTGTGGACTATATCACTTCCACACTGAATAAACTCTAGTGACTCCCTTTTATCTCTAAGCTCAAATGTAAACTTATCTGTGGGTATTTAAAGGCCTTTACAAACAAGCCCCAACCTATGTTTTCAAGCTCTTTATACATTACTCTCCTTCATGCTTACTGCAGGCCAGCCATAATACCCTTTTTATTATTCCATACACATGAAATTCCAAGCTTTGTCTCCTTAACTTTGTACACAGTTTCCCACGTTGGAGTAGAGAGATTGTCTCTCCCCACCCCTGCCCAGAATGCCTATGTTCTTTCATGGCTTAGTGTTTATATAGGTGGTTAACACACACGGTGTCGGATGGACGTAACCTGGATGGATAGTCATGCCACTTAGGGTGTTCAGAACTTAAATGTCAAAGAATGGTTATATTAGTAACTTGTTTTGGACCATTTCAGCATGAATGATGTTTTCAAAGATTGTAAATACCATAGCTTTGTGTGGTGAAAACTTTTTATGCATAATATAATCTGTTCCTAGGCAGCTGTAGCCTATGGAGTATCACAGTTTCCCATGGTGATTCCCATATGCATGAGTCTGTATTTGGATCTTCGAGTTAGCTGACAGATGTGTAAAATCACATATAGCCAGGCTGTTCCCCACAGGCTACATAGCTGCAGAGTTCTTGGTGTTCTGATGGTCTTTGGAATATATTGCACCACTAAAGCCTGCTCTCAATATTTTAGTCCTGCAAGAAATTGTTCCAAACTGGTATGTCAAGCTAAAGTTCACAAATAGGCTCAAGACTCCCCAGTTGAGGGAAAAATTCAGACCAAACACATTAATCATAGGTTGCATCAGATACTATTTTTTGAAGAGAAATCTGAATCCCCACATCTGAGTTGGGGCTTTTGGGCAGTGAGTGAGATGCTGAGTGGCCTAATGGGAACTTAGACCATGATTACCTCCATCCTTGTATTTCCTGGCCTTTGGACAAAACTTGCTACCATTCTGAAGGTCTGTCCAATCATTTTTCTAAAAGCTCCCTGTGAGACAGACCAAAATGTTGAGAACAACTTGGAAGTTATCATATAGCACTGAATGATCTCTAGTCTTCTCTCATTTTTAGGAAAAATTGATCGTAACATTTATATAACAGCAGGAGGGCCCAAAACCTCTTGATCAGTATGTTCTTAATCTTTACCTCTTCATGTTTGGTAACGACTCATTTAGGAGCTGTGAGTATTCAAGGTTTTAAGGTGGATGAATGGAATAATTTGGTGGCACATTCCATCAAAGCATAGTCAAACCACACACTGCTGCTTTCCTACAATACCATCTGGTCAGCTAAGTCTAATGACCTGTGTTAGAAGATTTTCTTCAGTGTGTCTTAAGTAAGGCAGTGTTTTTCAGTGAAAAGAATGCCTGATTTGTGGTCAGAAGACCTGAGATCAAATCCTGATTTTGCTACTTACTACTTGTGTAGCTTGGAGGCAAGTTATTTTCTTGGCCTCAGTTTTCTTAACCATAAATTTGAGGGGATTAGACTCATTCTTGGAAGTTCCTCCCATCTCCACATCTATAATCCTATAATATGGAACATGTTACTCTTCTGAAGAGTCCTGGACTAAAGTAGAAACAACTTGTTTTCACCTTGACTCAGATTTCTTCAAATAGTTGTGCAAACTTTAGGTTGATTCTGGGGACTTCTGAACTCTGGGAGAGATCAAGACTTGCAATGATTCTTTATTCAATAAATGAACAAGTAAAGGTTTCTCATTCTAGTTTTCGAAGCCCAGCATATTTGTCCCGAAGTATACATACCTTGCTCTCATCCTTGCCTGAGGAGAATATTTCCTTCCTGTCTATCTTGTTTCCACCCATTTTCAAGGCCCACCTGTAGCCTCCAGCACATATTGATTCTCATTTTGAGTACTTATGATATTTATTGACTATACTTCTGCACCTAATTATAAGCTGTATTCTCTAATTTTTTGCATGTAAAGCCAAGCTTCTTTCAAAGAGATGGTCATATATATGAGGGCAAAGAGCATGGTTTTTTTTAACTTTATGTTTTATTACTTTGTGAGGCACATAATAGATATTAATAAATTACTCTTATTTTGATTTGGCCTGAATTGGAGACCCATGATAGGGACACTTACTTTCTCAGGGTATTTTGATATATCACATGTATCAGAAGAAATGATCTTTTTTTTACTTTTGTTTTTTATACACATTTTGGCTTTTCTGCCTCTGATTTGTTTTTTATATTTCTTAAGTGATAATAGCTCTGAGTCATAGTTAAGAGTGCCTGCCTGATTGTAAGATTTACTTTCCCTTTGGGAGTGCTTCATGCCCAAATATACAAATATATGAGTCTGCTTTCTATTTTCTTGCTGAAGAGAAGAATAATTGACTACAAAAGCCCATTCTATTGATATTAATTTTCCAAGTCAATTGACCTATTTATTGGGAAGAAAGTACCTTTGAAATTAAGTTCACTTCTGTCCGTATGCCTTTTCCTTCACATAGGATAGATGGGAAAATATTTGAAGATTCCATCTATTGTTATTATTTTATTTTATTGAACAGGGTAATTTTCTTAAGTTCCCCAGAAAATGTAAATTCCTTGGGGGGCAGGGACTATTTGGTGAATTTTTCATTACCCCTCAATACATGAAGAAAAATATTCTGAATATAATAATAATAGCATTTAAATAGTGCATTAAGGGTTTAAGTGCATAGTTCTTTGCATTCATTATATTCTTTGATCCTCAACAATCTTGGGACATAAGTACTGCTGTTTTCCTCATTTTACATATCAGGAAATTGAGGTAAGAGTGGCTAAGTGATTTGTCCAGGGTCACACAAGTAGTAAATACTTAAGAAGATAAAATTTGAATCTATGTCTGTTCTGCTACCCTACTTCTGTTAAATTTAAGTAGATCTCTGTCTTCTTCAGGATCAAATATAAACTCTTCTTGGCCTTTAGAGCTCATCACTCTTCCTTTCCTGTCTTCTTACCCACTACTGGTCCCTACATTCTCTGAAATCCAGTGATGGTGGCCTGCTTGCCTTTCCTCCCCCAAGATGTGCCAGCTACTGGTTTGTGAATTTTCACTGGTTGTCCTCATGCTTGAAATTCTCTCTTCCTCATCTCTACCACCTGACTTCCAGGCAATTTTAGCTCAAATCTCACTTTCCTCAAGAAGCTTTTTCTGACCATCCTTAATGCCAGTACATTCCTTCTGTTGATGATCTCCATTTTGAGAGGAATGGCAGGAAGTCATGTCACTGAATTGGAGAGAATTCAGGGATGAGTAGGGTGTAAGAAGACCAAAAAGGTCGAAGGTGAAGGTGGTGAAGAGCTTTGAAGGTCAGAGGATTTTATATTTGATCCTGAAGAAGACAGAAATGTATTGTCTTGGTCCTTTTCTCTTCAACATTCCGATTAGGTGATATGTTTATCAAATCTGTGGGTGATAGGAACTTGTATCTTCTAGAATGATGGATGCTAGAATGGTAATCTTGAATGATCATTTGATTTAGTGTTCATTAAATGACAGGCCAGAATGATGAACCAAATAAGACAAGCATCACAGTATAGCCAGAAGGAGGGCATGCCAAAATAGCAGTGTATGTGTGTGTGTGTAGGAGAGAAAAGGAAAAAGAAGGAAAGAAAGAGAAATAAGACCTGAGGCTTTTAGTAGACTGCCAGCTCACCTCAGTTCAGTCAGTAGAAATGGATAATGGTCTGGGGACATATTAATAGACTAGAATACAGAATGAGGAGGGTGATAGTTCTTTTCTGTTTTTGGTACTGCATTTTCAGAAAGATACTGGAATGTGTCAAAAACATGGCCACCAGGACAGCGTGGGAAACTGAAAATCATAGATGATTGGTTAAAGGGACTGGATAATGTTAAGATGTTAATTAAAACTGGAGAAGAGATGAGGAATGTGATTTTATTCTGAAATATATATAGATCAATTCTGTAAAAGTGGGATTTGTTTGGTTTTGTTTGGCTCCAAAAGGTGGAACATGGACAGAAGGTAAAAGTTTTACAGAGGTAAAAGATTTTGCTTCAATATAAGGGGTGTTGGGGTGGAGAAGATAAATAACAGTAACTTGACAAAATCAGAGCTGGCCAAAAAGTAACACACTGCTTTGTTCAATACTGAGTTTCCCATCACTTGAAGTCTTCAAGAGGTGACTGGAGAACACAAGCTGTTTATTGATGGTATTTGTTTTAAAAAAAATATTTCTACTCAAGTCTCAAGTTTCTTACTCAAATATCAGATTCAGTGATTCTTTAAATTTGAGATTCAGGACACCTGGGTTATGGTTCTAATTCTCTACTAATTACAGCCACAATTCCCTACAACCCAGTTTTCTCTTTTATAATGATGGCATTTAATTAGTGTATCTTTAAGGTCCCTTCCATTGCTGAGGTTTTGTGATTCATGGTATTATCTTTTATTTCTTATACCACTTTGCCTTCTGAAGGAGGAAAAGTTTGAAACTTAAAAATTTTAACTACTTTTTTGTGTTAGAAAAGTAGAAGCTCCATCTTTTTTCATGGAAAAGAGTGTGTGTGTGTGTGTGTGTTTAATCCCCTAAACCCAGAAAAGTTGTGACTGGAATCAGTGGAAGAGCTAGAACTAAAACTCATTTAGATACTCAGTATGTACCTGTATGTTTTCAATCTGTTTCTCATGTACAGCTAATTATTGGCTTTTATTTATTAGTAATTTTAATGAAATGCTCCAAAAGGTGAAAGTAAATCATATGTAGATTTCCATTCCTTTTCCATGTCAGTACCTTGTGACTTTACTCACTGCCCTTCTCCCCTTCTCCTCCATGCATGATCAGGAAAAGCCCTCTGCAAGGGTAGGGTTGAAGGTGTGAGGGGCAAGTAACAACTGTGAGATGGAAAGAGAATTTAGCTGGATCCTACCTGGTAACACCTACATTCCTTAGGTGGGAGCCAGAGCAGAGAATGAGTTCTTTTTCATCTTTGGCTCCTTCTCCAACCCCAAACCCAGATAAGCACAACCAACTACAAATGGGAGCTTTTTTAAAGATTTCTTTTTCTAGGACTCTTGCTATAAGAGTTTAGATATTTTACAGGTAATATAAAATTTTGTATTTTATTTTTTCAGAATGTATGCAAAAATCATAGAGGTACTTCATTTCCTTTTATTCTTTAACCTATCACTACATTTTCCTTGGATTAAATAATTTAGTTCTTCAGCTGGCTACTTTTGAAGAATATTCACTGAATCTTATTGATTTTTAAAAAATGTCGCATGTGCAAGGTATTTTAGAAGGCATTATATGAATTAAAAACTATTCTTTCTTGAATCCTTGTTGTTTGACTTAAAAACCTAGTAACCTTTGCAACTTGATAATTTAATTAGGGATTTTCATAAGCATGTGGATTTAAATCTGAAAAGGACCTCAGAAACCATCTGCAGATGAAGAATTGGAGGTACAGAGGTTAAGTGACTTGTCCAGGATCTTACAGCTAATAAAGTGTCTAAAAAACCCAGGTCTTCTTAACAGGACTATGTGTGTTATATTTCTTGTCACTGAACCCACAGTAAGGCATAATTCAGTTCAAGGGCTAAGAATGGTACTTATTTTTCCTCATAGCTATTAAAACTTGATTTCTTTAGACTCAGCTTAATTTCTTCCCGATTCCAGGCCAGTGGACCAGACCACAGAAAATTCACTTCATAGGATGGTAGATTTAGGGTTAGAAGATTACCTTAAAGGTCATCAAGTCCAACTCCCTAATTTTAGGAGTGAATAAGCTGAATCACAGAGAACTTAAGGGACTTGCCTTAAATCACATGGTAATTGGCTGAGCTGGGATTTAAATATAGGTCCTCCAACTCCAAATACAGCACTTCTCCTGTTTCTACTGCTGACAGAAGGGCTATATGTTTTCATAACAGAAAAAGGTCTCATCTTCATTGACTTATATACAGTGAGTTAGCTATTCTCCCTTGGGATTTTGTGGCATTTTTAGGTGGGTTTAGCCTAAAGGCTTTATTTACTTTTAGGAAAGCCTGTGTTTTGAAACTTGACAATTTTGTCTTTAAAGCTGCCTTCATAAAATTGCATTGACTTACTGGCCTTAAATCATACAAATGTTCAGTTTCCTTGAAATCAAGAGGACCCTGTGCCATATCAATTAAAGTAAATGTACTTTCAATTAAAAGTGTTAAGGATGAGATTGAAGAGATTAATTCTTTATAAAAGAATGACCTTCAGTATTCAGATCCAATTAGGCAGTTCTCCAACTGTATTTCATCTCTATGGGACAAGTCTACAGCTAACAATCCATTATTGTGATCTTTTCAAAGAAAGAGAATATTTTAGGTTTAGATTCACAAAGGAATGACTAAACAGCCTGAGTTACATGAACATTAGCTAATTTGAATAACAATGTCTAGGTATTGAAGGTGTGAGCAGAAATTACCTCAGAAAATATATTGCAATGTTTTCCCTCTAAAATATTAAATAGGAAATTAGGTTCTTGTAAAAATTATTTACCTCTTCTTGAAAGTAGACTTATCTTCACCTCTTTTGCTCCAAAATTTTACCTGTCCTCTGTTATTCTACAGGAATTCCTTTCATTCATCTCTACTCTCCAGCATTTATGGGGTCCATTAATATATTTCAATACTTAAAGTCTTTTAGGCCCTTTTGGCCCATTTCCTCAATTACAAAATGAGAGAAGTTGGATTCTGATCTTTTAGGGTTTCTTCCAATCCAAAGGCTATGATCCCAGGTACCTGGTTTGGGAATCTCTACAGTAGAGAATTTCACATACTAAAGAGGATTTAATTTTTTTTCATATAGTAAGTGTAACAGTTAAATATTTTTTGCTTCAGATTCTATTCTTGTGGTTTTAGGAACTTTGTTCACCAATTGAAATCACAATTACCTTCATTATTTGCTATGGCCAAAAAGATTCATTGCCTAGTTCTACCCTTCTTGTAATGGGCCTCTCTTATCTCAGGCTGCTTCTTAGACAGCAGCCTATGGGCATATCCATACTGAAACCTTTCCAACTTGATAAACTCTGCTTGAGTTGGCCCTGCTCTGGCATGCCCTGGAAGCCCAGCATCACTCCAACAGCAGTGTGCAGCACCAGTGAAGAGTTTAAATATATTAAAAGGAAAATCAGGATGATTCAAATACAGCATTATTCAGATATTCCTTCCCTGTAGGTTTTGGTCAGATGATTTAACAGTTCAGTGATTTAGTCTAACATATTGTCTCTCTTTAGTAATTGCTGTTTGATCTAGCTTTTCCATTGCAGTTTTTCAAATAGTGCTTTTTTATTAGTTCTTTGCTGCATTCATTCATATGCCCTATAATAGCATATAGTCAAAAAGAAACATTTTTTTCAAATCCCATATATATATGTGTGTGTGTATATATATATATATATATATACACACACACACACACGTGTGTGTGTGTGTGTGTGTGTGTGTGTGTGTGTGTGTGTGCGCCTTCACTACCTAACATTAGCATAAGTGGGAAAACTGTTAATGTGTTCAGAATCATTATTCCATTCTTCAGTTTTTTGGGGGTAAATGTTAAAGGGGTATTTGCTACTCATTTTTCTCTCTTTATGAAAGTTAGCTTTGTTATCCTGGCAAATCCCATGACCTCTCGATGCCCTAGACCAGTGATGGGCAATCTTTTTAAAGAGGGGGCCAAAGGAAAGGAAATGCTCATCTGTTAGTCTTTTTCTAAGGCAACTCTTTCGAAGTTTCATTGTATTGTATCCTACTCATTGTATTTGTCAGATTAGGAATAATGTTGTGGGGCTGGATAGAACATTTCAGGGGGCCGCATCTGGCCTGTGGGGTGTAGTTTGCCCATCACTGCTTTACATCATAAGTTGCAGAGCAAGAGCTATTTTTTATTGGTAGTAGGAATTTCTTTATCAGGACTTCTCTTTCTCAATGAAATCATAGATCTTCCCAATATCTCCATGAAAAGAGAAGATTGTAAGCTCATCAGCTGATATGGGACCTTAATATTGGATTACATGAACTTTAGAATTTTCAATAGGTACTAATTCAACATGGGGATTCTCCATTGCAGTGTTTTCTTTAGCAACATAATTCATGTCTTGTTGGTTTTTTTTTCTTTTTTGTATAATTATAATGTTTGGACTTTGGTGTAGAATTTTGGGCTTAGAAGATCCAGGTTCAGATCCCACCAGTTGCCATTTTCCAAACTACTGATTTTGGATAAGTCATTCAACTTCCCCAGTCTTTGTCTGTAAAGTATCTTCTTCCTGTGGTTATCTTGAGACTAAAATGGAATGATATAAGTGAAAGCCAAAGTAAACAGTAAAGCACTGCTTTAATATGTGGCATTATTATAAATGGGAGCAACTTTTTGAGATGATATTTTAAACAGCTACATGGCTAGAGAGATTTCCTGGGTCAATGCAATGAGTCCAAGCTCTATTCTGTTATTTTGCCATTCTCCTGCACATTTTTGGTGCTTGATGATACGTGATTTGATAAAAGTAGATTGTGCCTTGGAAATTAGGAATAAAATTAGGGATCGATTGGGATAAGTAAATATAAAGCAGGATGATATAAAATAAGATGTCAAGAATTTCAGTTATCTTGTTTGATTTGTTATTACCAATGTGATGCAAATTTTTGAAAGATAAATATGATTATTTTTTAAGGTGAGTACTATTTTAGGCAAATGCTATTAAAATCCATAAATACTTTCCTTTATTTATGTACTGATATATACATATATATTTATATATATATATCTTTGAGTCAGGGGAATACTATAGCATCAAACTGTAAAATGCTATTTGCATATTAACATCAACTTGTATAAAAATTGGAATACATTTAGTTTGATTAAGCATTGCTTCATTAGATTTTAATGTGTTGTGTATAATGTATTTCAGGAACTCCAGAAAGGAACTTAATGACATACGATTTGAGTTTACTCCAGGAAGAGGTAGGTTTTAATTGAAATTATTCTTTTATTGCCCAAAAGGACATTTCACAAATTGACTACTGTTTTGGGATTAATAAATTACTATTTCAAAGTTTTTCTTCTCCAAAAAGAAATTTTATAACACTACAGTAATTCCAAATCCAAATCCTTATGATCATTTGAATCTCAGTGGCTCAAGGCTCTACTGTTTGCTGTGTTTGTGAACATATATAATAAATTATAAGAGATTGTATATTTTAGCTTACCCTGGAAATAGATCCAGATAACGTTGAAGAAGAGCTTACAAGAAATCAGGTTAGACTTAATGAGAATTATACAGAAAGTCTAATAAGAACCTAACCACAGACAAACTTTCTATTGAGAAATATAACACATTTTGATTTTACCTTCTCTGTTGTGCTTTTATGGATTATGTTGTAAGAAATTGTTTGAAAATTTTTTATTTACTTTAGACATTAGTGAATATGGGTAGGTCTAATGTCCATCTTTCAGCTGAATAGTATTTTCATATTCTAAGTTAATTTTATATACTCAAAGCTGTCCCAGTTGCTTTGCAAAATAAAAATATTTTAAATGATTAAATAAAATAACACATATCATTTAATGTTTAGGGAATCCTAGCATCTAAAGATACCAAGGTTGCCATCTAATTCAATCCATACTTTGGCAGGAGCCCCCATCTAAATAATCCCATGAAATGGCTAGCCAGCCTCCACTTTTGATAGAATATATATCTGATGGATTCCAGAGGCATCACTCCATTCTTGAATGGCTCTTACTGTTTGGAATTTTCCCCTAAATCAAGCTGAACTCTCTTTATAGTTTTTATCCATTCTTAACTGTAGAGTTAAGGAAAACAAAACTAATGCCTTTTTCCATACATGGTAGCCTTTCTTATAACTGGAGGCAACTGTGTTATCCTCTCTAAGTCTTCTATTCTTTCCACTAAATATCCCCATTTAAAGAGGCAGGGTGGTACTGTGGAAAGAGCATTCTGTATCCCATTATAGCCATGCAAGACAACTTGATTGGACATTCCTCAATCCCTGCAAACACTCATTATAAAGATGAGGCAGACGAGGCAGAGGAGGCAGAGGCTCAGAGATTGAGTGAATGACTTGCTCAAGGGTCACATGAATACTCAATGGAAAAACAACAACTCATAGTAGTATCTTCTGAATTTCCAAGTACAGTGCCCTTTTCACTATGCCACAATGCCAGCAGCTCTCTGAGATTTGGCCCATTGTTCTAGACTGTTGAGATCTTTCTGAATCCTAATTCTTTTTTCCATTGTGTTATTTAGACTTCAAAATTTCTTGCATAGATCTGAAAAATATGTCACCATTCAAGTAACTGAAAAAAATCATTGAACAAAATGGAATAAGAATCTGCCCTTGTGGCATTTCTCTAAAGAATGCTTTCTTGGGTTGACCAAGATCCAATTATCAACAGTCTGTAGATTTCATCATTCACTATGCTCCAAATCTATTGAACTTTACTACCTCTTCATGGATATACCTAGATAAAATGCAGGTATATTGTACCTCTAAAAAGAAATTAAGTTAGTCTAACATGATCCTTGCTGGCTTCTAATATTTACCTCTTACCCTTCTAAGTGCTCATGAACTATTCTTTTATTAGTGTATACTAAAAATTCTTCTGGAAACAAGTCAAGTATACTGACCTTTAATTTGAAGAATCCTTCTTTACCTTCTTAGAAAATTGAGATATTTGCCTGTCTCCAGTCCTATGGTACTTTTTTCCTCCATAGTTTTTTCACACACTGCCTGTATCAAATGCTGGTCTTCTATAAGCAAAATTTTATTTCATTACTTTGTGATATAGTTCTTCCAGATCTGGTGATTTAAATTTATTGAGGGGCAGCCAGGAACTCTTATATCTCTCACAGCTTTTGATTTCCATTAACTATTTTAAAATCTCTACTCTTTGATCTAAAGTTAGTTTGACCCATTCTAAAAATAGGAAATACTTATCCTTTGCAAGATATTCTGCTAAGCACTGGAGATATCAAGATAAATATGACACAGAGCCTGTCCCTCAAGGAGTTTATAGTCTAATGGTGGGAGGTGAATAGGGATCGAGGGACTTTAACATACAAGCAAAAAGCAATGTTGGGTATAAAAAGGACGTCCAAGTAAATTGGTATGAGAAGTTTGAGGATGGTAGGACTATTTTCTTCTCTGGTCATTAGGGAAAACTATGAAGGAGGAAGCACTTGAGTTGGGCCTTGGAGGAAACGAAAATCTAAAATAGAGAGAGTAGGAGTTGGCAGTGAGGAAGGGATTTAATTTCATGCATGGGTGACAGTTTCAACAAAGATAGAATTTAGGAGAGGGCAGAATGAGAATAGAGGACTGAGAATTATTTCTTTTTCACTTGAATATAGAGAATGTGAAGAAAAGTTGTAAAGTGCAGTAAAGCTAGAAAGGTAAGTTGTGGAAGGGCAGGAGCAAGACGTTATGGAGTCCAGTGTAGGTGTATGAAAATATAAGTGACATGATCAGGTTGTACATGAGGGCCATTATTTTTACAGCATTGTAAAAGATGGTTTGGTAAAATGAGAGACAAGAAACAGGAAAATGGGACCAGAGAGAATACGAGAGGATCAATGAGGGATAAATTTTGGGTATTTGCTTTGCTAATAGAACTTGGAAGATTGCAAAGAATATTGTCATGGAATAATTTACATATGTTGACAACTGATTAGATGGAGGCAAGTGAGAGAAAAGGAAAAGCCAAAAATGATAACAGGTTCTAAGTCTGGATGTTTGGTAAGATGTGGCCATCAATAGAAATAGTGAGATTGGGAAAAAGGGGGGGTCTCCAAGGGAAAATGAAGTAAGTTTAATGAGTTTGAAATGCCAGCAGGAAATCTAGGTGAGGATAACCAGCCACAGGAAGCTAGAAATATGGGTTTAAAGTTCTGGGGAGAGAGTAAGGGTATTGGATAGAGATTTGGTACCAACTTCCATATATATGATAATTAAAACCTTAAGAGTGGTTAAGGCCACCATTAGAAAAAGTGAAGAGAGGAAAAAAGAAGACCAATATTAGAACTTTTGGGGAGAGAAGAGAGAGACCCCTTATTTAAGTGCAGAAGGAGAATTTGGGGAAGCTGGGCAAAGATAGAAACAAAGAGCATCCATCAGGTAGTAGGAGAATCATGAGGATACAGAATTATAGAAGTTCAATGAATGTGGAGGGTAACAAGAATAAGTGGTATGGTCAGCAATGTCAAGGGAATATCTAGGAGATTGTCAGATGCCTAGGAGAATGAGGACCAAGAAAAAAAAAAGGCTGTGGATTTAGTGATATCCAAAGTCAGAGAAAGCTGTTGCAGCAGTGGCAGGCAAGTACCACCAACTTTGCAAGGTATTCAGAAGCAAGCGAATGGCTGGCCAAATGGAACTGGTATGTGTAGTCTAATCTTTCTGGCAGTAAAGGAGAGGGAAGTGAGATAAGACAATGGCTTCTTCAGTTAACAGAGTCATGAAAAAGGCAGAGGTGTGTGTGTGTAAGGTGAGATATGTGATAGATAAGAGAAGGGATATATTTGATGAAATTACATGCTGAAATAGATAAGAGAGAATGAAATTGAGCTTTCAGGAGAAGATGATGTTCAGTTCACTCAGGAAGTCTACCTCTGATATTAGAAAAAAAAAACAAGAAAGATAAATATGGATAGTGAGGTTGAGAAGAGATAAAAGACTTCATGCCACTTACACTTGTCATTTCAGTAAAGGAAGTCCTCTAAAGAGATTGAAGGAGAGGAAATGGAATTCCAGGCATCCTTGCCCATTTGGTCATTCATTTGTCCCCCAAATTAAAAAACCACCATCCATAGATTTACAACTACCAAAATTGTTTTAGCTAGAGTTTTAATTCTTAGTCACAGTTAAGGAGAAAGTACAATTCTTATCTCTGGGGACTAATATTAGCCTCTGTGGCTGATATTATGATCAATATTTGAAGTTGTAAGTAGCCCCTTAATGATGCCAGGGGACTTAACAATTTTCCGCAAACTTTGAAGTAAGAATATTGGCCAGTCAATGTGGATAAAACCTTGTGGCAGAAGATTAATGTTGAAAGAATACCAAGTAAGAAGCTCATTGGTATTTTTATCTTGTTTCATTTTATCTGAAGGATTAAAGATGAACGTAATAAAAATCAATTGTAATTTCACTGGCAACAAAGAAATGTATTCCTATTTTTGCACCAGTTGTGCTTGCTTTGGCAACATCAGTTGCCACTTTTTCATCAAAGTTCTCTGCTTTCAGTTGCCAGACAATATTCTAGACCTTCTGCTGTCATGCAGCATTTACTGGGCAGTGCTGTAATTGGCTAATAACTAATTGAGGCACAATGAATCTATCCTCCAATAAAAATACTGCAAATTTGGAATTGGTGGTAGCATATTCCATCATTTCAGATATTTTCTGCACTGAACACAAGAATAATTTACTTATTTGCATGTCCATATTTATGGTGTCAGGCAGCATGGTATAGTGAGCACCGTATGTCAGTGGAGTCTGGAAGTCCTACTTCTGACAATTCCTGCCTGGGACTCTGGACAAATCCCTACACCTTTCTCTCAGGCCTCTACCTCCTAAGACGGTTAGTTGCCGAAAGAATTGCTGATGATCTGCATTAACAGAGGGAGTTTCCTCACTGGCAATTAACTAATAGAATCCCATATCTAAGCCAAAAGAAAATACAATTGACAAGTAAAAAGTGAACATTAGAAGATTCTGTCTTCTACTTTAATGATATCTGCAAAGATACTCATAAATGATTCCCCCAGATTGTAATCATGAGCAGTAACCTACAAAAGAAAATCAAAACACCCACCTCCAAGATCCTTTCCATTTCTAAACTGATAACCCTACCATCCCTCATGAGTATCATGGCATGCAGCAGACCTCATTTGCTTGTAGTTATTACTAGCATCTAAGCCTGCATCTTGTGTCATCAGTGCCTCCTTCAGGTTTCAAGCTGCCGTTTTTTCTCTTAGATTTCTATGGTGTCCTAAACTCTTGGCAAGGAAACAATAACAAGCCCCTGTTGCTATTTCCCGGGACAGCACATTGATCTTATAGGTGATTTAAAAGACATAGTATGAAACACTTCAGGGAAACATTTTGGTGTTAGAGAGAAGTAACAGATGAAAAGGTTAACAAATTTAGAGTGCTCACTCAGTGCTGGTCTTCATCACCTACCTGTAGAAAAGTATGCACTATTCTCCTTAGCTCTTTCCTGCCTAAATTTCTTCTGTTCTATTGTGGTTGTAATGTGAGGATAGTTCCAGTTTCTTTGCTATGGCCTGACTGGCCAGAGCTGCCCTTCTCAGCCCTACAGAATCTGCTTTTTCAGCCTTGAGAATGGATAAGATCATAGAGTTGACGCAGGAGCCTTCTCTAGGTAGTTTTCAGTTTTCAGTTTCAATGACTTCAGGATATCTCACCCTCAACTAAGACTAAGCCTTAGTTAAACCTTTTCTGCCTAACCATATCCCTCAATTCCCTGGCTACTAAAAAGTATTCCTTAGCTGGCTCCCAAGGCTATTTTCTCCCATTTTTTATACTTGGGCATTTTCTGAAAAACCTTCACATTCTGAATTCAGAAGTTTATTTGTTCTTTTACCTTGCTCCATTTCTCTCTTACCAATAACAGCTTAGATTTATATGAGCTTTATATGCAGTAACTCTGTAAAGTAGATGTTATTAAAATCACCATTTTAGAGATGAGAAAACTGCCACTCAGTGAGGTTAAGTGACTTGTTCAGGATTGCTACTGGTCACTACTAGGATGCAAAGCCCAGGTCTTTCTGACCCCACAAACAGCACTCTCCCACCATCCTACTTTCTTCTTCCTTCTAAATTCTTCCCCAAAGTAAATTCTATATATCATATGTTTCAACTGCTTTAAACTTTGATGAAGAACTAGATTCTAGATTTTGCTGCCCAGTCTGGTAGGCCGTTACTGATCTTTTTTATTCCAAGGCTATTCTCACTAAACTCTCTTGATGCTCTAGTTTTTGTTCCCAGAGACACCTAGCCTCTTGTTGTGCCTAAGCGGAACTAGCTGACATTCCCCAGAGCCAGGAGATATTGGAACCTTTCCTTCTCAGCTAGGGACCAGCTGTTTCCCCCACTGGAGTCGCAAGTTACTTGGGGTCTCGAAGTCTCTGTTCCTAGGCTAGGGCAGGCCTATGTCTTGATATACATCATTTTTACCTTATTTTTAAAGCCAGAATTCATCAGCACACTAAGAATCACTTCATTCTGACCTGTATTTCATGGGACCATCTTGCCATATCTCATCATTGATATCTGATGGGAGGAGAGCAGTATTTTCACAGAATCATGGTCATGAACACACAAAAGCAAGAGGAGTGTACTATGCAGGCAGCCAGCCTGCCGCTTTTCAGAGTTTTTAATAGGACTCTCCCAGTGCTTAGCAGTGCTGATATTCACAGCCATTTGTGAATGTCAGTCGCCTTGGCTGCACTCCAGTACTAGCCCTCCTTTTTGCTCTGTTAAAATATCCCATCGTTCAACCTTTTTGTGCTGTAAAATCTCAGCATAATTTCAAGGGTGATTAAGGTAAGGGACCAAAGTGCTTTTAAACTAGACAACATTTATTGAGCACCCACTATGTGCAAGACATCGTGACATATGACAGGCACAGGGATTCAGGAGAATTGTTTTCTTTAAGCTGTTGCTGGCTTCCAAAGACATAAAAACTAGGAGGTGGTATTTTCTGTTGCACCCTTTAGATTTTTTGCTACTTTCATAGTTAATTATTCTATTGTTAGGTATGCTTCCATTAATAAACCCTCTTTGGAGGAGGCCGAGGATGAACCTCTTCAAACATCTCATGCTCTGGTGGATATCCTCTTGCACTGTTTTAGTCCAAAAGTTCTTTTTTCAGTGTCATAGAACTCTTTGGCATACTGGTGAGGCCTGTGGACTTCTTTTCAGAATGTTTTTAAATGAACATAATAAAATATGTAGGATTACCTAGAAAATCAATTCTTTTGAAATAACTATCAAAATATTATAAAGCAATAAATTCATAGACCCCAGATTAAAAAGCTTTGTTCCAGTCTTTTCCTTCTACATTCAAAAAAGAAATGAACAAAATGTCAGGTAATTGTCAATTTTGTAAGCAGAAGGTACAAGAAATATATATTAAAACTACTTTTTAAAACAACCAATTGTGAAAATTAGGTAGGTAGTGGGGAAGAGATGTTAGAGTGGGAAGACAAAAAAAAATTTTTTTTTTAAGTCTTAATTTTCTATCTTAGAATCAGTAGTGTATTGGGTCCAAGGCAAAAGAGTGGTAAGAGCTAGGCAGTGGAGCTTAATTGACTTGCCCAGGATCACACAGCTAAGAAGTGTCTGAGGCCAGATATGAATCCAGGGCCTCTTATCTCTAGGCCTGGCTCTCAATCCAGTAATCCACCTAGCTGCCTTCTCAGATAGATATCTAAAGTTTTAAGTATCCTGGTTGGCCCTCTAATACATTCTTTTCCCCTGCCCTCACACTATATGTATATACACAAACACATCCATGGGTGCAATGACATCCCAGCATGATATAGCCCAGCCTATGTTGGAGACTCCTGATATCTCTAGAGTCCAAAAAGATGCTGACATTGTGGCTTCCTCACTAGTCATCTCTGCCTGCTCTTGTATTCTTCCCTACGGTTAGTCGTAGTCCTGAATGCAGGAGAAAATAGTGCAATATAGACAAGATCAGGGAGTGTAACTGAAGCCTTTTGAGCACAGAAGTGTTACTCGTTAGGATGATTTATATGAGCAGATACTAGACTAACCTCCATGAAGGCAAATGTCTTATTTGTTCCTTTGAGAGGCACTATGGCATGGGGGTTAGAGAGCCAGACTCAGAGTCAGGAAGACTTGAGTTCAAGTCCTACCTCTGACACATACTGGCTTTATCATCCTGGAAAAGTTTCTTAACCTCTCTGTGTCCTAGGAAAATCCCATAGACTATAAGTTGCAGAGAATTAGCTGCTCCAGTGCTTAGCACAGTACCTATCCCATAGTATGTACTTAATAAATATTGATTGCTTTGCCTTGGTAAAAGGTGTTTCCTCACTGGCAGTTCACTCTGCCTCTTAGATCTGAGGTCTATCCCTTTCCCTGTTGTTTCTCCTTCCTCTCTAACCCAGAACCTCCAAAAGGGTCCAGCACATTGTAGGAAAAATGTATATTTATTGAAGTGGATCATATTTATTGGTTTCTAGGATATCTAGGATATGCCATCTTGGCATCCCCAGGAATTTAATGTGTATTAAAGCTGTATCACTTTTGTTCTCTTCTTGCCAACTCATTCAGTTCCCTCATTATAAGAAAGTTGCTAGCTACAGACATCACCCGAGGCTTAATTATTTTATCCTATTGTGTTTTGTAAGAAAATGTATGAGTCTGTTTCTTTCAAATGATCAGTATCAGGATAAATAAATCTTTAATAGGACAAATTAAAGAGACTCATTCTGGGAGTCTTATCAAGTATTTGTGCCAAATCTGTGATGTATCAGATATTAGTAATTCAACCTTTATCTTAAATCTTGATTCACTAGTTACTAAAGATTGAGCCGGATTGAAAGATTACTGGTATTAACTTTGGTAAGAAAGAAGAACAATGCCACCAGGAGCAATTATAACATAACTAAGCCAAAGTGCATTTAGTGAATAATTCAGGCAACAGAGAAGAAAAATTTCTTGGTTCACCAAGAATGAAATAATAATTTTGTATAGCATCTACTGAATCGATGGGCAAAAGATACTAATTATAGCTGATAAAAATTTATCATGGTGTCCCTTTGGATTTTCTTCCTAAAGTAGACTTTGAAATTTAATTAAAAGCATATGTAGGTAGAGTTTGGGTATCAAAAAGTATATGTGTTTTTAGATTTCACTGGATTATTGATTTTTATTTTATGGCTGATACATATTCATTTCACATTTGGACAGACACGGCAGATGGCGTTTCTCAGGAGCTGTTCTCTGCAGGCCTGGTTGATGGTCATGATGTAGTTATAGGTAAATCACTTTTTAGTATGCAGTGTTATCTTTGTTTGTTGATATGCCAAATGTAGAAGTGCTTAGAAAAATGTTTTCATAAGGGAATGATTCTTGCTTCATATAGAAGCTTCTTAATTCTTGAATTTTTACTTTGTATGTGGTAGGAACAAATCTTGAGATGTGTTTCATTTATATTTCTAAAAAAACAAAAAAGTCATTTTTAAATGTACACTTATATCTTGCTTATCCACAAGTCACTTAAACAATCATCTCAGCTTGCCAAATTTGCCAGAAAGCCAGGAATAAGTAACATAGATCACTGCAAAAACAAACATTCCAAAGTCCATTCACTAAAGCTGAAACACTATTCATTACAGGGCTCCCTCAGAGCCTTCCTCAGCATTTATTTTACTCTTATTTTAAGCACTATTTTAACAAGGGTGCCTTTCCAGTTTCCTAACCCACCACAGGTGAGAAGCAGCAAATTAAAAAGCAAAGTAGAGAAAGGCACCTGACAGCATCAAGGAATGATAGCCAACAGCCTGGAATTAAGGGAGTAGGCAGAAGAACCATCTATAAATGGCAAAATTTTTAAAAGCATAATCATCTGGGGACTTTAATGTACAGGCTAATATCTCTATTTTGCTCAGTAGCCCTTGAGGGCAATATTATAGCATAGAACAGTGAATGTGTTCATAATGATAACCATGAGTCATCAAGACAAGGGTAAATTCTGTTCCATATCCTTGGTTTAAGGTGGCAGAGAAGTGCTTACTGGGGGGGGGGGGTAAGCTTCAGTTATCAGAAAAAGTGACATGTGGAAACCTTATTTCCCAGCAGTGCTGGATAAGTGATGTTTCATCTTGTGCGTGTATGGATATAAATGCATTTCTTATAGAGCATCTTTTCTTTTCTTATATAAACAGTTGTAATTGGGGATGACTCAACATCCAATGATTCATAGGCATGACCCAAATTATATCATAAAAAACCAATATAAAGAAACTATCAATTGCCTCAACATTTCAAATAGTAACATTATTTTATTCCTCAAGTTCTTGTGGGCATTAGAGTACATACTCTACCAACTGGTTATACATTTGATTCCTTCTGCAGATGTATTGATTTTGGCTCTCCAGAAGTGAATGCACTATTTGTCACACTTCGTTCTGCTACCTAACCATTATGGAATCCTGTGGGTTTCTTTTTTGCTTTCTAATTGGTTTCTAGGTGAGGACCGAGAAAATGAACCAATTGTACTTTGAGCTTCGATTCAGAGGTCTTTAAGTTTAAAATTGTTAGTCTATTGAAAAAGGTAAAAGACTTTTATCTATGCAGAAGAAAGAAGAAAACACCTTGCTACCTCAAGGTTTATCCATAAAATTGAAAAAAAAAAGTTAAAGGCCATCATAGTGAACACTGAAGCATTTCCTTTCAAAGGTCTCAGGCACCTGAACTCCAGATCGGAAAAAATAAATTGAGATTTAAAATAACAAACATACATCTTTTTAAAAAATTACCCATTCTCTTACCTGGCAAGAATGTTTTTGAAGATCAAATTGTCTCAGGATCTGAACTGTTGCTAGCTAGCTTTGAGTTGGAACACATGATGAAAGCAAGAGATGAGTGGTAAAAGTTCTGAGTTTTATCTTTCCTGCGTATGATTTCACTTCAAATACTTCTGTAAATTCAATTTACCTTCATTGTTCCTGTTTAGCTAATATATAATGTGCATATGCATATATACTTTTAAAACTATAATGTACAACTAGAGACCCTCTCCATTTCTTCATTGTTCATTCCTTTCTACTCTCCTAAAAGTGTGTACGCTTTTGATATTTTCTTAGAATAGTAATATTCTTTCCTATGTGCAGTATTTGAGACCATAACCAGGTGTCTGCATATATTCATTATGTGGTGATACTGAATTCAAGTAATTTAAAATGGGGTTATCATGGTGATATAGTCTTCTGTCACGCATGACAAGAAACAGTTTGTCCTTATTCATATTTTTTATTATAGTAGATGGTATATCTGGTTTGACCATCTGATCAGCAATTAGGTATTATAAGGGTGAGAAGATTATGTTTTTGAAATGAATCAAATGTCTTTGGGAAAAAAGATAATTTTCAATTGCACAAGAACAAAAAATTCATAGACAGGATTCTCAGACAGTACCACAAAATCAGTTGCTTTAAAGGCTTGCAAAGTTCAAGTTATATTTTCAAATATGTATTCTGGTTTCTCAGAAATTGTACAAAAAAGAAAAGAGAATATTACAAATAAAATTTCTAGTGGGTTTTTGAGGTGTTTGATTTTCTCCAATTATCTCACTAAATAGTTTGATTTACTTTTTAAAAATTTCCAACAGTTTGCTGTGTTTTTTAAAATCTTGAAGTAAGTTTTTATGACAGTGTGAAAAGTCCCAGAAAAAAAAAAGCAATAGCAGGGGAAAAAACTGTATGCTACGGACCAGTGAATGTTATGACTTTTACTGAAACAGCAACAAATGGAGGTTTCACAAAATCTTCAATACCTAGCTCCAGGGTAATCTTCTTTTGGTTTCCATGTCTCCATAAAACAGAATTTGAATTGACGAAGGAGACTGATAGGGGCATGAAATGATTGCCTTTGTGCAAAGACAGAGTAGAACAGAAATTATATGCAATGCTTATAGACTCAAGTAATAAGCCAACTGTCATTGTACTTATTTAGAGGTGCCTTCTAGGAAGACTTTTTGCTTTGCATAATTGAGAAATGATAAAAATTGGCGAGCCCTCCTGAGTGACTATTGGCTAAAGAATTTGAACTTAACTTCAAGGGTTGAAAAACTGGGAGATAGGATGGAATGTAAAAACATGCCTATTGTGTATGGTTCTGTCTTGACTTAGAAATGACAGTAGACAAGTTCTAAAATTCCTTGGTTGTCCAAATAGGAAAGGTTAAGGAAGGAGATTAGTTTGCTTAACCCTGCTTTGGTAAGAGGTTTGCTTTCTGATTGAACGAAGCTGATAAATGGCATTCCCCTTTTCAGCTGAAGCATGCAGAAATTTAGCCTCTCTCTAATGTGTCAAAGGAAACAATCATCCCAACTTCTGCAAAGGCTTTATGAAACATAAGAGTCTTCCTGCTCCTTTTAATAAATCCTGGGAGCTGCCGAGCAAGGTATGGCAGGCAGAGCATCTTTGAATGTTCTTCCAAGAGACAGCTTCTTGGCCTGCCCTGCCAAATTGTTCTCTCATGGCTGCATTTAGCAAGGAAAGTTACTGAAGAGAGGTTTGGGGTGAAAATAGAGGGTGAAAGCCAGTTGGCAGTAGGCCTTCAAAACCACACCACTGCCTTTTAACCCATGACAGCCCTCAGTGCCTGGCAGGTAGTAGGCACTTAATAAATGCTTAATTTATTACAAGTATCAACATGGGTGTATTTGAGTTCTTGAACATTTCCAGCAAACAGTGGAAATTTAGAAATAGATAGTAGGATTGCCTTTTGCTGTGGCCCTGGATTGACTTATAAAATTCCTTTTTAAAGTCATTTGCTTTTCACTTATTAGACTAGTACACTGAGTCTTTATGGCTTATGCCCTGTTGCTGTTCCTTGCAGAGACAACTGGTTCTTCTTATCACCGCAGTATGGCAGGAGGAGCCTGGAGCTTGGGGTGGAGAGCCCTCAGCTGCACTCCCCCAGGTGGCAGGTCACCAGGCCTCCCTGGGCTAACCTCAGATTCTTTATCTATGAGACCAGGAGGACCCATCCAGCTACAGAATGCTTTGATAAACATTTATTGATCACCAGAGTGCTTGGCAGTATAAGAGAATCTTTAATAAAGGCTTTTTTTCACTCATCAATTTAATGTAATCCCTGTACTCTATGGGGTATTTTGGGAGACTCAGAAATTGTTGCAATTTTCATAACTATTAAGTTTTACAAGAGTCTTTGTGGGTTTTTTTATTTTAATCTCATTTTTTTAAATTTTCTGACCTAACTATGTGGCCCTGGATGCTTCACTTGACCTCTCTCTTTCTCTGTTTTCTCAGCTATAAAATGGGTATAATCATAACAGCTCTGTCCTGTCCATGGTTGTTAGAGTGATCAAATGAAGTCATATCTGTAAAGCACATAACACAGTGCCTGCCACAAAGTAGAATGCTAGTTCTTCTCCTTATTTTACTGGACTTAGTTATTTTTTACATGATGTTCATTTCTGAATGTACCATCCCTCCTTTGCCCTGAATTTTGAGCAATCTATCCTTTATGATAAAGACTTTAAAAGGTAAAGGGGAAAAAAAGCAATTTTGAAAAACCAGCCAAGACATAGCCTTGCCCAAGAGTATCCCCAAATTTACAAAGAAGGGGGAGGGAACGTAGATGAGTCAACTAGGTAGCAAAGGGTACAGAACTCTGGAGTCAGGAAGACTTGAATTCTGATCCAGCCTCAGGCATTCGTTAGCTGTATGACCCGTAGAAAGTCATTTAATCTCAGTCTGCCTCAGTTTCTTCAAATGTGAAAATGGAGATAAACGTAGTACATAAGTCCCAGGATTGTGGCAAAGATGAAATGAGATAATGCTTGTACAGCACTTTGCAAACCTTTAAAGGGCTGTATGAATGTATAAATGAAGTGCTGTATAAATTCTCAGCTCTTTTCTGAGGCTGCCCTTGGTCATTATAATTACATAAGAAGAAGCCTTAGTTTTTAGGAAGGGAACCATTTATACCCCTTGCCTGCTTCTCACTGCATTCCAGAAAGGAAATTTAGTTGGTTGGAAGGATAGTTTTTCCTGGATCAATTATTGCTTGGCATAGACTTTTGAAGCAGTTTTTATGTTTTCGTCTCTTCTGAATTGTATATTATATCTGAAAAGGAAATAGTGGATTTTCTTTGCTTTGCTGTTATACTTGGTCTCCTCTGTCTTCAGGTCTGCATTAAAGCTGCCTTTTTACTCTTTAAGGCAGAAGTAAGTGTGTGTGTGTGTGTGTGTGTGTGTGTGTGTGTGTGTGTGTGTGTGTGTGTGTAAAGGTGATACATAGATGATACTAGTTTTTTTTTTTTTTAATGTGTGGGAAGGGGGTTGTTTTGTTTTTGTGACTTGCCCAGAATCACATGGTTGTCTAAGTTGGGACTGCACAGTCTGGTTGATAGAAATTTGCATCATACTAAAGAGTGATGACAGCTTTTAATTAAAAAACCAACCAAGAAGTAGCTGGGTAGCTCAGTGGATGGAGAGCCAGGCCTGGATATGGGAGATCCCAGGTTATGATCTGGCCTCAGACACTTCTTAGCTGGGTGGCCCTGGGAAAGTCATTTAACCCCCATTGCCTGGCCCTTATCTTTCTTCTTCCTTGGAACCAATACATAATATTGATTCTAAGACAGAAGATAAGGTTTAAAAAAACAAAAAACTGACCTATTACTATTCAGGAAATGAGAGCATCTGAGGCAAGTACTGAAATTGTACCTATTTTTTATTTAGTGGTTCAGGTATAGTCCATCCCAGGCAAGCCTGGCTGCAAACAAACCCAGTGGCTATGGAACATGGGGACTGTGGGGCTAGGTACTACATCTACCTTAGCAACAGTCAGGAATTGGAAGACTTGGAGAGCTGGGAACATGCCTTGTGGCCTGGAGCCTTCCTTCCTGGTGAGGAGACTTAGAGGTCGGCTCTTATCCCCTGAACTGCTCTGCCAAACCCAGCCTCACTGGGCGCTTTCATGTTGGAGTCTGTTGTCTTTCCAGATAGTGGAAAACCCGTCAGCATGTCCTGAATGCTGTGGTATTTTCAGTCATGCTTATACTTAGTAAAGATGTGGCTGGTGCCTTGTGCCCAGGAGCTGTCCGCCTTGGGATGACTGAGGCATTGCTGCTTTGCACCATCCTCTTCATGGGAGCCAACTTGGGAATATTTTTCCTGGCAGCACCAACTAAATCTTTGAGGATTTTTTTCTCTTTTCTAAGGATTGCTTCTGAAGATGCCAGCTGTGGTGTCCTGTTTCTCATTTCTCAAGCTTCTATTTCCCCTTATTTACAACTTCACAGAAGTGTTTCTGGTTGTCAGATAAGAGGAAAACCTACAGTCAGCCATTAAAAGTTAGTGCCAGAAGAAATATTTAAACTTTAATTCAGGAAAGCGTTGGCTCTGGAGTTGGAAGGCTGGAGTTTGTTGTCCAGTGTCTGCCACATTTACTTTGTGGCTGTCTTGCCTAGGACAAAGCATACCAGTTCTGTTTCCTCATCTATAAAATGAAGACTAGATGAGTTCTTAAGTTCCTTCCAGGATGAAAGCTGTGCTCCTATGAGCATCATTTCTTCTAATTTTGCAGATTCATAAGGGTGAACCTCTAATTTTATCAATGCAGAGGAGTTGTAGATGAATTGAGGATCCAATCAAATTTAAAGTTTTCAGGAGTAAGTTTTTTATTGTGAAAAATTCAAAGCAAGTATTTTGGGATACTTAATTTTGGGAGGTGATAATTAATTTTAGAGAGTTCTTTTCAGTAATTCTATTGAGTAATTTCTAGTAAAGACGCAAAACATTACTTTTTTATATGTTGTGGCGGTGACCCTGAGTTCTTTAAAACTACATCAGCTTGGGGGAAGCCAAGTGACTCAGTGGATGGAGAGCCATACCTGGAGACAGGAGATCTTAGATTCATATCTGACCTCAAATACGTCTTAGCTGTGTGACCCTGGGCAAGTCATTTAATCTCCATTGCCCAGCCCTTATTGCTCTGCTGCCTTGGAATCAATATACAATATTGATTTTAAGAAGGAAAGTAAAGGTTTAAATTTTTTTTAAATTATATCAGCACAATCAATGAAAGTTCTTGACAGATCTTCCTAAACTGGGAGAGTTTGGGGTATGGACACAGGGATGGACCATATGACTGTTCCCTATGGATTTACCTAGCTAAGTTCTAAGAGATTCATCACTAGGACTGTGATCCTAAAGGATCAGTATTTCTTTACCTTAGCAAATGTGAAACCCAATATTAAAGCATGGAGGGGTTGTAGTCTGTGTTGGAAGAGAACAATCAATTTGGTGAAATACCTTATAGTAACTATTCAAGAGAAAGGATATATGTAAAGTCAACTACATGTCTGTATCTTAATGAGAGACAGACAGAGACAGAAGGAGGAGGGAGAGAGAGACAGACAGCCAGACAGAAAGATCTGTCACCAAAAATATACAAAGTTCAGGTAGTAAATGGGAAAAAAATGTAAAAGGACATCATTGAATCAGAAACAGAAATACAAAGGAGAGCCAGAAACTACAGTGTCTTTTTGTTGTGTGTGCCTGTCTCATGCTACCTGCACAGCTACTTGGCTTTGGTCCTCCTTTTGTAAAAAAGAGAGAAAACCACCAGCACACAGTTTGGCACAACTGGGGATAGAGTTTATATCTTACATCTGAGTTTTGGGAGTGAGTGGAATTTTCCAACATAGGAGCGACAATCGACATATTCCAAAAAGGTGCTTCTGTATCATTCTTTTAAAACACAACATACCTATAATTTCCCTGATTGAACTCTGATTCTGAATTCTGGGATGATGAATCATTTCTGTTGTATAACTCACAAAACTTGAGTTTTCTAATGAACATTATCATTATTGTTTGTTTATGATTTCTAAGAGGCTCAAATGGAATAATGAATATAGAGAACACTGTGGTCCTTAGGGTACCTTACAAATGTCAGCCAGCACCATGATAACTGTTATTTCTGCTGCTGCTACTGCTACTATCAGTCAAATCAATCAGTAATTATTAAGAGCCTACTGAATGCCAGCTATTGTGTTCAGTATTTGGTAAACAGATGCAAAGACTTAAACAATCCCTACCCCTAAGAAGCCAACATTTTAATGGAGGAGAGAACAAATAAGTAGAAGTCTACTCAGAATAAGTCAAAGGAAAATAAATAGAAATGCACAGTCATTAAATACAAGATAGTCTCAAAGGCTGGGTACCAGCAGTTGAAAGGATCAAGAAAAGCTCCATGTGAAACAGAGGACTCCGTCAACTTTAAAAAAATGTTTCATTTATGTGTGTATTTGTATGTGTATGTAGTTTAAAAAATATATATATATATATACATACTTTAAAAATTTATATGTATAGTTTTTTTCAAATAATTGCATTTCTGTATATTGGTTTCTTTTCTAAACCTATGTATTTTTAACATATTTAAGAAAACATTATTTTGAGAAGAGCTCCATTCATAGGCTTTACCAGGCTGCAAAGGGTGTCTAAGGGCTCAAAATTATGAGCAACCTCTGATGTAGAAGGTGATACTCAAACTCCACCTTGAAGGAAGAGAGAGATTGTATGAGCCTGTGTCACGGAGGGAAGGCATGCCATGCTTTAGGAACAGCTGGTAAAAAGGGGCAGAGATGAGAATTGGAATGTCTAACTCAGTTTGCTGATGAGTTGTAGAACATTAAAAATTTTAACTGGATTGGAATATAGTGGAGTCATCATGATTATTATTGTTGATAATATTAATAGGTCATATTTACTTAGAGCTTTGAGTGTTATAAAGCACTTATCATGCCATACCACTGTGAGGTAAAGAGTACAAGTATTGTTTGTCCCCATTTTATAGATGAGAAAACTAAGATTCAGGAAAATAAAAATTAAGTTGCTTAAAGTGATGCAGCAGTGGTGTCAGGTTCAAATAGAATGGCGAGGTAGGGTGGGATGGGGAGAGACACCAGTCCATACAAAAGTACCCCCTAAATGATCCACATAGTGACTTGGTTTTAAAATGTAAAAATTGTCAATGTTTTATTGTATTTTCATTTATTTTTTAAATTATTTCCCAATTACATCAGAGGACACTTGGGAATGTTTGAGAGACAGGTGTGGGCCTCCTGTTTGTCAGCTCTGGCTACTAAGAGCATAGACAGAGCCAAAGGATACCTTGGAATGCAGTGTTAGACTCAAATAGAAATGGATCCCTTTCGGCCAGAAAACTGCAAATTCACATTATCTGTGTTGTATGGTACTTTTTTAAAATTTGTTTTAACATTTCCCAAGGACAGTTTAATCTGATTCAGGAATGAGAGTTTGATACTTTTCCCTCATTTACAGATGAGGAAACTGAGTCCCTAAAGACCTTAAATATGAACACAAAGGTAAAGTGGAAAGTCAGTTTTGGAACCCAGACCGTTCAACTATAATCCATTGTATAATGGTAATTGCCACAGCGGGGCTTTGCACTCAGCCAAGCCAAAAATTTCCCCTCCATGCCATACCATCAGTTCATAAAACATTTAAGTACCTACTATGTGCAGAGCCCCATGTGAAGGCCTAGCAACACAGAAGCAGATTTCAACCCAAGGCCTTCTTGAAAAGGACTTGAAATGTAATGGAAAGATAGATAAATGAGGTTGGGAGATGGGGTTGGAGGGCGGAATGCCAAAGACAGGCCCAAGAAAAGTCTGAGAGAAGTTTGAAGGAGGGAATATATGTATCAATAGACTAATTTCTCAAGGCTGTGTGACCAAATTTCTCTACTTTGGTCTATTTGGTTGCAGACTCTGTTATGACAAAGCTTTGTCTGATGCATTCTGTTTCACTATGGTCAATCTGTAGTAGAATTTGAGCACAAAGAAATCATAATTGCCAACTCCTGCTGCTCACAAAGCAATTTTTATGAGCTGCTGGAAATTATAATCCTTAAATCATCTTATTAGTAGGCCCAGTCCTCCATTGAAGTCTCTTTCTTTGCAATCTCGGAGCATATTCAAGTATTCAAGTCCAGATTTAGGCAAGCTCTCATTTGCTAGGAGATGGAAACGTTTGAGTGTTTTAGGGATCCTTTGTAATAGCAGTTCTATGTCTATATGTTTATTTTCATCCACTTCTAAATTTTCAGTTGTCCATTAAATGTGTTTTGATGCCTAGAATACAAAACAAGTAGGTGTTTGTTTGTGAACATATTGACCAGTGTGCTCACCTATGCCAGTCTCCCAATCTCAAACCACACCCATCTGTCCTTATTCCCCAGCATGTGGAATAAGAGACAGTCAGTCCTACCTCAAGATCTTCTTCTGCATCAGATTCCTTTGATGGCTCAGTTAAGGGTTATTAGGAGAGCAAAGAAACAAAATGTACTATAGTTGTTTGAGACTCAGTGCCTAACTTTCTCTTTATCTTCTTTCTTTAGACTTTGACTTGGGCTAACTTGGTGCTCAGAATTATAAAATTCTGAAATTTGGCTTCATGCCTTTCATTTGTTGCCCTTTGGGGAAAATAAAGAAGTATTTGCCAAGCCTAGTTATGAGCAAATAAGCTTGAGTTCTTAAATTTGAAGCTGGATATTTTAACTGCTTATTAATTCTGAGTCTTGAGGAACAGTCGTTAACTGATAACCCCCAGCAGTTATAAAAAACATAGTGGTGTTTTTCCAACACTCACTTTCTCAGTTGCATTACCACGATTTAGGCACCAAATCTTTCTTAATTACTCCCCCAGCCTATCAAACAGGGTTGGCCACTGAGGCATCTGGCTAAGTTTTGCAGGCAAGAAAATTAGAATAGTCTTGGACTCAGACTACAGACTACCTTATATCATCTCCATTAGACCAAGAAGGCAGATTTGGGAGAGGGAGTCATTTTGTTTTGTTTTAAAGCACAGAAAAACTTCCAAGTATCCACTCTTAAGAAAGTCTTGTTGATCATGGATAGTTACGAGACCAGGAATAAGAACAAAAAATTCAGAATCTTTTTCCACTATAAGCTAATTATATCATTTTGAGATTTAGCCATAATCATAGTTCACATTGTCTTTATTGAAAACACAATATATTTATGCTCTGTTTCTTTTGTTGAAAAAGAATCAATGAAATAGGGTCAGAGCTTTTAGATGACTATCCTGCACCCTTTTACTTGTCATCAGAATGAAGCAACACAAGTAATTCCAGTCAAAGAAAAAGATTCTGGAGTTATTTATTCTTCCCTGTCTTATTTTGTTCACGTTCTCCCTGACCATTGTAAGCAATTGTCACACCTGTTCCCACTTTATAATCCAGCCTCAGCCACATCACTTTATTAAAACTATCCTCTCCAAAGTCATCAGTGGTTTCTTAATTGGAAATTTAATGGCCTTTTCTGAATGTTTGAACTTTAAGCAAAATATGTAGATGTTCACCACACTCTGCTCTTGGATGCTCTCTGGTAACAGGGTTCTTTTTTAGTTTTCTCCCCAGCAAGACCAGATGCTTCTTCTCAGTCTTCTTTGCTGGTTCATCTTTCATGTCACATACTCTAGCAATGGGTGCATCCCATGACTCTGTCTTGGGGAGCAGGGCTGTCTTCTGTTTTGTGTCTCTTCTTTCTCACTTGGTGACCAGATAGCCTGTGGATGTCCCCTATATCCAGTGTCAAAGGACTCAGCATGTGGAGTGCATTCCCCATGGAGAATGGATGGCAAGATCCAAATAGGCAGTTGGAGACCCAAGCATAGTATTCACATGAGAGACTAGGGATGGACGACAGGGGATGTGTATTTTATATGGGAATGAGGAGGCACAGATGGGTTGTGATCTGTACTCTTACAGGGAGTTCCTTCAGTTGGGACCTGTTGAGCCAATATGAAATACATATCTTTCATGAGAATTTGCATGAGCAAGACTGTGTAAGGAAATTGGGCCTCAGATGTACTTTGTGGATTTTTCCCCTTAATATATTATCAAAAAGAGCAAACAAATTTTCCCCATAATCCTTGTTCCCCTTCACAATGCTTAACTGGGTATTTCACGTTAAATGTTGTCCCTTTGCTACCTACATATAATTCCCATTAGTTCTAATATGAAGTGAGTTCACAGAGGGACAAGAAAATAACCCTGGAGGGTTTTAGAGATAACCAAGTTTAAATATTTCACTACCCAGGCTCATTTAAGCTTCAATGCATTGAAAAGTAATTCATACTAATTTAATATTTGGGGATCAGGAGAACTTCAGAGACACCTTCCAGTAATAGCCCACATCCAATTATTCTATCAAAGAAAAATTAGAATTCCCAGCAAAAGTAAAGCTTGAACATTAATCTCAAGTTCCTTTCTTAACATTAAGTGACAGTTTATAGCACACAAAGCAAGCATATCCTATGGTCCAGATGGTGAGATATATTCCTATGCTATAACATCACCTTTTTTCCTATGAATAAGAGCTCATTCTGAAATTGCACTTAAAGCAGAACCATTACCATTATAGTTGCACCAAGTACGTACAATGTTCATATTCATAAGTGTCAAATAAACCATCTATCCCAAGCAAAGTAATTGAAGGGAAGTCAAGTTAATTTTCCTGCAGCAAGGCTAGTTGCCTAAATTAAAGCAGTCTCTGAACCGTGCTTGTGCCGTGAAGCCATGGACCATTTGTTTCAGTGACTCCTGACCTTAAGGTAACAACTTAACTTTTAGTGCCAGTGTTTTACGAGGCGGCTAGTGAGCCAGTGGAGGTTTCTGAGCACACACCCCAGCCCATTCTCTCTTCAATGTCTGCTTTCCAGTGTTAGGATCAGGACTGTGCTTCTGCCATACTTCCCGAACAGGGGAATTGGACTCAATAATAGCAATTGGGTTAGAGCTGGCAAACATTCTCTGCATTGGTGACAACAATTTAACCCAAACAATTAAATACTATAATAATAGTTTATTCTTTGGGATTTATAGTTTAAAAACTTCATCTCCCTTGGTCATCTTTAGCAGTCCTATGAGGTATTAAGTTGATCCATGAATTTTTCAGTGTGGGTCTTCTATCCCAGTGCACAAATCACATATCATCCATGTCTTCTCAGACTGTGAACTCTTTTCTGTGTCCTCTAAAAAAGCCCCTATATCAGGTCCATTCAAATGGCTGGTCCCTCCTCTAGATCTCTTGACCTTACGTAGGTGGAAATGCCAGCTCCCCAGGCATCAGCCTTCACCCTCACTGCATGATGAGACTACCTCATTTTCCTAATTGTAATAGGTCTTAGATAATATCCTATATGCTGTTGCTTCCATGTAATTTTTGTTGGATGTGTGCTACTCAACTCATTGTTAAGTTTCTTCATTGTTTTACCTATGAGTTATCCTCCAACTTTAATTCTTTGGTTTTTATTCTTTGGAATCCAAGTTACTCGGTGATTTGTAGCCATATGAGAATTACCAAAAGAGTACTGGTTACCATTAAAAAAAATAGGATTTTTGTTTTAGGGAGAAACTTGGGTTCTTGCAAAGTTCTGCACACAACTTCCCAAATACACTTTAACCTCCCCCATCTTCAGTTCTTCACCTAGTTCATTGTCTACTTGCAGTGATTCTTTTGAGCTTTTCGTATTTTTGTATATCATAATTTGGACAATAGCATAGATTTGCCCATTTCATGCCTATCTCGACAGTAATAATGCGACCATCAAGAAATTATTTGTTGCATCATTCAAGGAATCTTTATGATTTTAACATGGAAAACACCTTTTTAGCTGAGAGTTTATTAAATGATTTTTGCTTTACAGATTTTGCTTTATAGATTTAAACTTTTTGTAGCTGTCAAACAATATACACAATAGGAATTTGTATTTTCTGCATACTTCTGTCAGTTATGTGACTGACAGTGTAGTCTACTGTTGAATATCATTTGCAAAAATTTGTCCATTCCTTTTTCAGACCTTTTTCAATTATTCCCTCTATTGATATATAAATTATTTTCATAAAAAACTTTGTAGAAATGAGGAAATAGGCACATGAGTTAATATTGTTATTTTGTTATGTCATTATAATATCTTCAATACTATTATTCTGATCAGCTTTTTGGATAATAATAAAAAGCTCGATTATTTTCCCCAAGCCTTGGATGTTCTCCCTTAGGAAAATTATTCTGAGGATCAGTCAGTAGATATTGTATTATCCATAGCATCGACCTCTTTTTTTGTAATTGGTCTAATTCAGCTATATTCTCCATCTTTTTTTCTTTAGTACCATTTCTTTTTTCTCATGTAGTATATTAGAGTCTATAATTTTGTGCAGCTACTCCGTTCCTCACATCGCATCCCCCATGGAGAAAAGAGCTTATTATAGAAATCTTTATGGATCTGGCCCACTTCCCTTCTGTTATGCGCCTTCAGGTTAAGTGATTTCAGAACAATCTCACATCATTGGCTTTCTTCATAAGCTTTCTGTAAACTTGTCACTGTCTTATGGGATGTCACCTTTTGTAATCTTCCATCTGAATTTCCTCTATCACATTTAACTGAAGAGTTATGCCCTAAACTCTTTCTCTTTGCATCTCAAGAAGATGAAGTTTATTTTGACTAAGGTATTTATCACTTTGGGGGAGGGGATGCGGAGCAGAAGGTTCTCAGTGAGGTGATTGGCTTATATCAGTTAAACTTTTTTAGTTAATGGTAATAGCATCTATTGATGTAAGTAAGTTAATATTATCTGAAGGTTGCCTATTGAATCCTTTCTAGATTCTCTCTTCTCTAGGTTAAATATGACTTCAGTTTCTCTTCCTCATAACATAATTCTAGGCCTTAGAAAAGGAGTTAGGTGGAAGTAGATTGAGTGCTGAACCTGAAGTTAGGGAGAGGAGAACTGAATTCAAATTCATCCTTAGAGCAGCTCTATGACCCTCGGCAATCCATTTAACCTCCATTTGCCTCCGTATTATCTGTAAAATGGTGATGATGATGATAGCACCTACATCCCAGGGTTGTTTGCATGAAGTCAGATAATATTTATAAAGTGCTTTGCAAATCTTAGTGTTATATTAATGCTAGCTATTGACATTTTTATTTTTCTTTTCTTCCACTGTTCTGTTTATCCATCTAAATGTTTTCCTGATTATCAATATCCTTCTTAAAATGTGGTGCTTTGTTTTGTTTTTGTTTCTGTTTGCTTGCTTATCTTTTTTTGAGCACATGCATCACACTTTTGTCCCTTGGGAGTTCTGGGTAGCCACAGCCCTTGGATGTTTTCCATATGAGCTGCAGACAAATATGAGTTTTCCCCAACTTACATTTTATAAAATCGACTTTTATAGCTAAAATGAAGGTCATGTTACTTCTCATTAAATATCATTTTGTCATTTTCAGCACATTTTTACATAAGATACAGTGTAATATTTTGTGTGCAAGGAGCTATGTAAAAGATATCCTCAGAGAAATATATGACCAAAAAAGGTCATTTGGTCATGTAGCTAGAGCAGAGCATACCCAACGTTCAGTTCATATGCTGCACTATTGCTTATTATATACTGCCCAGAAATTTAGAGGAAGATAACGGCACAATGTGCAGACCACCTAGAGAGGACTGATGGAAAACACAGACCATTGTCTTATAGAATGAGAGGAATTGTGATCTGCAAAGTGAGGTCCATTAGTGAGATAATAGATCTATTGAAATATTGAGATTCAGCTATTGATACTTTAATTCTGCTATCTGTCTAGCTTACAGCTTGTCTTTGTATCTTATGAAAAATTGATAAACAAGCATGACTGTTATGTTGGATAAATGTTAAACAGGAAAGAGTCTCCTATGGAGACCCATTTTTGCACATTAATCAATACCCTTCACGTACAATATTTTTCCAGGTTACTAAATATGAAATAATAACACTTCCAGTCTCCATAAATTTTCATATGGATTAAACCCTTAAAGATAAATATCAAAATCTCATAAAACTCAGTTTATTTAATAACCTGTCTATCCTTCACATTTACTCTTATCTCAGCTTTGTTGGGAAGTGGGAAAATGGTTATTGACAAGGCTGTAATGTACATATGGTGGGCATGTATGGAAATGGATAGAACTTTTTCCTCAATGCAGTGTGCTTTGGTATGGGACAGATAGTTGTAGTACTGCAGAATAGCTTGTCTGTGTTTTTCATTAATGTCTTAGGCACCAGCTTGTATTCCCTTGGCTTTCACTTTCATCTCTTAGTGTTGATAAGAGTTCATCACTAAGCTGTAAACCAAAAATGGTCAGGTAAAAGCAAGACTTTTAGCCTTTGGGGAATCTATCTGAAGAAATATTTTCTTTTGTAGCATAATCAAAGTTGTTTTTCTTAGAGTAAGCATTTGTTTCCAGACTACATGTAGCATTCACAGTAAGACTTCAAGAACTGAAGAAATTGAACTAGTATCTTCTGGGTGTGTATATGTTTACATTATAGTGGTTCTCAAACTTTTTTGGCCTACTGCCCCCTTTCCAGAAAAAATATTACTTAGTGCCCCCTGTCACATACTATCACCGCTCCCTTAGTTATTCACCACTCCCAAAAGCACCTGTGATCATCACCACTTTCGTGGTTCGCTGCAGCACCCACCGGGGGCGGTGGTGCCCACTTTGGGAAACACTGGTTTACAATATCAGCACATACCAGAAAAAATCCATATAGGTGAAAATGATACCTCTGGAAATTAATTTTTAAAAAATTTAATAGCAATTAATAGGAAAGATAAATGCACCTGTGTCCATCACCAGCACACATCAGGGGGTGGTGGCACCCACTTTGGGAATCACTGTTCTAGAGGAAGGCCCTCCAGCTGCCTATTGAGTAGATTTCAGTTTTATTTTTGTATCTCCACCTCTTCTCTCTTTTGAACAGAGTAGGACTTCAGAAATATTTGTTGGTTGGTCCTCTTTGGAGAATTTTTGAGAGAAATTAACTAAGAATTTTACTGAGAAGGCATGGATTAGTGGTGAGTTAAATCAGGGACAAATCTCACCTAGAGAAAAATATAAGCATTTCTAAAGCATTTGCCACATTCAGGAAACTCACTGGTACTTTATATAAATTAATTTTATTTTGCTAAGGGTGTTACCTGAAATTCTTTATGGTTTTATCATGTTCATAAGCTTCAGGATCCCCTCCTAAATGATGGTTGCTTTTATCTTCCTGAAATTTGTGACCAGTAATTTCTGATTAGGGGCAGCTGGGTGGCTCAGTGGATTGAGAGCCAGGCCTAGAGACTGGAGGTCCTAGGTTCAAGTCCGGCCTCGGACACTTCCAGCTGTGTGACCTTGGGCAAGTCACTTGACCCCTATTGCCCACCCTTACCACTCCTGGGCCAAGGACGGTCCCTAGCCTGGATGAAAAAGGAGGAGGGTTGGGCGTGGGGCTAGCAACCCCACCCTGTAAAAACTACATCTGCTAAAGAAACTGCAACCTAAAGTAGGGGCAGCTGGGCTAGCTCAGTGGATTGAGAGCCAGGCCTAGAGACGAAAGGTCTTAGGTTCAAGTCCGGGCTCAGACACTTCCCAGCTGGGTGACCCTGAGCGATTATGTGACCCGTTGCCTACTGGTTGTGGCCCTATGCTCCTAGAATGGAGTCCCAGGATTAAAAAAAAAAATTTCTGATTAACTGTTCTAACATCTATTGTTTGGTTTACACTACACACTTTGGTAATTTTACTATGGTTTATGAGGCCTTCCATATGTTTTATTAAATGCCTATGTGATTCGTGTGTGTGTGTGTGTGTGTGTGTGTGTGTGTGTGTGTGTGTGTGTGTGTGTTGGACACGGGTGTAGGTGGTTATTTAATATCATGAACATTTTTGCTTTCCAGTATCCAGAAGTGTAATACTGTTGAAAGTTGAAGATTGAACTTTTACAGAGCTTCTCAGATTTATGGCCCAAGTATAAATGAGTATTCCAGGGGTTTCTACATTCCAGAATTATGTCTGAGAAACACAAAGCTGGATGTGTAATCGTTTTTTACTACATTATGTAGGAATGAATTCATCATTTTTATCTCACCATTTCTCATTAAAAGCTTAATGCCAATATTCCTTCCTGACTAGTGCCAAAATGAAGCCTCAGCTGCAACTACAAATTGGTTGCACGTTTGAAAAATTCATTGTGGCTCTATAAGTAGATGAACTCTTAGGAAATATATGTTTGTCTGAACTTTCAGTCATCCAGAAATAAATCCTCTGCATAATCTTGCCAAAATGTCTGGTCTATAAGTAAGTTCCTATGGGACCTATTTGCCCACTTGTCTGTATATGGCCTGTATATTTCTTCAAGTGCTAACTTCCTACTGTCCTCTTCTCTGGCTTGTTCCCCAAAGCAGTCATACCTTTGTTAAGATGAGATGGTGCTCTAAATGTGATTGTACAGCTATATTTTGTCAACAGCTAGGTTGGCTCCTTGTTTCATCATCATCTGTTGAGTGTTAAAAGTTTCTCTCTCTTTTTTTTTAATTATTGCTTTTTCTTGACTCTTTGGTTCGTTCATATTTGTTGTACTTGTCATTTGAACCATCATCCTTGTCTATGTTCTCAGAACTTTGGCTTTATTCTTGACATTAAACATTCTTGACATTCTGTTAGTGTTAAGTTTAGACATGGGTTCCATCTAGTTGGGCAGAATTTGATCAAGATAGTTTCTTTATTAACACTGTACTTACTTAAACATGTCCCAAATATATGATTGATGGCATATTCCTTCTTTCATATTCTTAAATTAAAGCTCTTGCCCCAAAATTTTAAAACTTCATTTGTGATGACTGATTAGATGTAAATAACACTGAAATGAACTAAATAAATAGGCCTCTCTTTTTCAAATTTTCCAGAAAATCAGCCCCATTCATAAATGTCAAGGATAGTGATAAGACAGCCTATCTGCCTGGTCACCATATCAGAAGCTATTAAAAGTTAACCAAAACTTTGCCAATTAGATCATTTAATGGAACCTCTTCATTTTACTGTTAAGGACATTGATACCCAGAGAGTCAGCCCTTGGTTATTGGCAAAAATAGAATTGAAGGGACTTTTATAGCTAAAAACAATGAATAATTAAAATTCATTTGCCTTGGTTGTTGGGTCACATTATATACTATTTTATTCTGAGTAGTAGATTTACCATCTTAATTGTGTTTTGTTTATTCTTACCTTGAAATTTTTCTGAATTCCCTGGTAGGGGGGAGGGTATGGCCAGTGTATTAACAAGCATTATGTTCACTAAATCTGCTGGCACTCAGGCCTCCTGGGATCTTTTAGTTTTGAACATAAGATACTCAAAAAATTAAATCCTACAGAATAAAGACACTCAAAGAAGAGAGTTATTTAATGAGAACCATGAAACACAAGTTATCAGGGGAATTCCTAAATCATTCAAAGGCAAATTGTCAGGTATATGGACTATCAGCTAAAATTGTTGGCTCAACAATGACATGAGTAGCATGGAAATAGAATCTTTAAAAATCTTAAAAAAATAAAAAAAACACTTATTCTTGTAAAGAGGATTATGGCGAAATAGCCTTTTTTTAGGTCCAGGAGGTCCTGATTATATGTGAGGGTGCATGTATTTTTCAGCTAGCAGAAAGAAGACAGAGTCCCAAGTCACTTAAAGTGAGCACTGATCCAAAGTAATGAGGAAGACTGGACCCCCGCTGCCATCCTTCCTGGCTGCCTGAAAAGGAAAGAGAAACAAGAAGCAAATATTCCTAAAAATTTGGCAGAGACCATTTATACTACTTTCAGGCAAATTAGGCTAGAGTTTATAGTCATGTACCTTGAAGCTTGTTCCTTCCTCTAAGTGGGAGACAATGCCAGTGTGGAATGAAACATTAGACTCCATTATATGAAGGCAGGTTATCCTTCTTAGATAAGAGGTTCTTGACCTGGGGTCCTGGGCAGACCAGCAAAGAGTCTGGAATAGAGTTTAGGGATTAAACAAACATGGATGGAGAACAAATTGCATCCTTTTTTCAATAACCTCTAACTGAAATGTAGCATTTTCTTCAATTATTTAGAGCCATTATCTTAAGAAGGGGAGATCCATAGGTTTCACTAGACTATCAAAGGGGGTCCCTGGATAAAAAAAAAACATGTTAAGAATCCCTGCTTTAGTCCAAGGAGGTTCTGTCCTGTAGTCACAGTAGGAAAGCCGACCCTTTCAGTTCCACAAGAGACTACGCAGGGGAGACATAAGCAATTTCACACCATCCTTCACATGGCTAGAGGTTGTCATCTAACTGTGGCCATTGCTAGGTTATCTTCCTCCCAAAAAACCATGGAAAAGTCCTTTATCCATTCAATTGCTCAAAATGTAGTCTACACCAGGCACTGAAATTAAACCAGCTTTTATCTGCCTCTCTATGCGTTTTTCAATGGCTCAATCCAAGGAGGTAGAATGCAAGTATCTGGTTAGACAGTTATTAGACTGTACAATGTTTGCTTTAGTAGCATAACCCAAGACTCAGAACCAAAGCTCTGGGGTACAGAGGCTAGACTCAGCCATGGTTACTTTTCACCCAGATTCCTCTTCTTGGCTCATGTCCCTACCCAGGATTTTCCTTGAGGACATCAGAATTGAACTTTTGTCTACATCACAAAGGAGGAGACTTAGATCCCATGCAAAAATTCAAGGTAACAATATGTGGCATCCATGATGGGCTTTTTTTCACCCAATGAAAGCCCAGTGGATTGGATCCCAGGCCACAAACAGACAAAACTCCTATTCCCTTGCTGGTGAGTTCTGCTTACCCCGGAGACCTGCAAAGTCCTTTGGGGATAGAGTACTGCCCTGGTTGGGATCACCCAAATGGAGAAAGATCTCAGAATGCATGGAGAGCTGCATTCCCAACAGACCTACACAATCTGCGCAGCTCAGAGTACCAGAGCCTTCTCATCTGTCTTGGAGGCTTGGCCCAAGAATTCCTTAAGCTTCCTCTGCCTGTTTTCTGTCACTCTTATACACTCTCTCCACTATTGCTCTCTCATTCCTGCAACTTTACATTTAACTCAAGAGCCCTTTGCCATCCCCAGCCATTGCCATTTCTGGGGCTCCATAACCTTTCTGGAGCTTTCAGGGGTCTGCCAGTGTGCACATATTTGCTTAAAGAGCTTGTGGAGTCCCACAGTCTTTCCCCTAGGAACCTGAAATCTATGCGTGTTGAACTAGCTTTTCTCTGCCTCAGAGCTGGATCTCTCCATGTGTTTGTCCAGGGCTAAATCCAAGGAGGGTATTGACTTTCAACTCA
Organism: Gracilinanus agilis; assembly: GCF_016433145.1. Classification (NCBI taxonomy): domain Eukaryota; kingdom Metazoa; phylum Chordata; class Mammalia; order Didelphimorphia; family Didelphidae; genus Gracilinanus; species Gracilinanus agilis. The sequence goes on from NC_058132.1 coordinate 255,474,638, forward strand.
TAATGAAGGGCCAGGGAGAGGTCCCAGGACCAAGTGATTTTGTAAGAGTTGGGCTCGTCGAGTGAATCATTAGCTCTTTAGAGAGACATCTTTAATCCCAGAACAGAGTAGATAGTTTGTCTTCTCCCAAAGGATCATGCACCATAGACAGACTGGCAGGGGTGTGACACTTATTACCGTGGAACTTTCTTACTTCCCCAAGGAAATATCCAGAATTGGGGCTGTAGGTGAGTGCACCCAAAGTCACCATAATAAAATTGATTCTGCACATTTTAGCTTTCTGCCTGTATTTGGTGTTAATTTAATTTCAGAAAGTCAGAGTGATACTCTACTTTTACATTTTATTATCCCAAATGGAGTCCACACCAGGCACTGAAATTAATATCTCATTGCAACAGAGAAAATTTATGTCTTTTATTTTACCTGTCAGGAGACTTGATCATCCTTAGGTGACTCAACAATGCTGTACTATTGTTCTTATCCCTAAAATATCAAAGAAATCAGAATATTAAATTTTGAGGATTTCACATAGTTGAAGTCATCCACTCCTTACCTTTCTTTAAACCTCTCATTAGAATTTCAATAGCTATTTCCTAAATAACCGATTAGCATTAACAGTTATTTCTAGGTCTCTGAATAAAAGATGTCACTATAAAGAAGTAGTGATAATGTTTTTGATTCCTTTCAAGATTAACATATCTTTAATATCTGATAGGCTTTAAAGACTATAAAGGCTTTGCACATAACTAACCTTTTTGAACACTCTGCCTTCATAGATTAGAGGTTTCTGTGAAAAGTAATGACAGCATGGAATTAAAATGCAGCAAGGGATACACCTTCAGTGCTTCACTTAATTACTCTGACGGAGAGGAGTAGGGTTTAGGGAACTGGACCTGTGATTTCTTTGATATATCAGGAATTCTTTGCTGAAGAAATGCCCTCTGCCTTGCAGGACACCTCCAGCCATTCTGCCTCTACTTTCTCCCACCCCACTCTATGCTGAAAATTGGCCTGGGCTTGTGGGACCATGCTAGGCATTGAGAGGCTAGCTTTAGCTTTAGCTTTCTCCGTTACAGACCTCCACCATGCTGCCAGGACACCCCCAGCCATGCCAGTCTTTCAACCCCATCTCTGTGTCCAGCTCCCTTGTATGTCTTAAATTCTTTCATTAGGAGTCATTGAAGTCAAGGCATGTCCATCTTGCTTTTACTTGCATTTCTAGTACTTACAATAATTCTTGGAACATAGTAAGCAGTGATTAAATGTTAACTGACTGATTTAATGTAGGATAGTTAAATATAGCTCAACACCTCCTCTGACATTTATAGTATTAAGAGTTATGCTGGTGCAACTAAGTGATTTGGTTGTCTGGAGATGGGAGGTCCTGGGTCCAAATTTGGCATCAGATAATTTCTAGTTGTGTGACCCTGGGCAAGTCACTTAACCCAAATTGCCTAGCCCTTACTGCTCTTCTGCCTTAAAACTAATACTTAGTATCAATTCTAAGAAGTTAAGGTTTTTTTTTAAAAGTGTTACCTAGAGAGCTGACAGCCATGTTAAGTGACTTGACCTTGGTTACCCATCAAGAAGATGTCATAAGGGGGCAGCTGGGTAGCTCAGTGGATTGAGAGTCAGGCCTAGAGATGGAAGGTCCTACGTTCAAATCTGGCCTCGGACACTTCCCAGCTGTGTGACCCTGGGCAAGTCACTTGACCCCCATTGCCTACCCTTATCAGTCTTCTGCCTTGGAGCCAATACACAGTATTGGCTTCAAAATAGAAGGTAAGGGTTTAAAAAAAAAAAAAGATGTCATAAGACCAAGCTCAAGAATCTATGAACTGCAATCAGGCATTAAGCATTTGTCACAATGTTCATCACAGCTTTTTTGCATGATCATAAACAAATGCAAATTCGTGTGAGATTTTATAAATCATCAGTAACACCTTACCCTTGAGTAATGACCACTTTTGAATTTTTCTGAAATTTTATATAACTCCTCTGTTTTCCTTTTTTTTTTCTTTTCCTATTACCACAGTAATTGTAATACAATTGCTTCTAACTCAAAACAGCTCTGCTACCTAACGTAGGAGGTGAGAGCCCTGTTGTGAATCATCATTTTCATGTGACTTGTATCAGAATGTGTCTGTTGATCACAGATGACAGGTACTGACTCCGAAAACCAATTAAAACTAAAGACAATTTACTCGAGCTAGGGATGAAGCTCTTAATTCACAAGTGGACATTCCCACCCAATCCGAATTAAATTTTGTTTCTTTGTAATTGTTTATTTTTTTGGGCAATTGTTTATTAAATTTTGACACATGAACAATTGCAACAGTTTTTCTTTGTCATCCAGTCATTTCAGTTGTGTGATTCTTCCTGACCCCTTTCGGGATTTTCTTGGTGAAGATACTGAAGTGGCTTGCTATTTCCTTCTCTAGCTCATTGTATAGATAAGGAAACTGAGAAAAACAGGGGTAAGTATCTTGCCCAGGGTCCCATAGATAGTGTCTGAGGCTGAATTTGAACTCAGGAGGTCTTCTTGATTCCACACCAGATACTCTATCTACTGTGTCACTTAGCTGTCCTCTTTTTTTCTTTAAAACTCATCAAATTACATTTCTTTACTTTGTCACATTTTAAAAACAAAGATACATGTTTTGGTATACCATTTACACACTGTCTTTGTATTGTATGTCATTGCTCCTATATGACTGGCCCACTTGCTTTTTTTTTGGTAATAGCATATAAGGGTTAAAAAGCAGAGAAAAAATTTAGTTAAGTGCCTTCTACAGAGGATTTCAAAAGCTCAAAATTGCACTAAATCTTTGAGAACACCAAATATATATATGGCCTTCTGCTGGTCCTCAGGCATACAAAAGTCCAAACAAAATGGCTTATGATCCAAAGAAGCTTACTACCAAGATGCTACAGCATGAGTACATATCTTTAAAGAAGAGCCTCTTGGGCCTGGGGAGAACCTTTATACATCTAGGAATGATCTATGAAAAAAATGTGGACAAGAATCTCACAATATGAAAAGGTGCCAAAAGGCTCTAGAAATTGTCCAATTGGAGGGAGGCAAGCACATCTGATGAAATAAGGGGCCCAAGAAAAGAAGGCTCCCTTCTCCCCATCTCCCTTGCAGAAGAGGTGTGAGTATGAACCATGTCAAGTTTTATTAATATTTAATATTTTATAAAGCCCATTTAACTAGGTTTTTTTTTCCTCTTTTTTTCTTTAAAAAAATCTTTGTTATAAAAGATGGCTCTCTAGATGAGGCAAGGGAAAAGGATATGGGAGAAGTTTAGGGGATCCAAAACCAAAATCTAGCAATAAAATTTATTTTTTAAAAATAAACAATCTAACAAATTGCCAAAGTACATGTGAAGAAGGGATGCGACTTTTGTTTGTGTGTGTGTGTGTGTGTGAGTGTGTGTGTGTATACACACCTTCAGACATATATGCATTATGGGAGAAATTCAATGACTTTTTTAAACTTTTACGTATTACCTTAAATATGATAGACTATGGTTTGATGAATATTCCTTGGAATGATTCAGGTCCTTATAATAAAAAAAAAGTTTCCTCATCTCTTGTATATGGCATATGCCATTAGGTGGCATCAATAAACTATATTATCTTAGATCCCTAATAACTTATGTATGTCCCTCTAAAACTTGAATCATTCTACTTTGGTTGATATAAGGAATTTCACTAGTCCTTTTCCATTTGAATTCTTCTATTATGAAGAAAGAGATCACTGTGAATGAATGTTCACTGTCTTCAATAGAATCACTATGACCCGTCTTGCTTTGTAGTCTCTGATTCTGGGTGTACAGCCTAGCCTGTTTGCCCTTGTCTCTGCTGTCAAATGTGGTTCTGGGTTGTTGGGTTTTTTCCCCCTTTCTCCATAGTGCATTATTAATGATCACCCCTAAGTGATTGCTGTCTTGATTTTTTTATTTGGAACAGCTTTTGATTGCAGATCTTTGTCATAATTCCAGGTACTTCCTTTTAGTGCCTGACTGCAGGAACCAAATCACATGTAGAAACGCTTCCCTTCCCTGGGAATCTTCATCTTCTTTATTTACATTGATAGATACCATACTACATTGAGCCTCCTAAAGACCTGGATCCACCTCTTTCTTTCCTGTTCTTTAGCTAGAGAAATTTCATCTTATCTCACTCTCTTTTCTGTCCCAGAAACCAACATGGTGTCTGATTTCAGATCATTACCATTGGCCTACTTGTGAAAGTATAAACCAGTCTGTTGTGTGAGAGTAGCAAGTGTCTAAATCCCGCCAAATCATATCCTCTCTTTGTGGGGGGATTTGGTAACAGATTTAGTAACAAGCTAGAAATCCAAGCATGTTGGTTAGACAATTTGAATTTTGAGAAATTGTGATTTCAAGCCCTCTTCATAAATAATACATTTAGTAATCTTCCTCCTTATCAGAATTTCCAGTATCTTTCTTAGGACCACAGTTTCCAACAGCTGTTGTTCTCTAGATTGCCTTTTTGTTTCCTTTTTTAAGTATAAGAAATGCATTAGCCATTCTCCAGTCCTCTGGCACTACTCTCTCCTTAGTGAATGATCAGATCTTCACCACAGGCTTTCTTATTTCCCTTGCCATTCTTTCAAGTAGCTTCTGATAAAAAACAAGCTTTTTGATAGGCATCTCCAATGTCAGCTCTAAGGGAAATGTTCCGACAGTGCACTTAAGGTTTGCCTTTGCCCCTTCAAATCAAGATTGAAGTTTTAAATAAATCATTTCATTGCTCAGCAGGTAGTGCCAGACATGCAAATACAAGTGAAATCAGATCCTGAAAAAAATTCTATGTGATTAGTTGTGAAGACAAACCGTACAAAAGATAAGTGAATAGAGCTGTTGACATTTTTCCCCTCCTGACAACAATCTTGGTTAACTTATGAATAAAGCAAAGCTACAATACAGAATATTGTGGTGGATCATAGATTGTTAACAGTTTAAAAGATAAACATTCTTTGGAGTCACTTAAATTCAGCTAAGGCTTTTCAAAATCTGTATGAATAAACAGTATACATGTGTATATCTCTTTTTAGTTTAGAAAACAGGGCCTTGTACATATTAGGTCTGCAACAAATACTTATTGATGATTAGTGTTTACCTAAAATGACCACCTTTATTCATGTCTAAAATTTATATTTATGTGTAGACAAATTTCACACATGTATGTATGCATACATACATATATGCCCACACATGTATACCCTTATGTATACATGTGTGCATATTTGGTCCAGACCTGTGATTTCATTGATATGGGGGAGGAGTTGACAAGTCAGATCCAAGAATTTATTTATTTATTTATTTTTTTGCAGAGGAGTTTTAGCCCTCAGACTATGCTTACCAACTGCCCTGGCATGGGACATCAGACCTCAGAATATATTGTAGGGACCCATGGGGCCCTCTAAAAGCTTTTCAGCAGGTCCTTGAGGTCAAAACAATTTTCATAATATTAACACAGTCCAATTTCTAATGTGGTAATATTAATAGATATAATCCAGATAAATAAAAGCTTTTTGGAATCCTTAGTAATTTTTAAGAGGGAAAGTACCTTTTTTGTTCCTGAGACTCCACAGTTTGAGAAATCCTGTTATGGAGAACTTCCTATTTAGAAATCCCCTCTAACAAAGTGAAAGCTTCTCATCTGCTGTAAAACCTTCTTTTGTCAATGTGAAGCTATAAATCGTCATACAACTTCCTAGTCTTAGGGAGGTACTTGGGGCACTAAGCAGTTAATTGATTTGCTGAACAAACAGTATCAAAACAAGATGATTGTGATCAGTACCAACACTGTGGCCCCACTATACACACAGTGTGAATGAGGCATCAGAATGATCCTGGCTCCTCAGCAGGTGAAACTGTTACTCCTATGCCCATGACCTTGAATCCATCCAGGTGCCATCTGACATAGTACAAGCCCTGAGCCATGAGGCCAGAGACTTGTCATCCTTGGGGCTGCCATACTGTGCAAGAAGAAGACGTTCTGTTCCACACCAGGGAAGGGAAACAGTTGGAGATATCCTAGGAACAGACTGCATTGGGGCAGGTATGTGACTCTAGCCAAGGATGAACCAAGATTAGACAAGATTCCAAGTTGTCAGATAGATTTTTGTCTTGACCACCGAGCTTCTTGTATTAAGATCCTTCTATTATTGTGCTCCCTCAAAATTTTCTCTTTAATCAAACTATAAGTCCCATTTTGCTATCCCTGTTTCACCCCTGGTTTTGGAAATCTTGACGCTCAAGCCATGAAAATTGTTTTATCCTTTGATCTTTCTGTCTTTTCAGTTCTAGGTTATTTGAAAGAAATGCTTGTAATTATCTGTTACTACCCTTTGGCCCTAGACTTTTGTGTTTCCTTTTCTCTGGATTCTAGGGGTTCTTAGCCTTGGATCCATGAAGTTTGATTTTTTGTTTTTTTTTTTTTAATATTTTGGCATGTCAGTATGTAACCTGGACTTGCATTGATGAGCATTGATGAGATAGATTTATACCATAACACCCAAATTCATAATGACTGTGCTTTGAAGCATGTTAAGAAATGACACATGTTTATACTTCCAATTAGGAAGCATCCTACTTCATAGGATTATAGCTATAGGAAGAAATATAAAAGGTCTTTTAATTTAGGCTCTCATTTTAAAGATGAAAAGCTGTGACTCAAGATTTGGAAAAGGTCACCCTGGCAGTAAGTGGAAGAACTGGAATTCAAATTTGATTCCTCTGACTCCAGATCCAGTGATTTTTTTTTTACCTGCCCCATCCCATGGCTCTACTTGCACACACTTAAATGCAAGGAATTCTATAAAACCAAGTGAAAGATAAATGGGGGAACCCTTTTAATAGAGTCTTATAAATTGACTTTTTTCCTCCTATCAAAACTAGGAAGGAAGTCATGTTTACTGATTGACTAATGCTAAATTGATTCCTAAAAATTGATCACTTTAGTGATGCCTTTTGTAGTTTAAGATCTTTGTCTCTTTGTCACAATATATAAGCCTGAGAACAAAGAACTGTGGTACAGAGAGGAGGGCATAACAGTTTTGCAGGCTTTGCAGAGTTCTTCTGTCAGTTAAGGAGTTTAGAATCTTGGGGAAAGTTTCAGTTGGACCTGGGAACTCGTGCAGGGAACAAGGGTCCAACTGAGCTCCTGCTTTAGATTGAAATCTGGCCTATATTTGAAGTTTCTTTTGAAATTTATTAATTTAGCTAAATCCTTGAATCTCCCTACCCTACCTTATTCCCACTTCATTTCCCCTACCTGAATGTCTGAGAAGAGTGAAAAGGAGAGTGGATCTGAGAGTTAGTTCAAATCTGTGATAGTTTAGTCTTACCCTTGCAACAAATTATCTATTGAGTCTTTGTATCCATCTTCCTAACCCCATTGATTACAAAACCACCTTCAGAGCTGGGTTAAGGCAGGTCCTTTCTCAGTCTCACGTTCCTACTTTCCTTCCCCCCACCTGAAGTTTCTCTAAGCTGCTGTTAGGGCTACTTTAATCCTCTACCCTGCCAATCCACCCTAGAAGTCAATAAATCCCGTTTGTATTTAAACAAGACCTTTTGGCTACTTCATTAGTTAATTAATAAGAGAGGGAGGAAGAGAGAGAGGAATAACATACACTCTGGAGTTTTGAGGGAAGCTGAGGGTATCCATTTTGAAGGAAGTGTAACTTCATTATTAGTCCCTTCCTGTGAAACTGACAAAAGCCTGAGGTCAGTTTCAAGCTGTCTTGGCTGACTCTAACTTGGCTCTGTAAGGTGTCCTTTTTACTTGAAGGGAAGGGATCAGTCTATTTCCCTTCAGTGTTTTGTCCTTAATCTAAGTCCATCTGTATTTCTCTGCTGCTGTTTACCTGCCTTAGATTAATTCATCCTTTCCCTTGCAACCCTTGTTACCTCAGTGTTATACTCAGACATTCCCTTATTTCTTCTACCACCTCAACTACCAATCTTCATCATTATACCTGCCTCATCCACAATATTGCCTTAATTTCCCTACTACCTAGTTTATTCCCCTGATTACCTCCAGCCTTGGTTCCCATGCCTTGCCTTATTCCCTGTTCCTACCAGTGATTACTCCTAGCTTCAGCCTAGTATTACATCCTGCAGATTCCCATATTACATCCTACAAATCCCCTTATTACAGAACAGAGTGTCTTCATATTTCTAGTAAAAGTAATAGACATTTTATAAATGTTTGTTGAATAGCTTTGGTTGAGTGAAGTGTTCAGTCCTTGCCTGCAACCAAAACTATCTACTAAACCTTTATTTTTCAAGTTTTGAAAAATAACCCAATAACTTCTCCTTCTGGGATTGACCCAAGACTATAGAAAATGGATTCTAGAATCCATTATTAAAGTATGGTTTTTTAGCAATGAATTTGAATCTCACAAGATCCTTGTGGAGAAAAATGTGAAAATGTAAGCCACAGATGATAATGGAATTAGCTGATTTGGAACTATTTGGATAACCAGATCGTCAGCCAGATTTTTTTAGCATTGCGTTGTGTGAAGGCATAGATGGCTTAGTGAGCAGAACTGTAAATGACAGACCTTTACAGTTAGGAGGGAAAGCCATATTGGAATGATTGGTTATTTGAACTGATGATCTAAATTGAGGTCCAAAAAGGTATTATTAGACTAGAACAGTGGGCCAGATCTAATTGGATTAACTCAAATAATGATAAATTTTCTGTACTGGGGGTGGTGGTTTGGGAGGGGGATGAGTTCTGAAGTACAGGGGCAGGTGTGACTTAGGGGGGTGGGGATTGGGAGGAATCTAGGTGGCTTAATAGATAATAAGCTCTATATAAGACAGTAATGTAACGTGATAGTCACAACAAAGCAAATGTGTAGTGTGGAGGTTTCTGGTCCCATTCTATCCTATTAGATAATATTTGAAATGTAATAATAAGAAAAGCTAAAAAAAATTCATATATCACCTAATATGTGCCAGGCATTGTGCTAAATGCTTTACAAATAATACCCCATTTCATGTCCCCACAACAATCCTGGAAGGTAGGTGTTTTTATCACCCCTAATTGTGATGAAGGAACTGAGGCCAGCAGAAGTTTTAATGAATTGAGCAGGGTCACCCTGCTAGTAAGTGTGAAATCAGATTCAAACTCATGTCTTTCTCACTCCAGGCCCAAGCTTAATCACTCTGCCACCTTGCAGCTCGAAGTCTTTGAAGATTTTCTAATGGAGGCTTTGTAATTACCCATCAAAAGATACTGTAGATGGGATTTCTGTTCAGGGGGACATCTGGGTTCCTCACAGCCCTGAGTTTCTTTATCAAAGATGCTCTAAGCCTAGCTTTCTTTCACTTCTAGGCTGTACAGGTGCCTTTCTAATGTTATTGTTTGGAGTTTAGCAAACAAATGCTGGGCTCAGAAGCTTTTAGGTTCTCTCAGTACTTTGTGTTTGTGCCAGATGGCTCTGCCTCAGTTGGCTGCTTTGCCCTGTGATTTACATAGTGTTCTTCATATGACTATATTTACTGTCTCATTAATTTTAACTTTTTCAGAACTTTTCCCATTTCGAAAGTCATTAGGGTTAAGTCTCAAACTGTGCAACAAATTTCAGCTAACTAGACATTGTAGCATATGACTCTTGAACAAAACACATTTGAAAGAAATGAATGTAAAGTCTCCTCCAACAGATTGCCCCCCTTGTTGTCCCTCTTCTCACACTTATTTTTACTCTCTCCCTGTCTACTCACTCATTCCCTCCTGCCTATAATTAGGCCTCCATCTCTTCTATCCTGAAATAACCTGCACTTGATCCTTCTCGTCCAGCTAAGCATCATCCTATATATCTCTTCTGAACTTTGTTGCCAAACTCCTTGAGAGGGCCATCTTACAGTAGGCGCTTCTACTTTCTCTCTTCTCATTCTTCTTTACTCCTTAGAGGTCCACTAAAATTCTCTGTCCAAAATTACCAGTGATTCTTAGTTGCCTTTTCTCGACCTTCATTCTCCTTGACCTCTCTGTAGCCTTTGATACTGTTGATCAACTTCTCCTTCTCTATTAGTCTCTTCTCTCTAGGTTGTTTTTGGGACACCATTCTGTCCTGATTGTCCCCCAATGATCTGACCCCTCTTTTTTCTCCTGTGCTTGTTCCTCCTTCAGATCATACCCTCTCACCATCGGTATCCCTCTGGGCTCTGCCCGGGGCCTCTTCTCTTCTCCCTCTATGCTTCTTCACTTGGTGATCCCATCAGCTCTCTTGTATTTAATTTACCTTCTCGATGCCAACTGATTCTCAAATCTACCTTTCCTGCACCAATCTCTGCTGACTGCCAATCTTATATCTCTAGCTGCTTTTCAGATATCTCAAACTGAATGACTGAAGACATCTTAGGCTAATAAATACGTCCAGAACAGAATTCATTATATTTCCTTCTAAACCTCTCCACCCATTTCCTAAAACAGTAGAGAACATAAAAGTCTTGATGGCCCCCTTTCAGGGCTGCTCCTGCTTTGATGTCCACCTACCCCTTAGTTCTTCCCTGGGGTTCCAAGAAGTTGTAGCAGTCACACCCCAGTAAACTGCCTTGGCAGGTGGCCTAAGCTATTAGTGAATGAGGGGTGTCCAAAGACTGCCCCCACAGAAGTGGTAGATGAAAAGAGTTTGTAACAACAGCCATGAGGCTGGCTGAGGCAGGCACTGTGGAGTGCTTGGAGTGTGCTGACATGTCAAAGATGCTGAAGTGACTCCCCGTATCCCCAGCCATTCCCAATCCTCTTGACTTTTTGTGTTGTCCTTGGACTTGGATGACTCTGCCTCACCACAATCCAGTTTATTCAAGAATCAGAAGTCATCACCAATTATGTCCTTTTGGTCCTCTTCAAGTAGAAAAGATGCCAACTAACCAGGGGCCATTACTATCTGCGTGGTCCCTCAGGCTCACAACCTAAGAATCCTCCTGGACCCCTGACTATCTGTCATCCCAAATCCAAGCTGTCAGCAAGGCCTTTCTGCCTTACCTTTGCAACATCTCTCATACATGTTCCCTTCTCTCCTCTGGCACTGCCCCTACTCTGATAATACAGGCCAGCTCACTGCATACCTCAGTTACTGCAGAACCCTACTGTTGGGGTCTGTTTGCCTCAAGAGTCTCCCTACTCTAATCCATCCTCTATGAAGTAACCAAAGTGATTTTCCCTTAGGTCAGACCCTGTTACCCACCTGCTCAACAAATTCCACTGGCTCCCTGTCACTTCTAGGATCAAATACAAAATGCTGTGTTTAAGTATTCAGAACCTTTCATAATGTAGTTCCTCCTACCTTTCTAGTCTTTTAACTTTTTTTTAAAAAACTCTTGCTTTTTTGCCTTAATAACAATTCCAAGGGCAAGGACTAGACAAATGGGATTAAGTTGCTTGCCCAGGGTCACACAGTTAGGAAGTGTCTGGGGCCAGATTAGAAACCAGGTAGTCTAGTCTTCTACTGAGCTACCTAGCTGTCCTAAAGCATTATTTTTTTAGAAAATAGCTTTCTGTCTTAGTATTAGAAGATCAGCAAGGGCTGGGCAGTCAGCTGCATGTTGCCTTTCATCCTCCAGTGGCAGTGATTCCCACTGTGGACAACTTTGCCTAAAGTAGTTTTGTATTGGGATTGAGGTTCCCTTTACAAACTGCCTACGGATGTGGTCTATGGTATCCTGGGCATGTGTATCTCTCAGACCAAGAATTGTCTCTGCTGCCTTGAATCACCCTATCAAGAAAACTACTTGGGTGCTCTTTTCCCCTTTGTTTTAGTTTTTCAAACTTTTGCCATGAGTTTGGTCTTTTCGCGTGGATTCTCATTGCCTCAAGTAAGTCCATCCTACACCGCATTAGGTATCTTAGATTTCACTCAGCCAATCTAAGTCCTGATGGACTAGCGGCCAGGATTCTAAATTCGGGTTCGATTTTGTTTTGTTGAGGAATTTTTCCTTTTCTGAGGAAGAGTAAAATTCCCCTAAAAGAAATTCCACATCATCGAAACTAGGATTAAATAACATGAACACCCTTTTGAGTTCCTTGATGCTTTTGAATGGTTTCTTGAAGAATTTGGGGAAATGTCTCTTTAGGACCTCCATGTCACTTGGGATGAATGCTTTGTATGTCTTCACATGGACCACTCCCTCCCCTAGTTGCACAATGGTTCTATCCACAATTTGTAACAGAGAGACTACAACGTTTGTGATTGGTTGGTTGTTAGCGGTGGTATTGCTTCCTAAATACTTTGATTCCACAATCTCCAGTTGGAGGATCCTGTGCTTATCTAATTCCCTTCCTTCTCTTATTTGTTTTAATACTTGGAACAGTAGTTTGATGTTTTCTACCAGTTCCCCAGAGTCAGCATCATTTTTAGTTGAAGTTGCCTTGAAGTAGTCCCATAGGTGAGTAAAAACCATCTTAGAGATCACTAGGAATTGCCAAAGAGATAGGATTATGGCAATAGCAGTAGGGATGAAAGATATACATTCGGCAAGGGTTAGGGCACACCATTTGTAGTAGTCATAGATGTCAAGAACTTGCTGCACAAAATTAGGGACTTTCACAAACCAGAAATTGATAAGACCTTGCATAAATGACCATGCCATTATATAGACACTGGATAGGATAAATGTTATCCTAGCCAGATTCATCTTGGCTGTCTCAGATGATTTGTAGGTATTCACTAACTTTGCTCACAAAATTGTAATAAAAGGGGATAAAGAAAAGGTAAATGGGGATTTGGTCCTTTGGTGGGAAAAGAGGGTGCAATAGTGGATTGAGGTGGTAAGGAGAGATGTAAGGGAAATAGAGGTCAAGGTAGTATAATGAATGGTAAGGGAGATGATGAGGTAATTAGGGGAGACAGCTGCAACAGGGAGACCCTCAGACTAGAGACAGAGGTTACTGGGGAAGGAAGGCTGGACTCTTCCAGGGAAAATGGTATTTCTACAGACACAAAGATTAGGGCCAGTGAGAAGTGGTTTGAATCTGACTAGAGGGCTTTCTAGTCAGTTTCTCAAGTCCACAAAGAAGGAGTCCCAAAGCTCCTCCCTGTTAGTGAAACTGAAGGGTTTCCAGGAGGAAGTATAGAGACAACTACTTCCTCTCAAGATGGACGCTCCCAACTTCCCTCAGTAAAACAAAGAGAATTATTCCTTCCCTCCTTCAACCCTCATTTATCATCCAGCCAATGATTTAGCAAAGGGTTTGATTAGGTAACATGGGGTTTATTAAAGTTTCAGGGTTGATTATAAAGGAGAGAGGAGCTCAGGGTTTCCCTAACAGCCGCTAGGGAGAAGCTCAAGGAGGGGGAGGGTCACAGGAATGGCTTGAACTGAGAGAGAGCCTGCTTTCTCTCAGCCAGGGAAGTTTGGCTGCCCTTGAGGTTAGGGAGTACTAAAACAATAAAGCAGGGTATAGTTTGTTTCAAGGGTAAGTCCTACTTGTCTATGGGGAACTAAATCCTCAAAGTCTAATTGCTGCAACCCAAAAATCCACCCTTCTCCCAAAGCCCACAGGAAAATCAGGAAGATAATAGGGGAATGATATAGGGAAGATCAGGGAAGGTCCAGAGAAGTTAGCTAAGCTCCAAATGTCCAAAGACAAAACCACAGATTCAAGGCAAGGTTTCAACTCGAAGGCAGAGCCCAGTTTGCCCCTCCACTCTTCACAAGCTTCTGGGACCAACTGACCTTTGTCAGAGTTCTAAGGCTGGCTAACTGCCAGAAATTCTACAGTTAGGTTATGCAAGGGTAAATGCCTTGATTGCATCTCTGCATTACAAATCACACAATTAAGAAGTGTCTGAGACCAGATTTGAACCCAAGACCTCCTGACTCCAGGTCTGGCATTCTATCCCCTCTGTTACCTAGCTGACTCTTCAGACTTTACACTTTACTCCCTCCATGTACTCTTTGATTCAGTAACACTGGCTTCCTGGCTGTCTCATGAATAAGAGACTCCCATCTCTTGGCTCTGGGTATTTTCTCTGGCTATTCCCCATGGGATGGGGCAGGTGTGTCTTGGGCACATGTCTGGTGAAACCAATTTATTAAAATGCATAAAATAAAATACATAAGAATCCAAAGAAAATCAATATAAACCAAAAGAAAGGTGTAATTTCTCCCTTGTAGTACACAGACTCCCTGAGATGTTTCCTTGGACTGCCAGGGATATGGATTCCAAATTAAGAAACTTTGACCAATTGAATTATGATCTTACTGCTGTCATTTCATGAACGTGGCAAGGAGGAAGATAAGGGAAAAACAACGCATAAATGAATGTGTAGATATAACAATTTATGTTTATTTGTGATAGTTAAATCACTGGCAGTTCTAATAGAATTACACAATTTTCTAATTAGAGAATTTCATCTTGAGTAGGAATAAAAAAAATCATTGGGAAAAAATCAGGCCCTGGGATACAGAAAAATAGCAAGTTCTGAGGCCTACAGAAAAAATCGAGAAGAGATTATGTGTCGGTAATGTTGACAGCCCAAGTATCATCTGACATCATGGTGTAATGGAAGAACAAACGCTTTGGATTTGGGTGTCTGAATCTGATCTCTGCCATTGACTACTGTGGGCAAGTCCCTTCAACACTTTTACGTCTTGCCTAGTTTCCTCATCACCTGCCTTCCAGAGCCTGTGGTTAGTTTCCTTGCCTTCAAATCTCTCCCCACTTCAGGCCGTCTATTAAGGGGCACATTGTACCCCTTTAACTCCCCTATTCAGTCCCCACTAGTGGCTCCCTGTTGGTCTTTCATAACTTGGCTCCTTCCTCAATTTCCAGGCTTCTACCTTACTTCTCTCTACATATTCTGGTATCACAGGATACTGGCCTTTTTGTTGTTTCTCATATAAGACCCAAAACATTTTCACTGGCTGCACCCTACACCAGAATGCTCTCCTCCCTCACTTCTATAACCTGGTTTTCATGGCTTCTGTCAGGTCTCAGTTAAAAGGCCACCTTCTGGAAGAAACTTAAATTTTAGTGCCTTTTCTAATACTGAAGTTTCTTTCAATTTATCCTTCAGATATCTTGTTCAAATTTCTTTCTTACTAATTCTACTGTGTATTTATCTTAAATGCCTTTTGTTGCCACTGTTAACAAACTCGGCCCTCATCCATTCTCCCCCATAAGACCCGGCACATATTAGATGCTATATGTTTATTCTCCTCCCACTTCCTGCCCCCAGGAAACTCTTAAAATGGTAACTTGTATCTCTTGGAAATTTTATGACAACATAAACAGCACAAATAAGATATATAATCTAAGGTTTTTAGCTTCAGAATATACTTTTAAAAATTACTCATCTCTATCTGCTATTTGGAGTAGCTGGGTAGTACAGTAGGTAGAATATTGGGCTTGGAGTCTGAAAAACTTTTGTTCAAATTTGACCTCAGACACGTACTACCTGTGTGACCATGGGCAAGCCACTTAACCCTGTTTGCCTCAGTTTCTTCATATATCAGATGAACTGGAGAAGGAAATGGCAAACCACTCTAGGATTTTTGCCAAGAAAACTCCAGAGAGAGTCACAAAGAATCAGACAGAACTGAACAACAATAGCCTGCCATTTTGAAAGCATGACAGAGGATTTCAGGTAGCATCCTAGAGAAGACATTTTCTGTAATTGTATTTGCTTTATACTAATATTCTTTGCTTTTTGGAAGCAAAGAAATTAAGTCTTATCTCAATTTGAGTTGATGTAGAGCCTTCTCAGCTACCATGACTTAAAAGATTGGTCATTCTTCACCCAGATGTTTTACTTTCTTCTGCTGTTTCATTCCAAAATTGTACTAAATCAGAATGTCCAGGTGAATTGTCTCCACAATTCGAGTCAGTGTACTTGCTTCATTGATTAATGTCCTCACCTGTTTAGAAATGGCCAGTAGAATGGAATTGCTAATGAAATCTACAATCATGACACTTACTTTCCTCCTGTTACTAAAACTTAAGCACAGAAAACACCTTAAATCACTAAAGAAAATTCAGGACCAAAATAATCAGTTTCTTCAGTTTGGGCCTATTTTAAAAATTAACCTTGGTGCATCCCTTCATTTCTTCTCTCCTTGCCACCAAACAGTTCCCAAGACTGTCCCACCATTTGTAACCAAGTGAAGGCCAAATAGTAATTCATTTACTCAATTTAAAGTTACTGGAATTTAAAATAAAACTCTATCCTGGCTAACTTTTCTGTTTGAGATTGATCAAATTGTTTAAACTTTAGATTGATGCCAAATGCTCTGGGTAAACCTAACCTTAAGTGAATTTCAGTGAGAACTACTACTATAGTATTCCTTTCTTGCCTTTTTGTTTTTATGGAAGCACTGGTGGTGCACTGGATAGTATTCTGGGCCCACTGTCTAGAAGAACTGAATT
This sequence comes from Gracilinanus agilis, assembly GCF_016433145.1. Taxonomy (NCBI): domain Eukaryota; kingdom Metazoa; phylum Chordata; class Mammalia; order Didelphimorphia; family Didelphidae; genus Gracilinanus; species Gracilinanus agilis. The sequence continues at coordinate 255,491,060 of NC_058132.1, forward strand.
CAAATCCAGCCTTGGGTATTTGCTAGCTTGGTGGTCCAGGGAGATAGCTTAATCTCATTTACCTCAGTTTCCTCAACTGTAAAATGGAGATAATAATACCTATATTTCAAGGTTGTTGTGAGGATCAAATAAGATAATATTTGTAAAAATCACCAAGCACAAGACCTGATACATAATAGGAACTAAATGTCCTTAACTTTTCTTCTGTGATTGTATGTTTTTTCATTTTGACTTCTACATTTTTCTTGCTGTTATTATAGCTGTTTTTGATGTGTGTGCTTTTGTAATTAGATATTTTTCCTGTGTCAGATCAATCTCATAGAACTCATTTTGGCTAATGTCAAAATCAACGTTGACATTAGTCAGTTTCACATCTTTGCTATTATGCCAACTAAGAGTTATAAAATCCAAGGTTTGGCTTCCATTCAGCCTTGCAAATAAACATACATCGTTTGCTCATTAACAGGGCCTAGTGGTGTGTATCACCCACACACTCCAAACAGTAATAGTTGCAGGTCTTTAGCAATATTAATTTAGTTATGACAAAGAGCCAATTTCTAATGTACTTTCCAGTACAGATCGTTAGCCTTGCTCCATCCTCACATATCTCCTATCTTTGCTTGTTTTTTCCTCCTTCTTTAGACTATATAAGTTCTCTTAGGCAGTAAAGACCATTTCTTTTTATTACTCTGTGGCCCCAGGAGTGTCTTGGCTGTGTGGTCCCCAATGAGATACAGAGAGGATGCTGGTCCTTTACTGGATGAGACATTCTGTGAAGTGAATATTCACCAGTCATCTTAAAGAGACTTCTTTTGGTCTTAGCAAAGAATTTTCTTGCCTTTATTAGAATACATCAAACCTTGAGCTTCTGTCATATCTTTTCTCTTGTCTTACAGTTTTTATTGGAGGAGTAAATCAAATTAAATAAAGACAACCAGCCACCAGCCCTTTATGGGATTATTTTCTGAAATATGTTTGTATTTGGGTAGCAAATTGTTTCTTTAGACTAATTGCTAGGAATACAAACACAAAGAATATAAACAGTCATTACAAAACTGTTATTTTCCAACTGTCAGTGTGAGAATGTATCAAATAGTACATTTTATAAAAAACTTAGAGAAACAGGGAATGTATAATACCAGACTTGAGCTGCCCCAAAAGCAGCAATTCAGTTCTGTATTTTCTTTGATAGATTAGTCCAAAGTCATCTCATTTCCTTCCTCATTTGGAAACAAAAGGGTTTGATCATCAAATTCCTTCACATGTTGTGTTTACTATTAATATTTTCATAAACACAGGACTCAGAGAACTTTGTCATCCCCAAAATGCAAATATGAACTTCTTGCCTAGATAGGAATACTGGGGACCTCTTGAGGGGACAGTGTGAGGGAAATTACTCTCTTTGTTAAGATCTTTTAGAAGAATGAACAGGACAAGTATGATCTGGCACCAACAAGGGCATTTCCACTTAGTGACTTATTTGGAAGACATATAGTACCTTCTTTTATCCTCTTTTGTGTCTTCCATCCCTTATACACATTTTGGACAAGAGAAGTGAGTAGAGAAAGCACTTGGTAATGAAAGAAAGGAGTAGGGAAGGAGAATTGAAAGGGAACAGGTCTTTCCTGATGTTTTACTCAGAAAATAAGGAAGGGTTGGTAGGAATTTGAATTGAGACAACTGGGGCCAGGAGTAGGAAGAGCAGATTCAGAAGTACGTTTTCTTTGGAGGCTAGAGACAAGTAAAACAAAAATCTTGGCGTAATCAGCACATGCCTGAAAAACCTTAAAATAACCACCACCACCACCCACCCACCCAGCCCTTTTCTACATACACCCCAGGTAAGGAGCATCTTTATTTTTGAAATCCAGGTGCACAGTAAGAAGAGGGGGAGGGAAACTACACAGTGATCACCCTTCCTTTTAATGAGCATTGCTGCTACTGGAGGAAAAAATTAGCATCACTCTGAATTTTATGTGATGTCAGTTAAATGAAGGTGTTTTATAGCACTTTACAACAAATTAGAATCAAGTAAATTGAAAATAAGCCTAGCAGCTGGGATAAGTAATCAGGTAAGTGGCCAGTTTTGCTATTTTCGCTTTGAGCTGAATAAGAGAATTTGAATTTCTAATGTCCCTGGGGTACAGGATTCACAATTGGAGAACATAGTTTTTAGGGTGATTGTTTTAAATAGCTAACAGCTCAATCTTGCCCTCCAGTACACAACTCACTTTTTGAAGCTGCTTGGGAAATCAGCTATAGTATGTGTATACACCCAAGCAAGGGCTCTCTGTTGCATAGGATTGAGCCCTGCTTTGGGAATGGAACTTGAGCAGAGTGAATGAAATAGATGGCCTGGAATGAGGTAGTAAATCATCAGTATTAACTGAGAGACTGTTTGTGATGGAAAGGAGCAAAATTCAAATGATAACTTTATGGCTGCCCATGAAACAGCCTAAATTGGAGAAGCCACTAGAACATTTTATTCCTTAAGAAAATGAGTGTTGTGCTCAGTTGCTACACTTTGCATAGTCAGAATGCTCTGACTTTAAAACATGAAGATTTTTCTTTCTTTCTTAGAAAATGTGTGTAGAAAAAAACACCAATGAAAAACTTGTTTCCTGGTGAAGTAAATATAGCTTTGTGATTCAGGATACTCTGGGGAGGGGAGAAGTCTGACTGTGAGATGGTAATTAAAAAATAGGACATTCCTCACTGATGGCTTTGGATGATAGCTGGTATGTTGAAGGGAGTTAGGAAGGGGAAGTTAGGTGGTACAGAGGATATAGTACTTGGCCTAGAGTCAGGAAAACTTATCTTCCTGAGTTCAAATCTTTGCCAAGAAAATGCCAAATGGGCTTACAGAGAGTTGGACATGATTGAATACAGCTGAAAGATAGTGTTAAAAGAAATGAGCATGGAGAAGAGGCAGTTGTTTTTAGACTCATTAGGGAGAAATAGGTTGAATTGAAAATATACTTCGTATGTATGTATGTATGTGTGTGTGTGCACGCATGTGTGCGTGTATCTTTGCAGTTCTCAGACCAAATATAAGGAAGTCAGAACTGAATTGCAGAGATCCCACTACTAGCTTTTTTTTCAATTGACCTAAAGGCCAAACTTTAAACAGGTTATGTTCTACTATTTTAAGTACTCCTTCTCTTCAAGGCATTATGTCTGCATACTTGCAATTAGATCTGCAATTATTTCAGCTATAATTTAAAAGCTCTTAATTGTAGAAGTGGGAGCTCTTTTTCTCTTTTGGAAAATGAGAATTATAATTGGTGTTTTGTCTCTTTAAATTATTTAAACAATAATCTATTTGATTATAATAAATTGGGATTTATATTTGGTAAAATCCAAAGTGAGACTGTTATCATTGTCTTAGTCAACAGATAGCCTGCTGGGGAAAACGGGGAAAAAATATTAAAAAAAAAATCTTTATCATCTGTCTTAGGATTGATACTAATATTGGTTTTAAAGCATTAAACTGGTAAGGATTAGGCCTGTATTGGCAAAGATGTGGCACTTGTGCCCTGGCAGCCTGGAGGGGGCTGCTCCCCTCTCCGTCTCCAGTGCGCCCGAGAACATTTATCACATGCTTTGCCCCTATGTTCAGCCTCCCCATGCAAGCACTACCTCCCTCTGCTGTCTGGGGTAATGTGGGGGCTCACAGGTGGCTTGAAAGTGCAGTTTGGGTATGTGATCTCAAAAAGGTTAGCCAATGCTGGCTTAGATGTTAAGTGACTTGTCCAGATTAAGTGACTTGTCCAGGTTCACATAGCTAGGAAGGGTCGGAGGCCAAATTTGAACCCAGGACCCCCTGCCTCCAGGTCTGGTTCTCTATCCACTGAGACACCATATGCCCCCAAAATTATTTCTTTACTGAACTATCCAGTGCATGGTGACATCTTAGCTTTTTAATTTGTTTTTGAAAAAGTCTACATATTTATGCAAAAGATGGGGGGATTCCTTTCCATATTCCTGCCAAATTGGTAATGATACAATCATGGGCAGTTCTGAATCTGAAATGCCAGAATCAAATTCTGACAATGAGGGCACAGTGTGATACTGTTCAAGATTGAACTTAGATGATTCAACAAATCACTGTGATTCAGAGAGTCAATGTGAGCGCCTGATTGGTAGAAATGACCTGCCATTTTTTTGTAGCCTGTGTTAGGAGCAGATATGAGCAACAGAACAGTTTCATAAGTTAGGAGATCAGATGTGGTAATCCGCACCCCACCCCACCCCCAACCCCTACCCCCGCTATTACCAGAGAAAGGGATGGTTTTAATATCTCTTCATTTTATATTACTCTCTACTTACTCATAAAGGTCTTTAGCCTTGTTGTTTATGAGGCTAAGCATTTGAAGCATTGGGGACCAACTTCATTTCTATTTAATTTCTTGTTTTATAGAATGGAGCATTGTGGGGGGAGGAATGGTTATGGTTTTTTTAAGTGTGCATGAGCAAAAGTTACCCAAAAATCCCTTTGCTCCCAATACGATTCAGTCTGTTTTGCCCACAGCAGTTTTGCAGCCTACGAATACAGACTCACCATGCCTGTGAGGTCTGTGTGAAAGAGCCTTTTTGGAAGGCCATTCAGATTCAGTGATTGGGAAGCTAGTTGATACTACAAGCCTCTCACCCACCATCACCCTCTCTTGTTTTTTACTTTACAGTTGCTGCGAATTTGCAGAAGATTGTAGATGACCCCAAAGCATTAAAAACATTGACATTTAAGTTGGTAAGTGAAAGGCTGTGACAAGTGACTCAAAAGGCAGGTAATGAATACAAAGAACAGCACTGCCATTTTGTTCCCTGTTTTTCTTCCCTTTTGTTTTCTTTGGGGATCCATCTCTGCCTTTAACACCCTCCTCAGGAACACAGAACATTTTTCTTGACAAGATGTTTCTCATTCTATGAGCCCATTTCCTTCTTTTTTACAGTCCTGGCTTGAAGGTTAAAGTGATCACTTGTTAGTCCTGGAGGCTTTGCCCTGCTACTTCTGGGAAGCATTGCTTGACTCTTTGTTCAAAACCAGAGCGCAGTCCCTGTGAGGACACTTCCACTCTGTGGTAGGAGCTGTGTGCTGTGAAATATTCGGAATAGTTTGCCCTGAAAAAGGATTGGAAGGACTTGGAGGCAGTCGTGGTGTAGCTCAGTCATGCCCAGTGAACAAAGAATACCGAGGATCCCCAAGTTTTGAGGGAGACATCTCTATTTCAGTGATAAGTTTTCAGTAATGATAACAAGGTACTAATAGGCAAGAGAGGTTTCAGTGACTTGTGCTTCCCAGTAAATCAAACACCACATCTGCTGTGGCCTCATAAGACAGGTTCTCCCTGATGTCTCCCTGATGGTCAGAAGGCAGCTGGGGGTTCTTGGAGAGGAAGGCCACCGTTAGCTAGTTTTCATTTTTCCCCAATTATATAATGGAATCTCCTTGAAGACAAGGGTGATTCTATTTTTCTCTCTCTATTCACAGCACCTGCACTGTGCCTGATGCATAATAGACAATTAATAAATGTCAAACAGCCCTGCCCAAAAGGGTTGGTTCACTTTAAAACTACAAATCAAAAGCATTGAGATGTAGTCAACATAATATCAGATATTTTTAAAAACATAAATGACCAAGACTTTACTGTGAATTACATTTATTGATGATCTGTATTTTTTATTCCTTGTGAAAATTAACTGGAAAATGTGCTTAGCCAAAATTGCAGAATGATTAGTTACAGTAAATGCCAGGCTACTGCCAATTAGCACTCTGGCATTCAGCCCATATCTGATTTCAAGTGACTGGGCTGCATTTAAAAAAAAAAACAACCACAACATCAAAGAGAAATGTCTCTGAGGAGTTCACATTGTTTGGGAAATAAAAGAATGCCGTGTTGAGATGTAAAACGCGAAATTAAAGATGGGAAAACTTATTAACAGCTCTGGCCTTCCCTCAGGAATCAATACCAAACAGTCACCTTTCAAGCTCTATAATTCTGCAGTTCTGCAATGTATTTTCTAACTCATCTGCAATTTTAAAAAACAGTAGATCATTCATTTGACATATTTCTGAGCAAATAGGACTGAAAAGTGACATTTCAATAGAAGAAACTGTATGATGGAGCTGAGATTTGAACTCATTATAATATAGAGTTTGGATGATCTTGGGCAAGTCATTTAACTTAGTTAAGTGAGTCTGTTTTCTCATCTTTAAAATGGGAATGGTAATTCTTGCACTACCTACCTTACAAAATTGTGAAGAAAAGCATTTTGACAGACCTAAAGCGCTATATAGGAATGAACTACCATTATAGGTTTCCTTTCATCTCAGGAATTATGATTATAATTTTATACATCAAAACATTCCATCTTCAGTATACTTTTGTCTTTTAAAATGAACTAATTAATGCATAATTTATAAATTATTAACATAATACTTGGACCTGAAAGGGTCAGGTGATTCAGTTCTTGTTCTAGCCTGGTCCTTGCATGCCTTTTTAAATAACCAAGACAAATAACAGCCTTGAGGTCTCCCAATTTACACTTTTTAAATGGGAATGATCATTATCTATCTCACTCTGCTTCCTTAAAGACACTAACAATCTGTGATTTTAAATAGAAATTTTGAAGGTATTTTCTGCAGGCTTTTTTTTTAATGGACTTTTTGTAAATTTCTCTAAATGATACTAAGCCACCTAGCATAACAGTAAAACTGGTATAGAAGACTTGCCTCAGAAAGATACCTATGTAAAGAACTGATCTTCTTCAAACATTTTGGATTAAAATCTGTAGCCCGTGATTGAAAACTGCCTGTACAAAAGACCTCAAAAGCCTCATGCCATTTTTGGTCATATCTTTTGCTTTGTAAAAATGTTTCAAAATTGCTTAATTTTATCTTATTTTGATTAATTTTTGGTTTTCAAGGCAACTTTTCAAGGTTCTGGAAATTTTCAAATGTGTGGAAGAATTTGTAAAACAAATACTGGTAGATAACTTGGCTTCCACTCATTTCACCTGTCTACTGTCAAATATTTGTTAAGATATTTTACATACAGACATGTATGTTTTTGATTTGTTTAAATGTTATACGTGTAGACATGTATATTTTTGAATATGCTATATTTGTATTTTATGTATGATAAATGCTTGTATATGATATATAATGTATATGTAGCTAATCTGTATTGTGTATAATATACACATTTGTTATGTATATATATATAAAATACATATTCAGTATAGGAAATATACACACACGTTTTTAGTACAGGAAAAAAAATAATGACTAAGAGGATAGAATTAGTAGCCATAAAAGAGATTCCCTACTTCTATGGAAAGGGCTCTGTCTAGTTGCTTATAGTAATCTTAGGGGTACCAGTCACTTAAACTGTATACTACATCTGCTATTCACCTAGTTTTCTTTCTGATTCCAACTCAGTTCTTTAAATTCTACTCTCCTCATCCTCCCAACAACCTCCTTCTCACTTCCAGAAGCATGGCATTAAGTCCTGTAGCCTGGTATGATTTAGCTTCTCCTATTGGCTATTGATCTGTCCTCTGCAATTCCTGTTCCAGTCTTTAGTGTTGAAAAATTTAAAAATCTTCATTTAATTCATCAGACAAAATGCTCAATAAAGTCCAATACTTGTATTTTCTGTAGCTGGGAGTAATAAAGTTTCAAAGCTTTCCTACATTCATTTTTACCAAAACACAGATGCCACAGAGGAGTGATAGCAACCCTCCATGGCATGGGTGTCAAAGCTGGCATGCAGAGCGTGCTCTGTGGACATGCGGGTGACCCTACTCCCCAATACCCCCCTCACCCCAGTTTGTTACTACAAAGACTCGGGCAGAGCTGCTCCCCTTCCCCTCTCTACTGTGCCTGACATTTTTTCACATCTCCTGTTTCTCTGCCCAGCAGCCAATGGGAGCACACAGAGAAGAAGGTGGGTAGCTCACAGACAGTAGAGCTGAAGGGGAACAGAGCACTTTGGCCACTCCCCTGCCCCTCTCCACATGTGCCCCTTATCACCTGCCTCACTGCCCAGCAGCCCAATGGGAATGCTTCCTTCCTCTCCTGTCTGGCTTAAGGTGGGGTGAAGCATGGCACTCAGTCTCTGGTAGGGGATGGACATGGCACTCTGTCTCTGAAAGGTTCACCATCATTGCCATAAGAGGGTGTTCCTGCTGAAGTAAAAATGTGACGTGTGGGCACTATACTTTTATTTTGCATAACCTTTCTAAGTATAAAGGGATTTTTGAATCATTTTTATTCCATTTTTCATACATCTCTCCAAGGTATAGCATTCTAGAAACACTCTGTTTTCTATTTTATAATTGGAAATAAGTAATGTTTAATTAATTCTTGAAGGTAGAAATCAGATGCCCATTAATCATATCTGATTTATGTGTGTTTAACCTCTGCACTATAGTCTTTCTTCTGCAAAGATAGGGCAAATCTTTCAGCACTGAAGAGTGGAATAGAAATTGCAGAGGAGAGTTCAGTAATCAGTAGGAGAAGTTAGATCATAGCAGGCTACATGATCTAATGCTGTGTTTCTGGAAGTGGGAAGGAGGTTGTTGGGAAGATGAGGAGAATAGAATGTAAAGAACCAAGATGGAATCAGAAGGAAAACTAGGTGAATACCAGATGTAGTATACATTTCAAGTGATTGGTACCGCTGAGGCTGCTTTAAGCAATGAGTAAGATCCCTTTCCACAAGACCAAGGGTCTCTTTTATAAAGACTCCCTGGCTCCAGAATTTCCACATGAGCAAGGTAAGTAACTGTGGACTTCCCAGGTGTCTGCTACCTAATTCTCTGTTGTGGTCGCTGCTCTTCAGAAAACCTGGGCAAAAGGGATGTCATGAAGAGCGTCGATGCCATAATATAAACCACCTCTATGCTCAGAAGGTCAGTTGTGTTGATAAGGGGGCCTGAGGCACAGAAAAAGACAGAGTATAGTTTAGTGGAAAGTGGAACATGAAAGGCTGAACTTGGAGACACAAGCCCAGAGATCAGCAACCCCATTCTGACACTTACTCCTGTGTGTCTCACTTTCCTCATATCTACTTTGATGGAGTTGGACCATATAACCCCTAAAGCCCCTTCCAGCCCCAGAACTGGTTGGATAGATGGAAGGATACTTGGTGTCAGGCACTCTGCTAAGTAATAGAAATTGAAAAACAGAAGAAATGGTCATCCTTGTCCTCAAGGAGCTTACTTTTAATGGAGGAAACAACATATTTAGGGGAGAATGGTGGCTTGGGAGAGGAATTTTGATTTAGTCTTAGCAGGGAAATGTGGAGCTCCAGAAAAATAAACCCATAGACCTTCCCAATATCAGTGGCATTGCTGATTTTTGATGGTGGTTCTGGAGCTTGAATGGGGCTGAACAGGGCAACTAGGCAGCAGGGCCACTGGAAGAAGACGGCGGGGAAGTCAAGTGAAGCTTGGCTGCCATCAGGCTGACAGTCCTCTGGCATAAGGAAGTCCCTCCTGGGGGAAACACAGGGTTCCCCTGTTGATCCTTGTTCTCTATAACTGGGTTCATGGTGTCTTTCTCCCCCCGGTTAGGTGTATCTTTCAATAGGGCATTCGGCTTAAGTTTAAGGCATGGCTCGTGGGCTGGCCAGAGGTGTTGGGGAAAATGGCCCCTCAGCAGGGAGATGGCTGTGCTCCTGCTTGAGGGAAGGTGTGTTCCAAAGTGCTCTTTCCGAGAGAAGTACTTATTCTCTAGTTTTGGATGGCTTCTCTAGGAGCTGACTGAATTGCATATCAATGGGTCAAGACAAATATTATTTGTTGGGTTTGTAATCAGAGAAAACAAGCTGGCAGCAGACATATTATTTTGGGAGTTTGTATGTCAGGGAGAAAAAAAGTCTGAGCTTACAGTTCACCTGAAAGGAAAACTGTCAGGAAGGCCTCAAAACCACTAGGCCTAATCTTATAACATTGGTTTCCAGAATAAACTCCATAAACTAAAGCCTCTCTTAAGAGGAAACTGTCATGGTGGGCTTAAAGCAACCAGACCCGACATTGGAGCATGGGCCAGGGAGGTAGATGTGGAGGTGAGAAGGGCTTCTGAGCATCGTTCTCCTTCTCACTGAGGAAGCGGAGGCTCTGAGAGGGGCCACAGGCCCAGTCAGTACCAGGGCTGAGATCTGTAGCCGGGCTCCCCTCTGATACCTAGTGCGGTACTTTCCAAAATTGTTTTAAGGGATAAGCAGATGTGAGCAGGAGCAGAAGAGAAGAGCACGCTGCCAGGAGGAGGGAGGAATAAGTTCGCTTCTAATTCCCCAGAGCCCCAGAGAGGCAGTGGTTTTAGGGGATGGGACAGAGAAGACAAGGCCATCCTGAGAGAAGGGCTGCCTCCAGGAGGGGGGTCCTCTCTGCCTGGAGGACTTCAGCTGAGGCTGGAAGCATTGGCCAGCGTGGGGGGGGGGGGGGGGGTCCTTCTGGAGAGGGGCTGCACAAGGTGGTTTCTGAGGTCTCTTCTGGCTCTCCCATGAGAAGGGCTTCAGGCAACAGCTTGGAGCACAGCAATCTCCCCTGAGGCAGTCTCCTGGCTTGTGGGGGGCCTAGTAGCAGGCTACAGGCCTCATCCTGAAAAGGGATGTGCTCAGAAGGACAGATCCGAGAGGAGCAGCACTGACTGAGACAGGGCTTCATTGCCCATAAGGCAATCTGCTGGGCTAGTAGTGGCCTCTGAATCCAGATGGGGCGCTTCCATAACTGGCCCAGAGACACGCTGTTCTTCTTCACATTCCCACGGCTCCCATGGAAGGGGAATCGGCACATTGGTGATGTGATTTTTAAGGGGCACTAGGAAAATGTACACACAGTGCTCTTTTTTAAAAAAAAGCACTTACTATGTGCCAGGCACTGTGCCGAGTATTTTATAACTGTCTCATTTGATCATCACAATGACCCTGGAGGCAGTTGCTATTGTTATCTCCATTTTACAGATGGAGAAATCGAGACCAACAGCATTCAAGAGACTTGCCCAGGGTCACACACAGTAAGTGTCTGAGGCCGAATTTGAACTCCAGTCTATCTGACTCAAGGCCCAGCATCCTATCTGCCCTACTCATTCCTGATCATCGCAATTCACCTGATAGTATCAAAAACTCTACTCAGGATGCTACTAAAATTCAGCCAGAGAAATATATTTGGATTCATAGTCCTAAATAATGTTCTCTCTCTCTTTTTTAAATGGAAATGTCCTAGAAAGTTTGGGGGGGGTTAATATTCTTTTATACTTGAGCATGACTTAGTTTAATCAGGTGACTTGTCAGCTACCTAGCTAAAACCAGAGAAGGAACAGCAAGAAGAGAGAAGTAATTGTGGAAGGATGCCTTTGCCAAGGTATGTTAGAAAGGGCCTCTAGGGCTGCCCAGGGGGCTGGGGGGAAATAGTCCCCAGCTGGGAAAGCCTGAAAGAAGGGGAGTAGAGAGGCCTCCAACATGAGCATTACCCACTAGTACCTAGCTCCTTCTTGCCAAGAACTTACAGTAGGGTGAGGGAAGGACTTCTGCATGGACTCTGAGGAATATAGAAATATAATTGACTCTTTGGGACCATTAGATTTAATATCTCATTAAAGGCTTATATTGATTCATTGAGTCTTCCACAGGCAAAGAATTGTGTATCTTGCTTTTATTTTTAGTTTGATTACCTCTTTCTTGATGGACTCGCCTGATGTTTAACAAGGTGAGGCCATTTGTTGCCATTTTAACATTTTGTAACCATCAGCACCATGATAGTTACTGTCAAATATTTGTTAAGATACCCTTGTAAGGATCCTCGGATAAAAATGTACGCTTCCCTACCCTTTCCAATTCCCTGTGTTCTAGGATCCAGGATGCATGAGGGCTTCCTATGATTAGAATTAAGAAATTTTAGATAAGGGGGGTGGGGGGAGTGATAATAGAATAGAAGGACATGCTCACAGCATTTAAAAAAAAATTTTTGGTAATGATCATAGATTTATGCCGAACTGTCTACATACTCTGGCGTCATCAGCTTGGTGACTAAGGCCATACAATTGGAAGATGCTGATAAAGGGTATTTAGAGGTGCCTCGTGTGGCCATGAAACCCAAAACCAGCTGGCCCAAACAGAGATTGAGGAGCAAGACATACTGAATGGAATGGGAGCTCTTGAGAGCAGAAGAGTGAAAATATGAAGGAAGGCAAGGCCCAGGGTCAGGGATAGTTTTTTCAGGGACCAGACGGACCACTTCGCCATGACCTTGCCCTTACTGCCTCTTCCAGTTGTATTTCTAACTCCTGTCTTTCCTCAGCTATTTCAAATATATTACCGAAAATCATATCAGTGGTTAGCGGATATGATAGTGTTATAGAGAAAATGTAAATGACATGAAATAAATAATACCATTATTGAGATTGGATTGAATTTTTTAAAAGAATTTCAAAAATATTTTACTTGAAATTCTAGAATAGCTTTTAGCTTATCTTCAAGGAACATGGATTTACCCACTTGATGTACTGTTTAATGGGTCCATTTGATAGACTGTCATTTTGTAGTGTTCTAAACATACACCAACTAATGCTAAGTAGGTTAATTGTGATGAATTAGAGGGAGATTTAAAGGGCTCATTTCCATGAGAGACTAATTGTTGTGACAGTAGTTTAGCAGGAGGTTTGCCAAGAAAAGGGTCATATAGTATTATTGATGTGTAATTCACTATTCACCACTATCAATCCTCTCTTGCTCCCATCCCCCATTTCTTGAACAGTATAGTGTCTAGACCTTGATTTATGCACCTTATGGCATGAAGGGAACAGCTTAGAATAGGTGATTGAAATACTGAATGTTAGGGAGGGAAAAAAATGAAGAACTTTTAGAAATAAGTGAGACAATAAGTAAGTAGGACAATAGTTTGACAAGTCCCACAGATTCTTGAAGTAGGAAAATAAGGTTGAATGTTAGATACAAGTTTTCACCAATGACCTCCTAAGAGATTCCAAGAAAAATTATCTCCTAGGACATTTTTCAAGATAAAGCATTTAATGGTATTTAAATATTAGCTATTTCAATTAAAGATGGTTATTTTTTGCCCTGGACTTTCTCAGGATGAGCTAATTGTTGTTGAAAAACAGATTATACTTAAGGGAAAGATTAGTTGGAACCCATCCATTTATTTTTGCACTCTCCCATTTTTAATTAACAACATTTAATCCAAAAGCATCTTTTAAACATCAGATTTATTTATTGGAGAAGACTGGTGTACATTTATTAGCAGTAACACTTCACTGGCACTAACTGAGGCCACTGGCCTTATTTGTAAGCCAAATCACCTGCCACGTAACAAATTTCTTCCCACCACTTTACTGGACCCTGTGGGTCATGTTTAGTCAAGCAGTCGAGTGTGTGGTTATGACACTTAAGAAGAAAAACACAACTAGCCATTATTGAAAGTTTTTCTCCTCTTTCCAGGCTTCTGGCTGTGATGGAACAGAGATTCCTGATGAGGTGAAGCTGATTGGCTTTGCGCAGTTGAGTGTCAGCTGATGCCTGTGGCTAGATGTCATCCTCAGCTCCCCACCCTACCTTCATCCCCAGCAAAATCAGAAGATTGTGAAGAGATCTGCTTAAGTAGATGAGAAGGGGGGAAAGAATTCAACACAACAGAACCCCAAACACTACCACCACCACCACCACCACCACCACCACCACCACCACCCCACCACCACCACTCACTGAGTTCTGCGTCATGCTCCAGCAATTCACATTAGAGTCAGCAAACCCCACAGCTGCACAACTGCTGCTAACCTGTCCAAAAGCTATTTACTATTCTGAGCAACCAATTTGGATCTCCCCTAACTGAAACCAATCTGGAAATGCACTCAGGTGGCCCTATTTATTGGTAATAAAAGGAATTTTCTATCAGAAATGTATTTCTTCTTTCATTGTAAAATTTCTGTGATAATACTTTAATTGTACATCTGACAATACTGCCTCTTTTATGTTGTATTTAGAAATTAATATACTTATAAAAATTAAGATTTATTAGCCAAACTTGAATTCTAGTTTTAAAACTGACTGTGAATTTTATTTTTCATATATTTATGCATTATACATCTTACCTATAAGGAAAACAATGGTTTGATTATGTGCTATTTGCAGTTAATCTCCTGTTATTTAAAGAAAAAAAAAAGTTTCAGGTATATCTTTGGAGTATTTGTAACTTCTAGTTTTTGAAATGACCTAATTAGGAATTAGGAAGCATATTATGTTGGTTTGTTTGTCTATAAACCAATCCACAATCTGATTGTCTCTAGGGAGTGGGAGGTGCCTTGCAGACATTAATATTAAGAATGTGCCTGAGGCTGCTTTATTCTAGAATAGTCTCAGTTCTAGGAGTTTCATATGCATCCAATACATACTTTGGCTTAAGTTTTGCTTTCCTGGGGCTTCTACGAGCTAGAATACTTACTATATGATGTTGCCATTAAGCTAGACTGCTAACTAATTCTGCCCATCTCCAATTTGGCTTCACCTTACGTGATGATAGGACTTGTTTCTGTAAAGATAAAAACTTGAAAAACAAAAGGAAAACAAACACACAAACAAGAATCTGAGCTTTACTTGAAATTCTGCAGAAAACCAAGATGGAGAGAAAATAATAGAAAGGGCTTTGTGCAATGACTAAAAGGTAAATTGCTATTAGGTTTCAAGGACAAATGTTTTTTGGCCCAAGTAGCCCTCTGCTTAACCTGTGACTTATCTAGATCTATATTACGGAACTAGTAAAACCTTAGGATTTTCAAAAATTGGAGTGTATTGTCAAGGAGGTAGACTCCTTGAACCATGCCATGACTCTTTCCTAGCTAACCTAGATATGGCAGCTCTTTAAAATGTACTTAAAACAGCAAATATATATTACTAAGAAAAGTTATTTATAATTGCCTTGTCATAATTGTTAAGGTGTTCTAGAGCCATTTGCATACGACTTAATGTAATTTCATTCCATTCTATTGTTTACACAACGATTACTCAAAGATGACTGCAAAGGTAAAAGGAGAATAAAAGCGTATTGCACAGAGATTGTGTTTGGGCCTTCATTCTTTTAGCTGTTTCTCCACATTGTTGTCCTCCTATTGCTTAATATCAAATTCAAAACCTCAGGCCTTTCTCTGGGAAAATCAGTGGGAAACTCCCCCTCTCCCCACCATGTGAACTTCCATCCTAACCTGGCTTTGTTCCTAGGGCTAAAAATTCCCATCAGTTCTTGGGAAGGAAACCCAGGGATGAATCTCTGAACTTGCCTAAAGGGCAGTCATGGCAGCTCGCCTGTCCAAACATAGCAGAGCCGCGCTTCTTTCCTCCTCCCATGCCACATTGGCTGTGAGCCTGGCCTTGTGCTCATGCTTTTAGAATGATCTCTCATTCAGAGAGGAAGGAGCTGTATCTGTCGTTATCCTTATTTTACAGATGAGGAAATTGAGGCAAACAGAACTTGGGTGACTTGCCAAAGGGAATGTTGTTGCGTCTTCCAGACTCCAGGCCCAGCACGCTTGTGTCGTCTAATCCCGTAAAGAGTCCGTTGGAAGACCCTCAATGGGACCCTTCAGCCTCATGAGGCCCTGCCAGAACTCAGAGAGCACAGATGCAGTCCTTGAGAAAGCCTCGGGCACTACCACATCACCAAGAGATTTTAGTCAGATTTTGTCAGATAAAAGATTTGGGGCCTGAGTGGGACATCTTAATGCTAATCCTACTCACCGGGCCTTCACCTCCAAAAAAAAAAAAAAATTCCTCGGAAGGATAATTAAGCAAGAGGCATGCCCCCCAGGGGGAGAAAAGGACATTTGGACAGAGAGCCATTTTGCAGATTAACTCAAATGAGCTTGGGGAAGTCAAAAATGCACACCGCAATCAGACAGATGTTCTCTGAATTAGAATCCCAGAATCCCAGAGCATTGGGGAAAACAGAGATTGTTTTGTCCATCCCCTTCACATTCCAGATCAGCAACCTGAGGCCCAGAGAAGAAATAAGACTCACCCCATTTGTCTTAAAAATTTGAAAAATAAGTAAATAGAAGAAAAAGGAAATCAATTGTATTTTTTAAGTTCTATTTCCCCAATAGCAAAGTAACAAGTTGATTCAAAGGCCAGCAAAATGTTAAGGGCAGAACCAGGGATCAAATAGACTCCAAGGCTCAAAAAGACTCAAATCCTGGTCCACTAATTTGTAGCCTGATCTTGGACAAATCCACTATAGCGCACTGATACTCAATTTCCTCATCTGTAAGATTAGATGTTCAGTTGTTTTTCATTTTCAGTTGTGTCTAATTCTTTGTGACCCCCTTTAGGGTTTTCTTGCCAAAGATACTGGAGCGGTTTGACATTCCCTTCTCCAACTCATTTTATAGATGAGGAAATTGAGACAAACAGGGTTCAGTGACTTGCCCACAGTCACACAGCTAGCGTCTAAAGCCAGATTTGAACCTAGGGAGATGAGTCTTCCTGATTTCATTCCTCACAGCCTACCCACTGCACCACCTAGCTGCCCTCTGAAAAATGGAGTGGTTGGAATGGATGTTTTCTACGTTCTGAGTTTCTTTCACTCCTACCAATTGTTCTTTTCCCAGATGTGTAGTGATTGTTTAGTCCTAGTTTAGACTACTGCCTTTGAATACCTCCCACCCCATTGTGTTCCTCCTTTCTCTTTAGTCCCCATCTTCATATTCTCCCTCCTTTTTGGATGCTCTCTGAAACCAACTTCTACCAAAAGATCCTGATTTTAAATGAGGAGAAGAAGAGAAAGTACTTACCTAATTGAAATGTTGCCGTATAGTCTAAAAAGTCATTGCTTATCTTAGGTAGAGACAATCATTGCATCCTTCCCATCTCTTTTCAGTTCAGAAACTGTAGCCTGCCAGCTTCCTGATGCCCCTTCTGGAATTATCATGCTCGCACATTTATTTGTAAATATATGTTGTTGTTTTTTTTAAACCCTTGTACTTCGGTGTATTGACTTATAGGTGGCAGATTGGTAAGGGTGGGCAATGGGGGTCAAGTGACTTGCCCAGGGTCACACAGCTGGGAAGTGGCTGAGGCCGGGTTTGAACCTAGGACCTCCTGTCTCTAGGCCTGACTCTCACTCCACTGAGCTACCCAGCTGCCCTGTAAATATATGTTTTTGTACCTCCCTACAGAGCCAGTCTTAACCTATCTTGATTGGCCATTCAACTGTAACCTCTATAAGGGCAGAGCCTTCCTCAGATAAAATTAAGAGCCTTTCTCTGATAAAAATTAAGCAAATCACACAAGGCCTTGTTCAGAGTTTTATGTCCAATGAACACACACAAAGACACAAAGAAGGACAAAACTCCCTCTGGGGACATGGGCTGCTGGGAAGGATGAAGAAGGGAGAACAGAATGGGGCTGGACAGGAGCATCAGTTTGTATTTTTTTTCTCTTTTATTTATTTTTTCTTTTCTCTTTCTATTTTAATTAAGGGAGCTAGTTGGTGCAGTGGATAGAGCACCAGGCTTGAAACCCAGAAGACTTCTCTTTCTGAATTCAACTCTGATCTCAGACATTTACTAGCCATGTGACCCTGGGCAAGTCACTTAACCCTGTTTAACTTAGTGTCCTCATCTATAAAAATGAGCTGGGAAAGGAAATGGCAAACCACTCTGGTATCTCTGCCAAGAAAACTCCAAATGGGATCACAAAGAGTTGGGCATGACTGAAATGACTCAACAACAATATTATTTACTAATTGTGGTGGTGCTGAAGGTCTGGAAACATTTTCAGCACTCTCTGTATTTCAGCAGCATGTGAAATAAAGTCTCTTTGCCCCATCCTAGGTTAAGGTTCTGGGCATGGCAGAACAAGGGGCAGATTCTTTGAAGGAGAAAAGTTTGTTCCTGTGTTCCTTGGGCCACAGTCAGACCAGTAAGGAAATTTGCAATGGAAGCTCTGCAGGATGACAAAAATCCCAGATATTCTAAGGATTACCAACTTCAGCATTTCCCATTCCTCACTAGCCTTTAAAAGCCAGCGAGAGTTTTAAATGCCCTCGCAGGCTCCAAGAAATGCGGTCAATTGCCCCAAGTGAGCTTGATGTGATTGATGGACACGACTAGTTGAATCAGCAAGATGGCTGAGAAGATCAGTGTGTAGCTGGGAAATACAGAAGCATTCACAATTGCTGTTGATCTTTAAGGCAGGACAGAAAGGATAGGCTTGAATTGTCAGCAGGGCTGCTACAAAAATCAATCCGTTGCTTTTTAGATTCCTCCTCTGTTACAGAATAATGTCAGACTCTTCTTCCCTCTTTCCCCGATGACCAAGTCACCAATAGTTCTCCAGTTAGCATCATCAGCATGAGAGGACCTCACACAGGAACCTAAGATCCTGCTTGTTCCCAAGGGTACGTAGCCAGGGAAGGATTTGCTCCCGGGTTTAAGACCTCTCTTCAGCGTCTGCTTCCTCGGCACCTACTGTACAATTGGTTATCTTGTTACTGAGTTGCTACTAATGAAAAAAAAAATCAACTTTACATTCCTGAGTAGAGATCCCACCCTCTCTAGCAACAGTTTCCCAGGCCTACGGGGGGACCCACCATATTCTGGCCTAGAGCTCTACATCACCAGCTCCCTCTTGCCCCCAACCAGAATAGCATGTTCTGTCTCTAAACACCCAAAGGTCAATTTTAGAATTTTCTCCATTGAGTTCGTTGTTCCATTCTGTAATCCTAAACTTACTCTCACATGATCAAGGAACATTAATGTGGGCCAAATTCATTATATGTGAACTGATCTCAAAATGTTATTCCCAGAGACAGTTAGAGGGAACAAATGCATGGTTACACAAGAAAGATATTTGGTTGGTTATTTGTGTTTGGATTAGACAGAATAAAATGACCTTTAAACCCCGAAGTGGGGAGAAATGCTTATTGGAAGATCTGATGGCACTGAAATATTAACGGTAACAGGCAACTTCTTGAATTCTTCCTTCCCAGCCCCTGTTGACGCCCTTAGGGACCGTGAAGTTTCACATTCGCTTTCTTATTTGGTACCTTTGAGTTTGCAATAAATAACTACTAACATTTAAGGAAGCCATATTTATAAAGCCCCAAAGCAATTCATTCAGCCAAAATGCCATGAAGAAATATCAGCTTACAGTGATTTTTTTTCTTCATATCCAAGATTCTAAAAAACAATATCTAACTCGATGTAGCCCGATTCAGTTTAACATACATTTATTGGGTGCCTGCTACGTACAGGACACTGGTCGAGGTTCCCAAAACAAAAACAACCTAGAGTCAGTTCTTTGCTTTCAAAGAGCTTATACTTTAATAATGGGGATAAGGCACATATGCCCAATAAGTTTAATTCAAGGTCAAATTAGGGAAGATGACTAAGGCAAAGGAAAATCCAGGGGAAAAAATGTTCTTGGAGAACATAAAGAGGGAGAGATCTCTTTCAATCCTGTTGGAGAGAGGTTGGAGATCCGAAGAGAAAATCTTGACATATAATCTGACCTTCAAGGAAATCATTCTACAGGAACAGGTTAGATGTAGACTTTGTCCATTCGAATACACAGAGGCAGATAAAATTGGAAAATAGCTTCATGGCCCATTTTGGTGAGAATTGAAGTATATGTAGAGAAGGGTCACTATAAATATGAACTTCATGGAAAGGTAGATTGAAGCCAGGGTGTAAAAGACATTAGATACTTAACTGAAAAGTTTATATTTTGCTCTATATACAGAAGAGAACATCAGAAGATTTTTGACTGGAAGAATAAGATGAACAGACTTGCCCTTTGAAAGGATAGTCTTGGCAGCCCTTTGGGGGACAGAGCAAAGGGAGGGGCTAGGAAATGGATGTTGGGAAACCAGTTCAGAGATTATTCTAAGAATCCCAGGATTATGGATGAGAACTTTGGACTAGGGCAATGGTAATGTGATTGAAGAGAAAGGGGCAGGAGGAAGAGAGATGTTGTGGCATTAGAACCACAGTAATCCACAGGATTGGGCAATGGATTGGGTGCTAGGAGTAAGGAGGAAAAGAAAAAGAATCAAATACAAATCCAATATTTCAAGCCTAAATGGTAGTACTATCATTGTTGATAGGGCAGTTGGGAGTGAGGGCAGGTTTAAGGGGGGAAACAATTCAATTCAGGCAATGGTTCTTAAAGCACCTACTATTACCCAAAGGGCCATTAAACTGTGACCCAACAATACCACTACTAGGTCTTTATCCCAAAGAGATCAAAGATAGAGAGAAGAGGACGTGCTTATACAAAAATATTTATAGCGGCTCTTTTTGTTGTTGCAAAGACCTGGAAACTGAAGGGATGTCCATCAGTTGGAGAATGGCTGAACAAGTTGGTGGCATCTGATTGTAATGGAATACCACTGTGCAATAAGAAAAGACAAACACGATGATCACAAAAACCTGGAAAGATTTATATGAAAGGATACAAAGTAAAGTAAGCAGAACTAGGCGAATGTTGTGTGTAGTAACAACAAAAATTGTTTGATAATCAACTATGAATGACTTAACTATTAACAACAAGGCAAGAATCCAAGACAACTCCAAGGGATTCATGATGAAAAAAGAGTATCTAGACAGGCAGCTAGGTGGCTCAGTGGATAGGGAGCCAGGCCTGCAGACAGGAGGTCCTGGGTTCTAATCTGGATCCAGACACTTCCTGTGTGACCCTGGGCAAGTCACTTAACTCCTATTGCCTACTTATTATTGCCCTTCTGTTTTAGAACCTACATATAGTATTGATTCCAAGATAGAAAGTCAGGGAAAGAAAAAGAGAGCGAGAGAACAAGAGAGAGAGGCAGAGACAGAGACAGAGACAGACAGAGGAAAAGAAAAAGGGAGGACAGGAGGAGAGGAAAAAGAAGAAAAAGGGTACCCACCACCATAGAAGGAACTGACAGAGTCTGAATGCAGATTGAAGGTTGCCATTATTCACTTCTTTCACATGATGAACATGTGCATGTATATTATATAATAATAGTTGTACAATCTATATCATATCACCTGCTGTCTTGAAAAAGGAGGAGATGTAGGAGGGAGGAAGAGAACATGGACCTCAAAATGTCAGAAAATAATTATTGAAAATTATACTGACATGTAACCTGGGGGAAATAAACACTAATTTTAAAAAGCACCTACTATATGCAAGATATTTTGCTAGATCCCGAGGATTAAAAAACTGAAACATCCCTTGATTTGAAGTAGCTTACATTTTGTTGAAGTTCATTAATTTAGTTTTGTGTATGCTGAATTTAAGTTGTTAGTGAGACATCCAGTTTCTCTGTTTAAAATTAGAAATACCGTGCAACCTAGATGCCCAGCAAGCAGTTAGAGATTTGTATCATATCTCAGGAGAAAAATTGAAGCTGGAGATACATCTGCACAGAGATGAGAATTGATTCCGTGGAGGTGTATGAGATGATCAAGGCATCAATCAAGCCCATGAACATTTATTAATCCCTTACCATAGGCTAGGCCCTGGACTAGATACTAAGCATCTAGGAGAAAAAAAAAAGAAATAGTCCTTGCTTTCAAGGGATTTCTATCCTACTAGTGGAGACAACATACACATAAGTAGTTGTGTACAAAGATAATTGAGAGGAGAAGGGAGAAAGTGTTGTAGGAAAACACACCCAAGTTTGTAGCAGGGTCTCACCCCAAACACCTCAAAATTGTTCCATAAAGAATTTTATTTAAAGAAGAAGAGGTTTTTAGGATGGAATAATAGCCTAGGCTAGTGAAATGGCCAAGGGGCTGGTAGAATAGCCTTGGAGCTGCTGGAGTAGCCCTGGGACTGATAGAGTAACCCTGGAGCTTGTGTACCAGCTCTGATGAAGTAGCCCAAGGGATGATGGAGCAGCCCCAAAGCTCTGAGCTAATGGAATAGCCAGGAAACCGGTGGAGGAGCCCTTGGTGTAGATCAGGGTTGGCATATTTATTGAGGGTCTGGGGGCTGGTCACCTCCCATTCCAGGGAAATCACCTTTCTCAGAATAGCCCACCCGGGGGCATTATAGGCTGTTACAGGTGTGGTTTGGGGGTCTGACATGTCATAGGTGACTTGGATGACACAGGAAGGGAATAAGGACCATGCACAGGTTTGGGGGACTCCCCAGGACTGTCAGAGCCCTTAGCGCCCATGCCCCATGTTTCCTCCATTGTCCCAGCTGCCATCATTTATCCAGGTAGAAGACACCTCTCTGCCCTTCTGGAATTCTTTCATCAAAGATGGCAACATAGGGAGGCTAGAGTAAGGTAGACAGCCACTGTACGTAATTATTCATGCCTAAGAGTTCAGAACTCGGGTAAATACAGGACAACACAAGTGATTAATAATACAGAACAGCACAAAGCTGGTAGACAGAACAGTACAGAACCGGTACAGGTGATTAACAATACAGAATGATTAACTGATTAATAATACAGATGCTGCAATTTATGGTTGACTCGTGACGAAATGACAGATTTTGCAGTTGATGCGGAACTAGTGAGAAATACAAGATTCCAGAACACTGCCCACCTCCATCAAAAGCATTAGCCCTTGGGGTGGGGGTGGATCTGGGGGGAATACCCAGTGCCAGGCCAGAAGTCAGGAAGACCTGAGTTCAAATTTGGTCTCTAGCTGTGTGACTCTGGGCAAGTCACTTATTCCTGTTTGTCTCAGTTTCCTCATTTGTAAAATGAACTGGAGGAATAAATGGCAAACCAGGATCTTTGCCAAGAAAACCTCATGTGGGGTCATGAAGAATATAGCAAAGGACTGAAATGACTGAACAATAACAAGTATTAGGGAAAGTGCTGATGGAAAGTTGGGACGTAAGAGGCAGAGGAGAGAAAGAAAGGGAGCAGGTGTCTAGTTACTTACATGTCTCTTCCATAGAATGGGAGCTCCTTGTGTGCAAGGATTGTTTTTCCCTCTTTTTGGGTCTCCAGCGCTTTGGCAGGCACTGAACAAATACTTGCATTCTGACTGATGACAAAGAGGAAGGAAGCAGTGTGGAGATTTCTCTTCTTCTAAGATTAGCCGTGAACAGGACGAAGCACAATAGCATATATTTAGGCATCAAGAAAAGAAAGTGAAAAAGGGTAAGAATGAAGGTCATAGGGAGAAAGGATCACGGGTTGGATAAAGGTTAGTGCGCCCTCCCAGAGGGGTTGGGAAGGGGACTCAGGGGCCGAAACAGATCTCAGAATACATGAGGCGTGATTGTTGTTTTGTATTCTATTGTTTGGTTCCTCTTCCTATAATACAAATTTAGAAATGACATGCAAGCTTCCATTTAATTCTTCTAAACTCAGAAAATGTAATTTGTAAAGGCTCCTGTAGAGAAATGGGTATCTCTGTCTTCACTCCCCTATCTGAATTTTTTATTGTACCCCTTCACATCCTGAAATTCCAGTAATTGAAGATTCCTTTAGATTACCAAGCATCTCTTTAAAAATTAAAATGCCTCTAAGAGGTCTAAGGGGCTATCAATCATTCATACATTAGTATAAATTAACTCAGAATGGTGTTTTTTTTTCTCCCAAGAACCTAGAAAAGATCTTTTTTGAGCTTTTATTGAGGGCTACAATGGGAAGGCAATTTTATGGGATAGCATCGTTGTGAAAGGAAGCAGAGATAGAACAAAGCTAAAGTGGGTCTGGGTTAGGAGCACAGTAAGAAGCTTAATAACATGGGAAAACCGGGGGCTTAGGAGAGAGGCAATAGAAGTTAGGGGAGATAACAAAGTCGAATTTCACTTCTGTATTAATTTTGCTTGGTAATTATCCCAGCGCCAGGAAATGGAAAAGCCTTTGCCCTCCTTCTGTCTCACTCTGTCTGTCTCTCTCTCTCTCTTCCTCTTTCTGTCTCTCTTGCTCTGTCTGTCTCCTTCTGTCTCTGTCTGTCTTTCTTTCTCCATTCCTATATTAAATAAATTACTCCTCTGATGGTAGGATCTTGAATTCAGACTATTCCATTTTGGATTAAGTAGGTTTCTGTGGTCTAGCCCATGAACTCAACTACTGTGTAAAATGTGTATGAATTCTGAACAACCAATTTACAAAGGACTTTTTGGAACCCAAGCTATTTTTCCACTCGGAATTATATGGGAAGGATAGCTACAGGTATACTTAGTTATTGCCTTATTTTTCCTAACCTATCCTTCATCTCATGTTATCCTTCCCTGAGTTGATCTCATTAACTTCTTGATTTTTTTCCCTACATACATCTTTAATTTCTTTTTTTATTAATTAAAAAATTTTATTGTGAATTTAATAATCAACAAAATCATTATACTATACAAAGAAAAGTAAATGTTACATAAAAAACTAGGAACTTTGATGAATAATAATTCAGAGAAATATGAGAAGACACATATGGATTTGGGTTTCTTATCCTTGAGACTGGTGGGCTCAAGGAGAACTGTGTGTCTCCTCCAAGGGTCTCTTTTCTTCCGCCATGCTCATTTTCCCCCTATTCCACAGTTTCCTTAATTCTACCACGTAGGCCTAGATGAGCCACTTCTTGTATATACTTCATGAACCTTTTTTGCTTTCAATTTTCATCAGTGAATTTTGATGAATATTTCAAATTCAGAGAACTATGAGGAAACTTCTGTGAATTTTAGTTTCTCATCCTTAAGACCTTTTTCAAGGAAAATTTTATGTCTCCTCATAGATGAGCTTTAAAAGGAATAACATAAATTTTAACTGCACCAAGATTTTTGGGGCACACACACACACACACACATATAGTATAGAGTGTATTGGATACCCTTGTCTTTCTTCCCACCAAATGCCAGTTCCAGGAAGACTGCAAATAGAAAATAGCAAACAAACCCATTTATCCAAGTTGATAGCAAACAGAAATCTGAGAATGTATTCGGATAAGAACATAACAGACAATACATAGTGCAAATGAACTCTCCCACTGGGAGCGATATCTCACAGTCTGATAGGGAGAATCCCAGATCTAACCCAAAGGGAAATTCCCTGAAGTCTCTGGTTGTGGGGAGAGGGGCAAGATGGAGGTACCAGCTCCTCTACATTTCAAACTCTTGCTAGAGTCTCTGTTCCTGGAAAGAATATTGAACCACGTGTCTTTTTGGTAGAAGTTAAATTCTCCTAATGACATCTTTAAAAACAAAAAACAACATATATTTTCCATTTTATATCCAATACTAAGTATGGGTTCCAAGGCAGAAGAGCAATAAAGGCTAGACAACTGGGGTTCAATGACTTGGCCAGGGTTATGTGTCTAGGAAGCATCTAAGGCCATATTTGAACCTCCCGTCTCCAGGCCTGGCTCTCTATCTCCTGGGCCCCCTGGTTGCCCCTTCTGTGGATGTTAGAAGCCAGAAGATCAGCATCCCTCGTGTCCCCAGCACTTGACAATGCCACCCTTCATGTGGGTGTAGAACACTGAGTCATCAATCACAGCCAATGAGGAAAACCTCAGCAACTGGGCTTGAGCCTCTGATAGTATTCACATGGTTTTCCAAGGACTCTTGTGGTTCCAGGAAGTCATCCAAGAAGTTCCATTTAGTAAAACCACCTTGTAACAGCAAACAGACAGAAGCCAATGTGTCTCTGTCTGACTCCACCACCCTTTATCCCTCAAGGGTCAGGGGCAGGTGTGGGCCTGAAAATTAAGCACTTTCTCCAGGCTCCATTCAAAGCCACTGCCAGGCCCAGAAACCCAACCAGAGGCCCCCCGCCACATGGGATGGGCCGGGGCTACTTTGTATATGCTTATCTTTATTCACTTTATATTCATATGTTCAGAGCTTTAGATATACTTGTCATTTTCCACATTAGAGTGTTAGGGCTTTCCAATTGAGAATTATTTAATTTTTTGCACTTGTAATCCCATAGCCTAACACAAAGCCCAGCAT
The DNA here is from genome assembly GCF_016433145.1 of Gracilinanus agilis. NCBI lineage: Eukaryota > Metazoa > Chordata > Mammalia > Didelphimorphia > Didelphidae > Gracilinanus > Gracilinanus agilis. The sequence goes on from NC_058132.1 coordinate 255,516,976, forward strand.
ATAGTAGGTGCTCAATGGATATTTCCTGAAAGAAAATAAAAGTACAGTTATACTTTCCACATTGCAATTTTCCCCATCATGGTTTCAATATGTCATGGGGTCAGCATAAGAAATTAAATGGACTGTTTTGGGAATTTTGTGGAAGCCTCAGACATCATGTGAAGGCCATGTTTTTGGTAGAAGTTAAATTCTCCTAATGACAATACAGAAAAAAAATTTAATACTTCAGAGATGCATATTTGACTCAATATTTACAATAAGGTATTGTAAATACCTCATAAAAGAAAAAAGAAAAAATCAGACTAATTTTATGGCATGAAGGGAGGGCCAAAAAATTTAAAGCAGACTTTCCAGATCACAGGGACACTGTGCTCTTACCCCCTGGGTTGTGGAAGGGATAACTATAAATTGTTGTTGATTTGTTATCTGCTGTAGGCCAAAATTTTTGCCTATAAGGCCCTAGATCTTAATATAAAATAGGATTCAGGAGGGGGTGGTTGATAATTCCTTCCAGTTAGACCCCTTTTTCCCCCTCTAGGGCAAGATATTGTTTTATTAACAACGATACATGAACTATTAGTAAAGAGAATCACACTGGCACTGTGACAAAAAGTCACAGAGCTGAGCTTGATCCATTTGTTAGTTAGACTAGCAATAACCAATAAACGGGATCAGTAGTCTCTCTTGATGACCGAAGACCCAGATCCCTGAAACTATTTGCAGTTTTATATTTGGGGGACTACAATTTGGAGTAAAAGTTAAAGAAAGCGGAAGCTTTCATAGAAACTTTCCCAGAGAACTTTATCTGTGAGTTTCTTGAGTGCTTCAGCAGTTACCATTTCTCTTGTTATCTCACAATGACAAGGCTGCATCTCATCCAATGAGTCTCATTTTTTTTTTTACCTTTTTTCCTACTCATGTTCCTTCAATATTTTCTAGGTTTACTAGAATTTACTAGGTTTAATATTATCTTATTTTATATTCTCCCTATTATACCAGCAATGGTTATAGTGAGAAGAATGAGTGTTGTCATCTTCTTGCTAGTATTTTGTCTAAATTTTTTACATCAATGTTCATTAAGGATATTGGTCAATAGTTTTCTTTTTTCTCTCTCTCTTTTTGTTCAGCCTAATGTAGGGATTAGCACTATATTTATGTCACAAAATGAATTTGGTAGAGTTCCTTTCTCAGTTATTTTTCTGAATAGTTTATGTAGTATTGTAATTAATTGTTCTTTAAATGTTTGGTAGAATATACTTGTGAATCCACGTGTCCCTGGAGCTTTTTATTTAGGGAGATTATTGATGGTTTATTCAATTTCTTTTTCTAAGATAGGATTGTTTAAGTATTCTATTTCCTCTTCTGTTAATTGAGGTAATTTAAATTTCTTTAAATATTAATTTATTTCATTTAGATTACCATATTTATTGATGTATAATTGGGCAAAATAACTTGTAATAATTGATTTAATTTCCTCTTCATTGATTGTAATCTCACTCTTTTCATTTTTAATACTGGTAATTTGGTTTTCTTCTTTCTTTTTTGCTCAAATTAAGCAATGGTTTATCTATTTTATTGTTTTTCTAATTAAAGCAACTCCTTTTCTTTTTTATTAGTTCAGTGGTTTTCTTATATTCAATTTTACTGTTTCTTTTATTTTTCAGAATTTCTAATTTGGTGTTTAATTGGGGATTTATAATTTGATCTTTTTCTATTTTTTAAGTTGTATACACAATAATTGGCCTGCTTTTTCTCTGTTTTATTGATATAAATTGTCCTCTAAGTATTGCTTTAGCTTCATCTCCCAAATTTTGGTATGTTGTCTCCTTTTTGCCATTCTCTTTAATAAAATTGTTGATTGTTTCTATGATTTGTTCTTTGACCCACTCAATATTTAATATATTATTTAGTTTGCAATTAATTTTAGTCTTTTCCCCTACAGCTCTTTGTTTAGTAATATTTAATATTTCAGCCTTTCTGCATTTGATTGTGAGGTTTTTATGCTCTATTTTATCATCAATTTTTGTGAAGGTGCCATGTGCTGCTGAGAAAAAATGAATGCTGTTTTCTATTCCCATTCAGTTTTCTGCAGAGATCTATTAATTCTAACTTTTAGAAAATTCTATTCATCTCTTTAGTTTCTTTCTTGTTTATTTTTTGGTTTGATTTATCTAATTCTGAGAGAAGATGGTTAATGCCCCCTAGTAATATGGTTTATTGTCTACATTCTTTTGTAACATATAGTTTCTTCTTTAGCAATTTGGATGCTATGCCATTTGGTGCATATATGTTTAATACTGATATTACTTCATCACCTATGATTCCTTTATCATTATGAATTTTTCATCAAATATCTTTTAATTAAGTCTTTTTTCACTTTTGATTTTTCTGAGATCATAATCACTATCCCTACTTTTAAAAAATTTTAGTTGAAGCATTAGATTTTGCTCCAGTCCTTTATCTTTACTCTGTGTGTGTATCTATGTTTTAAATGAGTTTCTTGCAGCAGCATATTGTGAGGTTCTGGCTTTTAATCCACTATGCTATCTGCTTCCATTTTATGGGTGCATTAATTCCATTCACATTCAGTCATGATTACTGGAGGCAGAGTCAAGATGGTAGAATAGTGGTGTAGAAATCTAGGATCTCTGAGAATGCTCTCCAACCAATCTTAAAATATCACTTCAAAATGAATACTGGAATGACAGAACCAATAAGAGGATAAAGTAATGCATTATCCTACAGAAAACAACTTGAAAGATAGGCTGAGAAGGTCTAGTTTACTGGGGTGAGAGGAGAGTGCACCTCATAGCAGAGTTGTACAGCTTGCAGAAAGGCAAGTATAAGCCAACAGCAAGTTCCTCACCCTACCTTTTACTGCTTTAAGTTCTAATCCTGGACCCAAGCCATAGCACAAGGCAGTACATCATACGCCTGGCTATTGAAAACCTAAGAAGAAGCCCAGAACCACTGCCAAAGCCTGCATTGAGGAACCAAGCCCCAGAACAAGTAGTTTATAGTGTGCCTGGCTGGTGTAAGTCCAGAGTGAAGCCCCAAGTCCCTGTCCAAGGCTACCATGAGGCTCCCTAAACTTAGCACAAGATAGTCTTTTAGAAGTCTAGCTAGTAAAACCCCAAAGTGAGTCTCAGAGCCCCTGTGCAAGGCTATGGTGAGGCCTTGAGCTCTGGTACAAGGTATCTCACGGTTCTTTGAGCTCTATAAGCCATCAACAGTACCCTGGGGGAGATTGAATCAGCAGTAGGAGGTGGCTTTCAGAGCTCTCAACCCACAGGTCATCATACTACCTTGAAAGAAGTGAAACTTGCAGAAGCCCAGAACTACATCTGAAGGTAGCAGCAAGGAAAAACTCTAACCTGAGAATAGATTCCATCTTTAAGATAAAAAGTATAAGTTTATTAGAAGGCCAGGATAAAGAGCAAACATCCCCACCCCAAATCTAACCATAGAAAATGATTATAGAGACAAAGAAGAGCAAAGCAGAGACAGAGAAATGGACAGTGAGATCAAAGCAAACACATGTAAAACTTGAGAGAAAATGGGAATTGGTCTCAGACTGTGGAAGAGTTCAAAAGGGATTTCAAAAATCAAATAAGTAAGGCAGAGGAAAAATGGGAAAGAGAAATTAAAGCAATGCAAGAAGAAAATAACACCATAAAAACCAGAATTGGCTAAATGGAAAAAGAGGTACAAAAAATACAATGAGGAAAAAGCTCCATAAATAGTAAAATTGGCCAAAGAAAGTTATTACTGTCTCTCCATCTTATTTTTCCTGTTTTTTTCTTTTTCTCTCCTTTCAGTCCTTCCCTGTTCACAAATATTTTTGTTTCTGTTTATCTGCCTTCACAAGTTTCTCTTTCTTTTGTCTACTCCCCTATTTTTTGTTTCCCCTCCCCTTCTTACTTCCTTATTAGGTAAGATAGATTTCTACACCTAAGTGAGTGTGAATGATATTTCCACTTTATACTAATTCCAATGAAAGTAAGATTCAAGTCTTGCCCTCCATCCCCCTCATCTTTCTGTCCACTATATTGATTCTTTCATGCCTTCTCCTGTGAGACAGTTTATGCCCAACTTTCTCTCCTTTTCTTTTTCTGCAGTGTTTTACTCTTATCCTTTGATTTTAAAAAATCCTATTATATTCAACTTACTCCCTGCTCTCTGTCTATATATACTCCTACTCTTTTCCCAATCAGTGATAACATTCATAAGTATCTTTGGCACCTTAAGCATCCTGAGTACTTTTGGTATCTTAGGTACTTCGAGCATCATAGGTAGTATCAGCTTCTTACTAGTAATGTAATCACTTTAACCCCATTGTTTCCCTTGATTACCCTCAAGCATCTCAAGTGTTTTAAATACCTCCTGTACCATAAGTATCTTAAGTATTCATTATCATTTTCTCATGCAAGGGATATAATCAGTTTGGTTCCATTGTCCCTCTTTATTAAGCATGTTAAATACTTTAGGTATTTTTTTATACTATAGAAATCTTAAGTATCCTAGTTGCTCTTTTCTACTCAGGGATTCAGTTTGACCACAGTAATTCCCTTAAAGTTTTCTCTCTTTGCCTTTTTATGCTTCTTTTGAGTGTTGAATTTGATCATTTAATTTTCTAGTTAGCTCTGACCATTTCATCAGGAATGTCTATAATTCCTCTATTTCATTAAATATCCATTTCTTCCCCTGGAGTATTATGTTCAGTTTTGCTGGGTAGGTGATTATTGGTTGTAGATCTAGATCTTTTGCATTGCAGAATATCATATTCCTTCTGATCCTTTCCTGTAGAAGCTGCTAGGTTCTGTGTAATTATGATTGTAGTTTCAAATTATTTGATTTTTTCCCCTCTGGTTACTTGTAGTATTTTCTCCTTGACTTGGGATTTATAGCATTTGGCTATAATAGTCCTGGGATTTTTACATTTGGGATTTCAGTGAGGTGATTGTTAGATTTGATTGGTGGATTATTTCAATATCTATTTTCTTGTCTTGTTCAATAACATCAAGGCAGTAGACTTCTGGGTTAAGATGGCGGCAGAGTAAAAAGCAGCACTTAACCTCTCCTAACCAAAACATACAGGACTCCTCAAGGGGAATAAAAACAAGTCCAGATGAACGGAGGGACCCCAAAACAGGGTGCAGCATGGAAGGTACATGGAATCTGGACATTTCCATGCTATAAAGGGATGAAATAGCTCTCACTAAATCACGGGCTGAGCAACCACCCCCCCAACCCCCTCCACACACACCACCTATAGCGCCAAAGCCAGCTAAAAAGAAATAGAGCAAATTTGGAGCACCCATTGAGTCATTGGCAGCTCCAGGGAATGTTTCTGAGAGCAGCAAGATTTAGGACCCCAAAAAGCTAAAGAACTCTCACGGACTCTGAGCGTGAACACAGAGCGCAGGCGCAGGCAGAGGCGCGGGCTGAGACGGACACAGGCGCGAGCGAAGGCTCTGAAACCCTGAGTGGAGAACCAGTGCAGACGGGTATACGACTGTGGAAGCAGCGCCATGAGACTTGTAAAGGAACCTCCAGCAGAGGACCAAGCAAGGGGGTTGACCAGGGGGCTTGACCTTGAGAAAAACCAGACCTCAGACCTCAGGACCCAAAAGACTGCAGACAGACCCTGAGCGTAACGATAAAGCTGAGAAGCTGCTGAGCTAACAATGGCTACCCAGAATCAGGAAGTTCAGAAGAGAAAGATTAACAAGAAAAAGAAATCTTTAACACTCGACAACTTTTACACAGAGAAAATCCAGACAAACGAGCAAACAGAGGAGGAGAACGAACAAGAATCCGGACCCTCCCAAAATAATGAAAACTGGTCACAAGCTCTTGAAGAGTTCAAAACTGAGATGATGAGAAAGTTGGAAAAAATTTGGTTAGAGAAATGGGAAATAGCTCAAAAGGAAATCAGGCAAGAAAATAACAGTTTAAAAAGCAGAATTTTGCAATTGGAAAGTGAGGCTCAGAAATCAAATGAACTGATAAGCAAATTGAACACCAGAAATGACCAGATTGAAAAGGAAAACCAGTCCCTAAAGGCTAGAATTGAGCAATTAGAAGCTAATGATCTCTCAAGAAAACAAGAACAAATAAAACAAAGTGAAAAGACTGAAAAAATAGAAGGAAACATGAAATATCTCAATGAGAAAGTGACAGACCAAGAAAACTGGTCTAGAAGAGACAATTTGAGAATCATTGGTCTTCCTGAAAAAGCAGAAATTAATAGAAATTTGGACTCCATACTAAAAGAAATTATTCAGGAAAATTGCCCTGAAGTTCTACAACAAGAGGGCAATATAGACATTGAAAGGATCCATAGATCACCCTCTACACTAGACCCAGAAAAGACAACGCCCAGGAATATAATAGCCAAATTCAAGAGCTTCCAAATAAAAGAAAAAAATCTTACATGAATCCAGAAAGAGACAATTCAAATATCAAGGAGCACCAATCAGGATCACACAGGATCTGGCAGCCTCCACACTAAAAGACCACAAGGCTTGGAATATGATATTCAGAAAGGCAAGAGAGCTGGGCCTGCAACCACGGATCAACTACCCATCAAAATTGACTGTATACTTCCAGGGGAAAGTATGGGCATTCAACAAAATTGAAGATTTCCAAGTATTTGCACAGAAAAGACCAGGGATAAATGGAAAGTTTGATATCCAACCACAAAAATCTAGAGAAACATGAAAAGGTAAATAAGAAACAGAGGGGAAAGAAAGAAAACTCATAATTTTTAAATTTACCTTTTTAAGGGCCTCAGCAAGATCTAATTATCTTTATTCCTATGTGGAGAAATGCTATGTATAATTCTCTGTAGTGAACTCTATTCACTATTATAGTATTCACTATTATAGTAATCAGAAGAATAATTCACAGGGAGAGGGTGGAATACTAAATGGTCTAAGATGACATGGGGGGTGGGAAAAGGGGGGTGAATAGCAGGGGACACCAAAAGAAACTTGAGTGAATAAGAAAAATAGGATATTATATTACACACAAAGAGGGCATGGGAAGGAGAGGGGACAAATACTATTATAAGAAGGAGAGGAAGAGAGCATCAAGAGGTAATAATCAAACCTTACTCTCAGTGTAATCAACCTGGAGAGGGAAGAGTAGCTATACTATCCATTGGGATATAAAACTCTTATCTAACCCTTCTGAGAAAGTCAGAAGGGATAAACCAAGGGGAGCAGGGAGTGGGGAGGTGAAAAAAGGGAGGGGAGAAGAAGGGGGAGGGAATTCATTAGGCCTTTAAAAACAAAAATAGGGGAATAATAAGGGAGGGGGTAGAAATGGAAGTTAATCAAGGGAGGGGATAAGGGATAGTGTCTTAATAGCAAACCACTGGTTTAAAAGGAAATAGTTTAAGAAGAAGGGGTAGGAATAGGGGAGGATACGAAAATGTCAGTGAATGCACAACTGATAATTATAACTCTGAATGTGAATGGGATGAACTCGCTCATAAAACGGAAGCAAATAGCAGAGTGGATTAGAAACCAAAATCCTACCATATGTTGTCTACAAGAAACACATATGAGGCGAGTGGACATACACAGGTTTAAGGTAAAGGGCTTGAGCAAAATCCTTTGGGTGTCAAATGAGAAAAAAAGGCAGGAGTGGCTATTATAATTTCTGACAAAGCCAAAGTAAAAATAGATATGATTAAAAAAGACAGGGAAGGTCATTACATCCTGATTAAAGGCAGTATAAACAATGAGGAAATAACACTACTCAATATGTATGCACCAAGTGGCATAGCATCCAAATTCAAAAAGGAGAAACTGGCAGAGCTCAAGAAGGAAATAGATAGTAAAACCATAATAGTGGGAGATCTAAATATTCCTCTTTCAGATCTAAATAAATCAAACCAAAAAATAAATAAGAAAGAGGTAAGAGAGGTGAATGAAGTCCTAGAAAAATTAGATTTAATTGATATGTGGAGAAAAATAAATAGGGACAAAAAGGAATATACCTTTTCAGCTACACATGGTACATTCACAAAGATTGACCATGTTATAGGGCATAGAATCATTGCAAACAAATGCAAAAGAGAAGAAATAATAAATGTAACCTTTTCAGATCATAATGCAATAAAAATAATAATTAGTAAGGGCACCTGGACAGGCAAATCAAAAACTAATTGGAAATTAAATAATATGATTCTCCAAAATAAATTTGTCAAAGAAGAAATCATAGAAACAATCAACAATTTCATTGAAGAGAATGACAATGATGAGAAATCCTACCAAATCCTGTGGGATGCAGCCAAGGCAGTACTCAGGGGGAAATTGATATCCCTGAGAGCATATATTAACAAATTAAGGAGGGCAGAGATTAATGAATTGGGCATGCAACTCAAAAAATTAGAAAGTGAGCAAATTAAAAATCCCCAAATGAAAATTAAATTAGACATACTAAAAATCAAGGGAGAAATTAATAAAATCAAAAGTAAAAGAACTATTGAATTAATAAATAAGACTAGAAGCTGGTATTTTGAAAAAACAGATAAAATAGACAAAGTAATGGTCAATCTAATAAAAAAATTAAAGAAGAAAACCAAATTGAATGTATCAAAGATGAAAAGGGAGACCTCACCTCTAATGAAGGGGAAATTAAGGCAATCATTAAAAACTATTTTGCCCAATTATATGGCAATAAATATAACAATTTAGGAAATATGAATGAATATTTACAAAAGTATATACTGCCTAGATTAACAGCAGAAGAAATAGAATACCTAAATAATCCCATATCAGAAAAAGAAATTGAACAAATCATCAAAGAACTCCCTAAGAAAAAATCGCCAGGGCTGATGGATTCACAAGTGAATTCTATCAGACATTCAAAGAGCAACTAATCCCAATACTATACAAATTATTTGATATGATAAGCAAAGAAGGAGTCCTACCAAATTCCTTTTATGACACAAATATGGTACTGATTCCAAAGCCAGGGAGATCAAAAAAAGAGAAAGAAAACTACAGAACAATCTCCCTAATGAACACAGTTGCAAAAATCTTAAATAGAATACTAGCAAAGAGACTCCAGCAAGTAATTAAGAAGATCATCCACCATGATCAGGTGGGATTTATACCAGCAATGCAAGGATGGTTCAACATTAGGAAAACCATCCACATAATTGACTATATCAACAGTCTAACAAACAAAAATCACATGATTATCTCAACAGATGCAGAAAAAGCCTTTGACAAAATACAGCATCCATTCCTATTGACAACACTGAAAAGTATAGGAATAGAAGGACCTTTCCTAAAAATAACGAACAGTATATACCTAAAACCATCAACAAACATCATATGCAATGGGGATAAATTAGAAGCCTTTCCAATAAGATCAGGAGTAAAACAAGGAGGCCCATTATCACCTCTATTATTCAACATAATACTAGAAACACTAGCAGTAACAATTAGAGAAGAAAAAGAAATTGAAGGTATCAAAATAGGCAATGAGGAGACTAAGCTATCACTCTTTGCAGATGATATGATGGTATACTTAAAAAATCCTAGAGAATCAACTAAGAAGCTTGTAGAAATAATCAACAACTTTAGCAAAGTTGCAGGATACAAAATAAATGCACATAAATCATCAACCTTTCTATATATTTCCAACACATCACAACAGCAAGAGGTAGAAAGAGAAACACCATTTAAAACCACCCTAGACAATATAAGATACTTAGGAATCTACCTACCAAAACAAACATAGCAATTATATGAAAACAACTACAAAACACTTTCCAAACAAATAAAACTGGATTTAAACAACTGGAAAGCCATTGATTGCTCATGGGTAGGACGAGATAACATAATAAAAATGAACATTCTACCCAAATTAATTTACCTATTTAGCGCCATACCTATCAAACTACCAAAAAACTTCTTTACTGAATTAGAAAAAACTATAACAAATTTCATTTGGAATAACAAAAGATCAAGAATATCAAGGGAAATAACGAAAAAAAAATGTGAAGGAAGGGGGCCTAGCAGTACCAGATATTAAACTATACTATAAAGCAGAAGTCATCAAAACAATATGGTACTGGCTAAGAGACAGAGAGGAGGATCAGTGGAATAGACTTGGGGTAAATGACATCAGCAAGACAATGTATGATAAACCCAAAGAGCCCAACATTTGGGACATGAATCCACTATTTGACAAGAACTGCTGGGAAACTTGGAAAACAATATGGGAGAGATTAGGTTTAGATCAACATCTCACACCCTACACCAAGATAAATTCAGAATGGGTGAATGAATTGAATATAAAGAGGGAAACTATAAATAAGTTAAGTGAACACAGAATAGTATACTTGTCAGATCTGTGGGAAAGGAAAGACTTTAAAACCAAGCAAGAGTTAGAGAAAATTACAAAATGTAAATTAAATGGTTTTGATTATATTAAACTAAAAGCTTTTGTACAAACAAAAATAATGTAGTCAAAATTAGAAGGGAAACAACAAATTGGGAAAAAATCTTTATAACGAAAAACTCTGACAGGGGTCTAATTACTCAAATATACAAGGAGTTAAACCAATTGTATAAAAAATCAAGCCATTCCCCAATTGATAAATGGGCAAGAGACATGAATAGGCAATTTTCAGGTTAAGAAATCAAAAGTATCAATAAGGACATGAGAAAGTGTTCTAAATCTCTAAGAATTAGAGAAATGCAAATCAAAACAACTGTGAGGTATCACCTCACACCTCGCAGATTGGCTAAAATGAAAGAAGGGGAGAGTAATGAATGTTGGAGGGGATGTGGCAAAATTGGGACATTAATGCATTGCTTGTGGAGCTATGAACTGATCCAACCATTCTGGCTGGCAATTTGGAATCATACTCGAAGGGCTATAAAAAAAATGCCTGCCCTTTGATCCTGCCATACCATTGTTGGTTTTGTACCCCAAAGTGATCATAGATAAAAAGTATGAAAATACTTATAGCTGAGCTTTTTGTGGTGGCAAAAAAATGGAAAATGAGGGTATGCCCTTTAATCGGGGAATGGCTGAACAAATTGTGGTATATGCTGGTGATGGAATACTATTGCGCTCTAAGGAATAACAAACTGGAGGAGTTCCAGGTGAACTGGAAAGACCTCCAGGAACTGATGCAGAGTGAAAGAAGCAGAGCCAGAAGAACACTGTACACAGAGACTAATATACTATGGTAAAATCGAATGTAATGGGCTTCTGTACCAGTAGCAATGCAATGAAACAGGATAGCTCTGAGGGATTTATGGTAAAAAATGCTATCCACATTCAGAGGAAGGACTGCAGGAGATGAAACATATAAGAAAAACAACTGCTTGAACACATGGGTTGAGGCGGACATGATTGGGGATGTAGACTCGAAACTACCACACCAATGCAACTATCAACAATTTGGAAATAGGGGGTGAAGGGGAAAGTAGGAGCATGAATCATGTAACCATGTTAAAAATGAATATTAATAAATGTTTTAAAAAAAACATCAAGGCAGTTTTCTCTGGTAATTTATTTCAACATGGTGTCCAGTTTCTTTTCTTTTTTTTAGAGCATGGCTTTCAGGAAATCCAATGATTCTTAGATTATTTCTCCTAGATCTATTTTCCAAATCAGTTATTTTACCATTGAGAGATATCAAATTTTCTTTAATTTTTTTGCATTCTCTTTCACTTGTTTTATTGTTTAATGTTGTCTCATGAAATTGTTAGCCTCCACTTTTCTAATTTTTAGGAAGACATTTTCCTCTTTGAGATTTTGTACTTTCTTCTTTGGGGAGTTATTTTCCCTTTTAAAGTACTGTATTTCCTTTTTTAGAAAACATTTCTTCAGTAAATTTTTGTTCTAAGGTGTCGATTTTTTTCCTATAATTTTCTTTTATTAAATTTTTCTTCTGAGTTTCTTATTGTTTGTTTTTCTACCCATTTTTGGAGCTCTTCCAAGGGGTTCATTTTGAGCTTGACATCCTTTCACAATTTCCCTTTGAGGCTTCATACATTTTCATTTTTATATTGCTGTCTTCCTCTGAGCTTGCATTTACATCATCTTTCTTGTTGAGAATTTTTTTTGAGTTTTTCTTTATCTTTTGCTCACTTGGAGGTTATTTTTTCTTTTTATTTTATCTATATTTTAAAGCTTAGCTCCATTCCTAGGGTGGAGGGAGGGCAGTCCCTACTTGTACTGTGCTTGGAACTGACTCAGTTTTCTCATTCTCAGATTGAGCACTCTGCCAATTGCAATATGGAAAATGGCAGGGTGGAATTCCTGCAAGATACAATGTCAAGCCTCACCCAGAATTCCAGGGGACCCCTCCCCCGAAAACTCTGGGTGAGGGGATAATTTGAAAGCAGTTATGTGGAGTTGTTTCCTGGGGGTTGAGGTGAGCAGAGCTCTCTGCTTGCTGTTCCTGGTTATGGGATCACTTTGGAGGGCAAGAACCATTTTGGTTCTGCTCATCCATTTGCCTGTTTAGCTGAACTAGTTCTTTCCAGCAACAACACAATTGTTATTTAGTTATTTTAGATATTAGAAGTGATAATTATAGGCTTGAGGGCAAGTTAGCTAAAGGTCTGCCACTCCCTCCTGGGGGGGAGGGGCAGTTTCTACCTAACAAATCAGGGCTTCCTAGGTCTTATCCAAATCCTTGAAAACCCTTCCCTTTGTTCCCCTTCCTCTTTTATCAGTAAAACCTTTATCTTTGGGAGCAGTGCCTGTTTATTATTCTGGGAATACTTACATCCAACTTCAGCTAAGTTTCCTTCAGCTGTCTGGCTCATACAAGTTAGAATCGTTTGTCCCTGATAACTACAAGACATCAAGCTTCTCCTATTGTCCCTCAGTCAAATCTGTGGAGAATATAAGTTGAGAAAGTGAACATCATTAGAGATTTGCCTTGCAGAGCCTTGCCAGAAGATATCAGTGCTACCTCCATTTCCAACTGATTTGCAATTGCCTGGTGGGAGGGGGAAGAGTAAGGAGTACCTACCCCTCCCTACTCACTCTAGCCTGTGTGTGTGGGAGGAATGAGTCCTGCAGGTTTCTAGTTTCAGGCCATCTCTTTAGCTTCCCAAATATCTCTGTTAAGATCAACATAACACAATCCAGCCTGGTTGGTCTGCTGTATAGAGGCTGACAGCTGTTCAGTTAATCTGTTTTAGGTTGGGGTCTGCCCAATTCCATTGAGTCTGGACCTTGTTGGACTGACTTCCTTCCATTATTGCTTGTTCTGGGTCTCACCTGGGCCTCTGTTATAGCTGGATTATGAGGGTTGCTTTCCTTTTTCAAGCATTCCTGATGAAAAAACCACATCATAGTAGAAACTCTGACATATAAACACAAGGCTTGAAAGAATCATAAAAAGGTAAACATGAAAGAGAAACCATAAGAGACTTAATAAGGTTAAACTCTTTATATTCCTATATGGGAAGCTGTTACTTGAAATTCCTAAGAACTTTATCCTTACTGTTAGAATCAGATACAGATCAAAGAATGTTATCTTTCATATTAATTCATTTATGGTTTTATTTTAGGGATTTTGGTTTTATATAAGTATTCTTTTACAATAGTGACCAGAATGGATTACAATATATGTATAACTCAGATTAAAGTGCCTACCATCTCCAAAAGAGGAGAGGGAAAGGAGAGAGGGAGATCATTTCAGAATCTGAATTTCAGAACATTTCAGAACATTAATGATGAAAATTGTTAATACGTGTAGTTGGCAAAATAAAATATCTTTGAATAGAAAAAGAACCATCATTGTTAGGGCAGTTCTTGAGATGTATCTATCATCTCCAGATAATCTGATAAAGACAACTTAGTTGATAAGGAAGCAATGGACATTGAAGATCTTTTAGCTCATGCTTCCAGCTTTCTCTCTTGCAGGATGGAGATTATTATATATACTTCAAGTCTCATTTCACACAAAAAAACCCCCATGAAACTTCGTGTTTGGGCAGAAACACAAATTATGTCATATTAAAGCACAATAAAGTTATAGTTTTACAAAAAAACTTCCCAAGAAGATAATGCTGGATGAGAAAAAGTCTCAAGGTTAAAATGAGCCTCACTTTATCTAAAAGTTATTTTGACTGAGCTTGCCATTCCATGACCTTGGAATGCCTGGAGCAGTTAGAGAGATATACCTACAGGTACAGCTTTACTCTGCTGAGTGAAAAAAGGCTGTTAACTCATTAAGTGCTGGTTTACTAAGAACTTAAAGTTTTCCTAGAGGCTATAATGTTTTTCAAAAAGAAAAGGTGTGGATCATAAAAGGGGTCAAAAGAGGAGTCTTAATGGATCCCAAAAGGCAGTTAAAAGGAGAATGCATAGACAAATGGCATGGACATAAATTGATTATATTGGGATGACAAAAAAAATTAAGGGCTGAGAAAGAAGGATACACAGGAAAAAGGAGAAGGAGGAAGTATAAGAAAGATTATCTCACATAAAATAATTATTCAAGGAAGAGCTTTTACAAAGGAGGGGAAATGGGTGTGGTAGGCAATTCTTGAACTTTACTCTCATTGGAAATGATTTGAATATGGAAGAATATATATATTCTAAGTTAGGTATATCAATCTCTTTTCCCAGTAGGGTAGTAGAAAGGGAAGAGGTTGATAAAAGGGAAGGTAGATTAAATAAAGCAGTGCTCAGAAGCAAAAGAGACCTTTGAGGAGGTACAGGATAAAAAGAGAGTGGATAAATAGAAAAAATAGGATGGAATGAATTACACAGTAATCATAACAGTGAATGTGAATGGGATGAACTCATTTATAAAATGGAAGCAGGTTGGAATATAAAGTAGAAACCAAAATACAACAGTATGTTGTTTACAAGAAACACTTCAAACAGAAACATCTAGGAGGGAGGCAGAGCCAAGATGGCAGAGTAGAAACAGGGAAAGCTGAAACCACCATGAGAATCCTCTCCAAACAACCTCAAAATAATGACACAAAATGAATATAGGAGAGAAAGAACCAATAAGGAGACAGAGTGAAGTAACTTTCATGCAAAGAACAACCTGAAAGTTAGGAAGAGAACATCTGGGGCACTGGGGTAAGAGGAGCACAGCCAACGGGAGGCTACAGCAAGGAGTAAGGAACAACGCTACTCTCCAACATCTACTGTTCTAGGTTCTGAACCTAAACCCAATCCAACATCCAAACCCTAAGACCCTGCTTAAGCCAACACATATCCTATAAAGTTACAAGTCTTTGGTATACACAGAGGGAGGAGTCTGAGATGCACACCTGATCTTTATAAGTCCAGAACAAGGCTAGAAACCCCAGTCAAAGCTTATAGTGAGGCTCTGAATCCATTGGAGGAAGTCAGCATGGAACTCCTGCTTTTGTAAATCCAGGGCCAGGCCCTCAAAAGGCAGAGCCCCAGAGCAAAGCAATCCACAGTGTACCTGACCTGATCAAGCTTAGAGTGAGACTAAAGCCCCTACCCAAGCCTGAGGCTAAAAATTTTGAGCTCCAGACTAGGGTAGTCCACAGTTTTCGGAGCTCTGCAAATCATCAGCAGTCTGAAGGGGTTGATTGAAACAGTATTGGGAAGTAGCTTTCAGAGCTCCCAGGCCATCATACCACCTTGGAAGAACTGAAACTTGAAGAAACTCAGAAATAAAGCTAAGGGTAGTATCAAGGAAGAACTGAAGTTTAAGAGAGTACCCTCTTTTCCCTGATAACAAAGCCCACCTTTAAAATAAATGTGAAAGTTAAGAAAAAGGCTGGGGAAATGAATAAACATAAAAAAACCTAACAATAGAAAAATTTTATAGAGGCAAAGAGCAAAACACAGATATAGAAAGGGACAGTGAAAGTAAAACAAATAAATGCAAACCTTCAAAGAAAAAATATGAATTGGTTTCAGATTCTGGAAGAGCTCGAAAATGATTTAAAAAATACATTCAGAGAGGCAGATGAAAAAAATGAAAGTAATGTAAGAAGTGGGCCAAATGAAAAAGTAAAAGCTCAAAGAAGAAAAATATTCCTTAAAAACTAGAATTGGGCAACCAAAAGTTTATGGCTTCATGAGGCATCAAGAAACAATAAAACAAAATCAAAAGAATGAAAAAACAGAAGAAAATGTGAAATGTCTCATTGGAAAAGTAATTGACCAGGAAAAATAAAGGAAAGACATTTTAACAGTTATTGGAAAGTCATTATATATATTTAAAAAAGCCTGAATATCATAATACAAAAAATTATCAATGAAAACTGCCCTGATATTCTCAAACAAGAGAGCAAAATAGAATCCACAGATCACTTCCTGAAAGAAATCCCCAAATGATAACTCCCAGGAATAGCTAAATTCAAGAAACCCCAAACCAAGGAAAAAATACTGCAAGCACCCAGAAAGAATTCAAATTCCATGGAATGCGAGTCAAGATTACACAAGACTTAGCAGCCTCTGCATTAAAGGACAGGAAGATGAGGAATATGATATTTTGGAAGGCGAAAGACCTAAGTTTACAACCCAGAATCACCTATCCAGCAAAAATGAGTATAGTCTTTTAGAATATTTCTTTTATTTAATAAAATAGAAGATTTCCAAGCATTCCTGATGAAAAGACCAGACCCAAGCAGAAAATTTAATGTCCAAACAAGAAGATTACACTGAAAGAAAAGGGAAGGTAGAGATTTTATAAAATGGGGTAAATTATCTTAACTGAAGAGGAGTGGAAAAATATTGCACATTGAAGGGGAAGATGAGGGTGGTGATGGACAATGCTGAAACCTTACTCTCATTATAACTGGCTCAGAGAGAGAAAAAAAATACTCTTTGGGGTATAGAATTCTATCTTACTCCATAGAGAAGTAGAAGGGGGATAAGACAAGGAGGGGGTGATAAAAAGCAAAACACTTGTGAGGAGGGACAGAGTGAAAGGAGATATAGCAGAATCAAAAGAGGAAAATAAGATGGATGAGAATATACAGTTGGTAATTATAACTGTGAATGTGAATGGGATGAACTCTTCCACAAAATGGAAACAGATAACAGAGTGGATTAAAAACCAGAATCCTATTATATGTTGTTCAGAAGAAACACATTTGAGGCAGGGAGACACACAAAGAGTTAAGATAAGGTGATAGAGCAGAATTTATTGTGCATAATATAAAGTAAAAGAAGGAAGAGTAGCAATCATGATCTCAGACAAAGTTAAAGCAAAAATAGGTGTGATTAAAAGTGATAAGGAAGGAGATTATATCTTGTTAAAAGGTATTATAAATAATGAAGTAATATTAATACTAAACATATAAGTACAAACTGGTAAAGCCTCCAAATTTTTAAAGGAGAAATTAAATAAATTTCAGGAGGAAATAGTATAGTGTACCATTAGGGGATCTCAAAATTCCCTCTTTCAGATCTAGATAAATCAAACCAAAAAATAAAATAAAGAACTAAAGGAAGTGAAAGAAATATTAGAAAAGTTAGAACTAATAGCTCTGAGGAGAAAATTGAATGACAATAGAAAGGAACAGACCCTTTTTTTTCCCCAGCAATACATGACTCCTACACAAAAATTGACCATGTATTAGGGTATAAAAACTTTGCCACCAAATTCAAAAATGCAAAAATAATAAATGTATCCTTTTCAGATCATAACACAATAAAAATTAGAATCAATAAAGTTCCATGTAAAGACAAATAACAAATGAATTGGAAACTCAACAATCTAATGCTTAAAAATGGGCGGGTCAGGGAACAAATTATAGAAACAGTCAATAATTTCATTAACAAGAATGACAATGAGGAGATGACATCAAAATTTTTGGGATACAGCCAAAGCAGTAATTAGGGAAAACTTCATATCTCTAAATGCTTATATCAATAAAATACAGAAAATGCATACCAATGAATTGGACATGAAATTAAAAAAAACTGGAAAAAGAACAAATTAAAAATCCTTAAATTAAAGACTGAGTTGGAAATCCTAAAAATTAAAGGAGAAATTAATAATTGAAAGTAAATGAACTATTTAACTAATAAATAAGTCTAGGAATTGGTTGTTTGATAAAATAAATAGTGCACTGGTTAATTTGATTTCAAAAAGGAAAGAAGGAAATAAAATAATCATGTTAAAACGATAAGGGTGAACTCACCACCAATGAGGAGGAAATTAAAGTAATCATTAGGAGCTATTTTGCTCAATTATATGCCAATAAATCTGACAATCTAAGTGAAATGGATGAATATTTACAGAAAAACAAATTGCCCAGATTAACAAAGGAGGAAATAGAATACTTAATAATCTCATCTTGGAAAAATAAATTGAACAAACCATCAATGAACTCCCTAAGAAAAAATCCCCAGGGCCAAATGGATTCACATATTAATTCTATCAAACATTTAATGAGTAATTAATCTCAATACTATGTAAACTATTTGAGAAAATAGGCAGAGAAGGAATCCTACCAAATTCTTTTTATAAAACAAATATGATGCTGATACCTAAGCTAGAAAGAGCAAAAATAGAGAAAGAAAATTATTAGCCAATTTCATTAATGAATATAGATGAAAAATTTTAAATAAGATATAAGCAAGGAGACTATAGAAATCTATCACAAGTATCATTCACTATGACCAGGTGGGATTTATACCAGGAATGCAAGGCTGGTTTAATATTAAGAAAACAACTAACATAATTGACCATATCAATAACCAGACTAACAGACATCACATGATTATCTGAATAGACACAGAAAAAACCTTTGACAAAATACAACACCCATTCCTAATAAATTCCTATTAGAAAGCATAGGAATAAATAGATCATTCCTTAAAAAGATAAATAGTATCTACCTAAAACCATCAGCATATATCATCTGCAATGGGGATAAATTAGAAGCCTTCCCAATAAGATCAGGAGTGAAGCAAGGATGCCCATTAATATTGTATCAGTAATGCTACCTTTAGCAATAATAAAAGAAAAAGAAATTGATGCAATTAAAGTAGGTAATGAGGAAACTAAACTATCATTCTTTGCAGATGATATGATGGCATACTTATAGAATCCTAGAGGATCAGTTAAAAATTTTGTTGAAGTAATAACTTTAGTAAAGTTTCAAGTTATAAAATAAATCCACACAAATCATCAGCATTTCTACATATTTCTACATATTACCAACAAAGTATAGCAGCAAGAGTTAGAAAGAGAAATTCCATTTAAAATCACTCTTAGGTAATATAAAATACCTGGGAACTTACTTGCCAAGGCAAACACTAGAATTATATGAACACAATTACAAAACACTTTTCACACAAATAAAGTCAGATCCAAACAATTGGGAAAATATTAATTGCTCATGGGTAGGCTAAGCACAAATGTTAAATCCCAATTAAATACCCAAAAAGAAATCCTGAAAATTGAGATGTATAAAATTGAAAGAAAAAATATTGAATAAATAAATAAAACTAGAAGAGGGTATAAAATTTTCTAAAAAATCATTGGTTAATTTGATTTAAAATATAAAGAAAATAATAAAATTGCCAGTATCAAAAATGAAAAGTGTGAATGTAAGACTAATGAAGATGAAATTAAAATAAAATTTATTAAGATCTATTTTGCCCCCTGTAAAATTGGAATTTGGCCATCTAAAAGTATATATATATTTTTATGGACACGTGAGAGACTTTGAAACTACATTTCCCATGATTCCTCATGGCAAACAGGAAGTATGATGATGTAAGAGAGGGGTTAAATCTCCTGGGTGAGGAGGAAGTCACCTTCTTGGGTAGCAGGCACAGGAAAAGACAAGAGGTAACAAGAATGGCAGAGGCGACAGTTTTGAATTCTTACAAGCGCGTGGTCTAATGATTTTATCCCTATCAGCATGGCTTTAATTAAAATACTAATTTATATTATTATATCAGCCTTTATTATTTTTTATCGTAACACCCCAAAGACTGACAATCTAAGTGAACACTTTCAAATACATAGTAAAAGAAACAAAGAACTTCACATTTCATGTGCTATTTACTTTTCTTTTTAGGTATAATAAACTCAACCAGTCCCTTTAAAAATCAGTAGCAGTTTTGTTTAGAGGGAGGAGAGGGGCTCTGTGGTTGCAGAAGTATTATTTGAGAACTACTTTAGGAAAACATCTTACGGGTCTTTTGCCAAAGCAAATTTTCTGTCACTTACTTCTAACAGTAGTCATGTCTTTATTGGTTAGTCCAAAATGGCCATAAAGCTACTGGAATTAATTCAACTGTTTTGTGTCACTGGCAAGATTTAGGGGTTGAGGGAGGTAAAAGGATAAATAGCATTTATTTAACATATACCAAGTGCTGGGCACTGAGCTAAGTGCTTTACAAATATTATCTTCTGTGATCCTCACAACAACCTTGCAAGGTAAATGCTATTATAATCCCCCTTTTACAGTTGAGGAAACTGAAGCAGACTGAGGATCCGTGACTTGCCCAGAGCCACACAAAACGTCTGCCCATCATCCAGGGTTACTGCCTGCTTTGGGATTGGTCAACCAAAGAGATATGCTAACTCTAATTATGTGTACATGTGTGTGACCTTTCAGTGATCCACTCAATATTACATATAACTGACTTGTTGAGTGGATCACAATTTTTCCTACCTTATTTCAAAGAGTGAGTTGTCTAGCGGACAGATCAAGAAGAATTGAGCATGTTTGTTTAATTACCAACAATTTAATTTTCTTTTTACAAGGATTCAGCACATTCTTAGGTTTATATTATCAAAACATTTAGGAAATGGGTCATTCAGATGGTACTGGCATTTTACCAAAAGAGTCCAAGACAATTTACCAAGACTGCTGACTTCAGTTTGTGGTTTCCACTGCCTAAACTTGTGATCATAAACCAAAGCCATTTTCTCTCATTGCTTCCTTCATTTCCCCAAATTGTACCAACTCTTGGCTCTTAGAATGACCTGTGGAATATATCTGAACCTACAAAATGCCAAATTAATATGCCATTATGAAGATAACTATCAGAGGAGTAGGCTTAAGAAAATAATAAAAAACCTCTGTTTTTTATAACTATAGAAAACAAAGTGTCCACAATGATATTCTCATTGTAATGAAGAATGGCTGGAATGATGCTCTTAAAAATATACATCTTACAAAAGATGGCCTAAGTGGAAAGCTCAACTCACAAATCAATGGCATTTGGTAGTTGGGGTGTTGCCTATAGCCCATATGCACAGAGCAGGAACCTACTGGAACAGTTGGATAAGGGACTGGACAAATGATCTCTTAACCTGGATGAATGTTCTGCCAAGTTAGTAGAAAAGCTTCCATTGGAGAAAAAAGATAGCCTTTATTTTCCTTGAAGCTTATTACATTATGGTCAATTTGATTAAATATTCAGATTTGATAGTCATGTATTGTGACACTTCCATAATTTATTTAGTCACTATGGACAGGACCAACATTACAACACACATAAACACCATTTTATGGCCATTTAATGATGGTTAGAATGGTGATTGTCAAGCTGTTTTCACAGTCAACAGCTCATCTCTAAGTATCCTGAGATTCCTGTCACAGTCAAAGAACTGAACCAAAAAAATTTAGGATAATGACCAGGGCTTGGGCAGGGCCAGTGTAAAGTGATGTCGACAAAGACCTCAGTCACAATCATTTATGGGCATTAAAGCTTTGCTTGCTATTCTATAGCTTCCTCAAAGTGAGCTCATTTTTCTACTTTCCAGAAAGCCAAATGCCTTTTCTCCCATCCAGAGTAGAGTTTTTCATAGAAATCTCTGGGAAAAGGCAGCCCAGAGGAGTGGGGTGGACAGTTAGTGTCAGAGTCTGGAAGTCCAAGTCCTGCTCTGACACACTGGTATATGACAGTGGAACAGTCACTTAACTTCTGACTATCCTCCTGAGGTGTCAAACAAGGCAGAAAGACTATAGAGAAGACTGATACTACTATTTTAGATGATCCTTTGAGACTACTAGTTGTAGAGCAGTTGTTTATGGGTAATGGTAGAAGGAATAGCTATACTAGGAGTTTCCTATACTAATCCAACCACGGGTCTAGTTTGTAAAACAAGAAAGAAGGGAAGAAATAAATAAATAAATAAATAAATAAAGAAAGAAAGAAAGAAAGAAAGAAAGAAAGAAAGAGAGGAGGAAGGAAGGAAGAAAAAAGAAAGGGAGGGAGGGAGGAAGGAAGGAAGATAGAAAGAAAGAAAGAAAGAAAAAGAAAAAAGGAAATAAAGGAAGGAAGGAAGAAGAGGGAGGGAGGGATGAAGGAAGGGAAGAAGAGATGATGGGAGGAAGAGAGGAAGGGAGGAAGGAAGAAAAGTAGGGAAGGAAGAGAAGAAAGGGAGGAAGAGAGGGTGGGAGGGAAAAAGGAGGGAAGGAAGGAAAGAAAGAAGGAAGGAACTGGGAATGAATCATAGAGCCTTACAAGTCCTTGCACACCACTTCAGTATTTCTATAGATAGGATGATAGAGAGATAGAGACAGAGAGACATTCAGACTGAGAGTCACAAAGACAGAGACAAAGACAGAGGAAAGGAGAGAAAGAACTAGATTCAAAGAGAGACAGAGAGAAATAAAAATAGAAAAACAGAGAAGGATAGATTTAAGGAATTCTCTAATAATTCTAGCTAACATTTAAATAGCATTTTAAAGTTAATATGGTACTGCACGTATGCTATCTCATGAGTCTCAAGCAGTACTGCAAAGTAAGGGCTGCTATTGTCATTTTTACAGATTATTAAATTGCAGCTTAGAGAAATCAAATGACTTGTCTCAGGTCACACAGCTAATAAATTTATCAAGCAGTATTTGACTTTAGGTTTTCTTGATATCAAGACCAGCATTCCATCATTCTCTTTATCTTCTTCTTTAGAGGAAGTTCAATGTTATTTAATAAATCCTTTCATCCTTTCCTTTTCGGAAAGCTCTTTGACAAAAAAGAAAAAGGGGGTTAGTGTGTCGATGTGAGAAATAATTGCCATTCACCAGGAATGCATTCTATTGCTCTGTGAGGAGCTTTTTAAAAAATACAAAAGATTTTCATTTTCAGCCTAAAGTAACCTGGCCAGGATTAAGTATCTCCACTCAGGATGACCAGAGCTAATGTGCTATTTATATAGCTTCTAGCTTTGTTATTGTCTTCTCAAGGACTATAGTAGCAGGATTGAGAGTTAGTCTCTTTGAGGTATAGAAAATTAAAAATAATGAAGGATGGATTTGGATTTTTCATAAAACTAACCATATGGTTTCTTTTCTGAGGTAGGAGAATGGATAGTTGGTGTCTTGGATTGAGAGCATTGATTTGGGGACTGGAGAATTTCATGTGGTTTCCTTAAGTGATTTTAAATTTTGATAATAGGCCAAAAAAATTACGTTTCCAAGACACCAGTGATGGTAAACCTTTTAGAGATGGAGTGCTGGGCCCCACCCCCCAAACCACCCAGACCAAGTGCTGTGAACATCCCTCCCCTACCATGTGCCTTTCCCCTGTCCCATACCAAGTCCCCCCCTCCCCCATTTATTCCACACAGAGGAGGGAGGAAGCAGTCCCATTGGGCTGCTTGGCAGAGAAGGGGGTATGTGAAGTGAAGAATGTCTTCAGCAAGAGTAGAGAGGGGAAGTGGAGTGGCCCCAGCACTCTGCTCCCCTCCAGCTCTGCCACCTGTGAGCCATCCACCTTATCCCCTGTGCGTTCCTATTGGCTGATGGGCAGAGGGGTGGGGATGTAAAAAAATGTCCTCAGGCAGGGTGGAGGGTGAAGGGGAGCAGCTCTGCCAGAGTCCCTCTGCCTTTCTAGTGACAAACTTGGAGGGTGGAAGAACAGCCACATGCCCACAGAGAGTGCTCTGGTGCCATCTTTGCCTTATGCCATAAGTTTGCCATCACTGCTCTAGGGGATGTTGAAATGAATAATTGGAGTGAAAATGGGGGGGGGGAGTCTGAGATAGAATGTCCTTAGATAATTGAACAAGAACCATCAGTGATGGTCTCAATGTACCTTACTTTGAAAGAGCTTTTTGGAGAAGAGTATGGTACTTAAATATGTCCCCCAGAATCAATGATGAGATACTTTGGCATTCAATACTATGGCTCAATCATTTATACATAGGAGGGCTACCAAGTTGGAACTCTTGTAAGACAACATATAATTAGATATTAGGGGGAAACTGAGTTTTGCCAGTTTTACTCATGGGCCCCCAAAATGAGCAGGGCCTTTTTGAAACTTGTTCCCTTAAATTCACTTTATATGTTCTCTCTTTTCTTGTATATTGGTGCTACTTATCTTAGTCTGTTACTGCAGAATGATTTTGCCATTTGAAAACCCGAAACAAACATCTCGCAGAGCCAACCAACCACAAAAGAGGATATGAAAGCTGCCAAAATTTCAGAAATAAAATCCACTTTAAAATTACATCTCCTAAAAAAGATAATGTGAATTTAAAACCAAGTTTTCAAATGCCATTAGTTGTTCAGAATTCTAGGCAAATTCCCTGAGAATAAGGGCACTAACTCTGTTGCCTCAATTACATTCCAAGATAGATAATTACTTCTCTTTCTAATTGCTTCTGCCATCTCTGCTTAGCAGAGCAAATTCATGTTGATTGCCTTTTTCTCCTTTGTGTTACTCAGGCAACAATTAAGCACTTACTATGTGCCTGGAACTGTACTAAGGGAGGACATACACAGGATAGGCATACTACACAGCAGCTTTGCTTGGCTCTAGCTCCATAGAATATCCCCTGTTCCTGGTACATATTAGGGGCTGCTCCCTCCCATTTTCAGCTTCCTTTTGTGGGTGGTCTTTCCCCATTAGCTGGAAGCTACTTGAAGGCAGGGATTGTTTCTTGTTTGTATCCCTGGTGCTGGCACATAGTACGAGCTTAATAAATGTTTACTGAACTAAATTTTATCAAATACAATGGCCTCATGGAGGAGATGACAGATCCATTGTAATAATGGTAAATACTTGATAGTTTTCATTTCTTTCACATGTATCATTTGACCCTCACAATTGCACTGAGTGTTATAGACAGGATAAGTTTTATTCCATCCATTTTACAGATGAGGAAACTAAGGCTCCGATAAATTAATCCCAAAGTCACACAGTTTGCTAGAACACATCTAAGCCCAAATCTTTTTTTTTAACCCTCACTTTCTGTCTTAGTAACAATTATAAGATAGAAGGACAAGGGCTAGGCAAATGGAATTGTGACTTGTTGAGTCACAGCCTAGAAGTGTCTGAGAGATTTACCCCCTGGTCATCCTGAATCTAAGCCTGGCACTCTATCCATTGTGCCACCTAGCTGCCCCAGATCCCAGCACTCTTGATGTTGAGTTCAGCACTTGTTTTTCTTAGAAAGCTCAGGGATTTTAAGAAAAATGCCAACCAATTGCTAATATATTAGCATACATCAGGTATTGTGTACCTGTCAGAATTCAGCACAAATAAATGTAAGGATTTTAAAATCCTCGACTACTGTATTTATGCTTTGACTTGAAGTTGTATAAAAAGCAAAATAATGAACTTAAGTGCATATAAATATAAAGCAGGTAATGTACTTATTCTCAGCTGCCCTTGTATCCAGAAACATAGTCTATCGATCTTACTACACTTTCGCTTTACACACAGAATTTATAACACATAAGAAACCTTTTTCCCAGAACATTTTCTACCCCATATAGCAAGCATTAATCATGCCAAAGAAGACCAGTCCTCTCGGTAAGCTGAGTGAGAAGTTAACATAAAGGCTTTTCATCTTCTGAAACTGAACAAGAGGGTTCCTGGGCTTTAGGGTATCATCCTGTAGACTCCGCTGTCAATGGTTTGTAAAGAACTGTATGGTCAGCATTCCAATTAAAGATGGAAGGGACGAAGGGCACAGGATAGAGTTGTAGATGTCCTTCTCTAGGGAATGAAAAAGTAATAAAAAATAACCTAGAATCTTAGGTCTTCCCATTAAGCCATTGGACTCATCCTCTTCCTCATATAATATGGTTCTTAAGCATATGGTAACATCAGTGAATATCACGATGGAAGCTACTAGAGGACAGAGGTCAGTTTGTTTTTGTCTTTGCATGATCAGGACCCAATAGTTTGCCTTGAAGTAGCAGGCATACACACACACACACACAAAAAAAAAAAATTAGCTGAATTAAACACAAGAAATTGGCATGGGATACTCTAGAGCTGGTCTTTGAGTATGGAAGACATTTTGTGTCTCAACATTGACACTTCTGACCTTGGGCAAGTCATTTAACCTCTCAGTTAATTCTCCAGGAAGTTTGCCAAGACCTTTAGGCAGGCAATAAGCACTTATTAAGCACTTACTATGTACCACACACTGTGCTAGGTGGTGGGGGTACAAAATGGAGCAAAAGACAGTTTCTGCCCTCAAAGAGCTCATAATCCAAGACTAAGGGTTGTGAGAAGGTCAGGCTGGTAATGGTAGTGGCCCCCTATATCAATGAATTCATAGGCCATGTAGAAAAATGAAAAACCCCAAACCTCCACTGTGCCTAGAATAGAAAAAGACTGAATTCAAGTTTGAAGTAGTATGTGGAAAGAAACATTGGCTCTCTGATCAGTGAACTTGTGTTCAAATATAGCCTCTAACACTGCCTTGATAAACATGAGAAAGTCACAACCTTTATGGACCTCAGTTTCCTCAACTGTAGAATGAGGGAGCTAGATTAGATGGCCTCTGAAGTCCCTTCCAGGTTTAGGTCCATGATCCTATGATCTTTTCAAGAAGGATAGATCATTAGCTCTGAGATGGATAAGATTATTATATATGCAGTGAGGTGTGTGCAGTCGGATACAGCACTGGACTTGGAATAAGGAAGACCTAAGTTCAAATGGGACCTCAGATACTTAGCTAACTGTGTGAGTCACTTAAGTGAGTAAGTCACTTAACTCGGTTTGCCTGAGTTCCCTCATCTGTGAAATGAGCTGGAGAAGGAAATGGCACACTACTCCAGGATTTTTGCCAGGAAAACTTCTTTAAATTCTGCTCTATTCCCTTTCTCTCTGTTCTTTCTCACCAGTATTTTGCTTTTTGTCACTCCACCCCACTTTTCCCTCCCTCCAATTACCTCCTTTTTCCCTTGTCTTATTCCCCTTCTACTTCTCTGTGGGGTAAAATAGAATTCTATACTCCACTGACTATGCTTGTTTTTCCTTTTCTGAACCAATTAAGATGAGAGTAAAGTTTAAACATTGCCCATCACCACCCTTATCCTCCCCTCTCTATGATGATTTTTCATGCCTCTTATGTTATATAATTTACCTCCATTCTATCTATCTCTTCCCTTTTTTCTCAGTGCAACCTTCTCTTTTAGCCCTTGATTGATTTTTACATATTATTCATATGCATACATATCATATCATATATACATATAGTTCCATATTATCACATTTACATACACATCATATCATCATATATCATCATATTCATTATATCATCATAATCAGCGTAGTTCATCCTGTTTCTGAGTAAATTTCTTCTATCTTATCTACTACTAAGAGTAATTTTCGAGAATTATAGAAATCCTCTTTCCATGTAGACATATAAACATTTTGACCTTAATGAATCCCTTAAATTTTCTCTTTCTTATTTGCTTTTTTGTTTTTCTCTTGTGTTTTGATTTCAAATTTTTTTGTTTAAGTCTGACTTATTCCTCAGAAATGCTTGGAAATCTTCTCTCTTATTGAGTGCCCATTTTTTCCCTGAAAGAATATATTCAGTTTTGCTGGATAGGTGACTCTAGGTTGTAACTTGAAATCTTTTGCCTTCCTGAATATCATCTTCCATGCCTTTTGATCCTTTAATATAGAAGCTGCTAGGTCCTGAGTGATCCTAATTGTAGTTCCATGGTGTTTGAATGGTTTCTTTCTGGCTGCTTGAAGAATTTTTTTCCTTAGCTTGGTAGCTCTTGAATTTAGCTATTATATTCCTCAAAGTTGTCATATGAGTATTTCTTTCTGGAGGTGATCTCTGAATTCTTTCAATTTCAATTTTATTTTCTTGTCTGAGGATCTCTGGATAGTTATCTTTGATAATTTCTTGAAATATGATTTTCTCTTGATTGTGGCTTTCAGGTAGTTCAATAATTCTCAAATTGTCTCTCCTTGATCTACTTTCTAGGTCAGTTGTTCTTTAAATAAGATATTTCATATTTTCCTCTGCTTTTCCATTCCTTTCATTCTGCTTAATTGTTTCTTGATTT
Source organism: Gracilinanus agilis (assembly GCF_016433145.1). Taxonomy (NCBI): domain Eukaryota; kingdom Metazoa; phylum Chordata; class Mammalia; order Didelphimorphia; family Didelphidae; genus Gracilinanus; species Gracilinanus agilis. Next base: position 255,545,214 of record NC_058132.1, read on the forward strand.
CTCATGAAATCATTAGTTTCTAGATAGTCAATTCTGATTTTAAAGGCCTGAATTTTATGAAGATGGGATTAACTCTCCCTTGCCCATTTTTAGATTTAATCACCAGAAGCATATACATCATATACATATGAATCACGTGTGTGAAAGTGGGTGATGAATCAGAAACCACTGACTGCCCCTGGGCAAAACTATAGACTGTAATTGATCCACATAAAAGTAGAGGAAGGCACAAGAAGTGAAGCAAAAGGAGCATCTTTAAAAAGGAGTTACAACTTTCTGTGGGGATTTTTGTGCTTTGAAGTTCTGAGTTCAAGTTGGAGGCTGATGAAGAATCTGCTTCATAGACCTGAGACCCTGGACTTGGTGAGACTGTTCTTAAATCTCTCCCATTTTGAACTAACATGTGAGTGAGTGAAAAAGACTGACTCCTTCCTGGATTTTCTAAAGGGACTAGCCTCAGGAGAAGTCTCCTCTCTTGGGAGAGGCTTTGTGGCAGAAACCCTTGCTTTATTCATCATTGGGCCCTTGGCTCTTGTGTTGGCTGAGGTCCCTCTGGCTGAGGACTAATTAGCTCTGCCTGGTTTCAACCAGGGGGCCAAGCAAAATACTTAGTGTGTTAGGTTAGATATCTTACCCTATCCTCTCTCTGATTTTCTTACTTTCACTCTCTTCTTTGGTAAATAAATTACCATTAAAAATAATTTTGTAATTGAGTAATTAATTCCTGGTGACCATACTCTTAAATAACTTAGTCCAAACCTTTAATTTTAATCCCATTACATTACTACCCCCCTTTACATTTTCCTCTGTCAGTTTTTGGTTCTCTTTTTTCAATTGGTCCATTTCTTCTTGTATCACTTTTATTTTTTTCCCCACTTTTACTCTGACTCTCTTAATTGTTTTTTGAAGTCTTTTTTGAGCTCTTTGAGAATTTTTGTCAAATCCATATTTTTCTTTGGGACTTTGGGTGTGTCTCCTTTGCTTTCACTGACCCTTTTTCTGTCTATACTTTGCTTTTTGTCTCCATAAAAATTATTTAGTTAGGTGCTTTTTTGTGGTTTGCTCATTTTTTTCTATCTAATTATACATAAGCTCTGTTTTCTGGGAAGTTGGAGTGCCCTTTTAAACTTCAGTCATTGCTTGATATTATTCTCAACTTATTTTCTGAGTCTGAGGGCTGAGAGCTCTGGGAGCCCTCTTCCCCCTGCTGATTTAATTGACCCTTGAGATGCTGATGGCTTAAGGACTTGCCTCAGGCTCAGGAGTAAGCTTTTGATCTCACTCTGAACTTGATCAGGTAAGGGGCTAATCAAATTCTAGTCCCAGGCTTAGGCTCAAATTTTTGGTCTGACTGTGTACTTGATCCAATCAGGTACACCCTTGATCGCCCTGTCTTGGAGTTCTACCCTGAGCTTTAGGCAGAAAGACCAGTACTAGTACTTAGTACTATCAGCCTCCCCAAAGTGTGTACTATATCCTTATCCCAAGCCCAGACATTTAAGGCTTATGTACGTTTTACATCAACTTATTTTTTATCCCAAGCCTAGCCTGGAAATCCTAGTTTGTTTTGCTCTGGGCCCACACAGATCAGCCAACTTCAGCCCATACTGCCTTGGGCAGGGACTCAAGACTTTTTCACAGGTTTGAAATATCAAAGGCTTGTACTACTATTTGTCCAGGCAGGATCTCAGAGTCTGAATGTTATCTTAGATTTAGTTCTTAACCTGGAACAGCAGATGTGGGGTGTGTATATGTGTGCAGGGTGGCTTGTTCTTGGCTTGCTCTTCACTCCTTGCTACAGCTTCTTGCTGGTTCTGCTCTTCTCTCACCCCAGTTCCCCAGATGATCTCTGCCTACCTTCTGGGTTTTTCTTTTCTTGAAAGTTATTTCACTTTGTCTCTTTATTGGTTCTTTCACTCCTGTTTTCATTTTGTGGCAATATTTTAATCTTGGTCTGAGAGGATTCTTGTGGTGACATGGTACAGCTCTGGTTCACTCCTCCATCTTGGCTCAGCCCTCCCCCCACCATGAAAACTTCAAATGGGGTTATGAAGAAGAGTTGGACACAACCAAAATATAACTAAATAGCAATAATTTTTAGTTTTACTTAATGATTTTCCTTTTCTACAAGAGACCTCTTTGAAAATGGGAGTAATCTATCAATGTATGTAATAGAAAAACAAATCAATAAAAACAAAAGTGACAAAAATTCCATCTTGTTTTCAGTTCTTACTTGAGTCAACCACAGAGCTAATTTCCATATTTCCATGTGAGGAAATAACTACTATGTTTCTGATCTTCTTAATGTCTCTTTTTCTACAGTGGCACTGCTATTTGCCCAAGTGAACCATGTCAGCAATCTGAATTATCTTTGATTGCTCTTTTTATTTTCTTAGATTCAGTTAGTTGTCAAATTCTAGCAGTTATATTTCCACAATGTCTCTCCCACAATGTCTTATGATTCCTACTGCCAACACCCTACTCTGTCCCAAGATTGCCCCTCAGATAAACTATTTCAATAGCATCCTAATTTGTCTCTCTCCCTCCAGTGTCTCTTCCTTCCAATCAATCCTATACATGGTTGCCAGTATGCACATTTCCCTTGTGAATATATATGATCTTGCTATTCTAATAAAAGCCTTTGAATATCTTTCAGTTGCTCATAGAATAGAGACTAAGGCTGGAATTCAGGGCACCCTACAGTTTGGCTCTAACTTACTCTCAGGTTTATCTTACATTTCTCATTGCTAGTCAAATAGGTTTACTTGCTATCCCTGGGACGCATGTCATGCTTCTCTGGCTTCCTGCTTCCCAGGAAACACTCTGTCCCCATCTTTGCCTTTGGAAATTCTACCTTGGTCCTTTGAGACTCAGTTCACTTTAATTTCTTCTATTAGAAATCTTCCATGATCCCCATAAGTGAAGGTGATCTCTTCCTCCTCACCCTTTGCCTAGTAATTCGAACTTTTTTAATGCATAAATTTGGGCAGATAGGTGGTGCAGCAGATAGAGTGCCAGGTCTGGAATCAGGAATACCTGAATTCAAATCCAGTTTCAGACACATACTAGGTGTGTGACCTTGGGTAAGTCACTTAACTCTATTTGCCTCAGTTTCCTCATCTGTAAAATGAGCTAGAGAAAATAAATGACAAACCACTTCAGTATCTTTACCAAGTAAATCTCAAATGGGATCACAAAGCCTATATACATATATATATGTGTATATATNTCTGCAGGGTCCAGAAAGAGAGAGTTGCCTCCAGGCTCGAGAGAGCAGAGAGCGCAAAAAGGCACCAAGCTTTGTCTTTTATACTTTCTCTGACACCTCCCACAAAGGAAATGGGAGGTGTGGGGGGAAGTTGTAACAAGGAGTCCTGGGAGTTGTAGTCTCCCAGGGTTTACAATAATTTCAAGTTGCACATCCCCCCCATGATCCTTTGGGGAGACCAGTCTCCCCAAAGGATCATAACAAACATAAATAAGTTTAAAATTACAAAAAAATTAAGGTTATATACATTAATAGAAGGGGAGAATGGTAACAATTTTTACAATATAAGAAAATTAAATACTTGGTGCCTGTTTTACAAAAAAAAATTCAGGGGACAGTCCCCTTTCACGACAATATATATATATATATATATATATATATTGTTATGATGATAATAACAGATAGTTTGGAGAAGCAGATAAATGTGTCAGGGCCAAATAGAGCTTTAAGTCAAGAGCCAGAGATTGACAGGCTTCAGTGAGGAAAGGAGGGGGCTAAACACTCCTGGCTTTCAAACCCCTCCCCCTCTAACTGCTTCTGCTTCAGTTGGTAATGAAGACAGGAATAAGATTCTTCTGGTAAGTTTCAGTTATGGCTGAAACCCCAATTGATGTTCCTTTTCTTAAATTTATATTCCTCACAGGTCAGTATGATGAGTATATAGAAATTAGTTATCTAACAGTCGAGGACAGAGGAGATCTTCTTAAACTGGCAGCCAACAGGATTCAAACTAAATGTACAGACTGAGTTGTGAGTATCTTCCCAAATAATTATCAGGCACAGATTTGAAGGTAAAGGTTATATTAAGTAATAACAAAGAAAACTAGGAAGGGTAAATGAGGGTTTTAGGATAATGAGAGGAAACCCTGAACTGCTAAGTAGATGCTGCCTTTCCCCCTCCTCACTGGAAGGGATGAAGCACTTAACTGAAACTGGCTCTCTTGCTATTGATAAATATCTTACTCTCTAATCACTAAGTAATTATATAATTATATTAATGAAGAATAGTAATAACAAACAGGCTAACCCTATGAGTAGAAACCACTAGTTTATGCTACAATGGCCACCTCAGGTGAACCCTCAAGTCAGGAGTAGCAAGCAGAGTGTCTGCTCACATCTACTCCCACAAAATAACTGACTCCAACCCTTCTCAACTGCCCCTCACCCAAAGTTCTCCAGGGGGTCCCCTGGAATTCTGGGTGAGGCTATCCCTGTACCTTTGCAGGGATTCCATGCTTTGCATCTGCACACAACAGTAAATATATATTTATATGTATGGTATGGTATGGTATATGAGTTTGATGGAATATTGTACTATCATGCTATAAGAAATAAGGAAATAGATGATTATATAAAAACTTGGAAGGATGTACGAACTGATACAGAGTGAAGGAGAGAAAGAAAAAACAATTCATACTATCATATCAATATTATAAGAACGGACAATTTGGAAGACGTTTATACACTGAGGAAGAATGAAATGAGTACAACTAGGAGAACAATTTATATAGTTAGGAAAACTACTGTAAAAACAAACAAATTTAAAAGTTTTAAGTACAATGATAATTTATGATTCCAGAGGACTGCTATTGAGAGGTTATAGATTTAGGGTGCAGAATGTATATTTTTATATATATAGCCATTGTTGCAATTTGTTTCGCCTGATTTTATATTCAGGACACACTCACACATATACATATACATGTACATATATACATTTACATATGCATATACATATACATATATATATATTTGATGGAGGAGTTGGTGAGAGGGAAAGAAAATAGATTTCTTAGAATTTTTATTTTAAATAGAGAGATATTGGGGGTGGTGGGAGGGTGTTCCGGGTGTGAAATATTCTATGTTCTTGGAGAAGAGATCACTATTATTAATTTTACTTAAACGTTTTATTTTGTTATAGGAGACTTCTCACAAAATAATCTGTAAATATTTCTAATATAAAAGCAAAATATATCAATAAAATTTCAATTAAAAAGTCATGATTTAAATAAGTTGTCATCCTGAAAAGAAAATCTTAAAATGTTATCTCAAATGCCCAACTCCCTACCTAAATTGCTTCATAAAGACTGATTATACTGAGTTTAAATTGACCAAACCAATGAACCTAAACAGTTTGTGGAGATTGTCATTACTACACTCTCCATGGTGTGACCTAAGGGACTCTGTCACATGTATTTCCCCTCCAGTCCTATTATTTAATATTATCATCAGCTGAAAACAGTGGAAAAAGCAAACTCTAAGGGAGAGGCAATGTATCAATACATTATTAATCATCAACATTCAAAGTATTAATTAGTTCTTTCCTTCAGAATAGAAATGGGACATTGGATGGTCAAGTTTTGAAGGAAAGGGAAACAAAAAGTCTGGGATTAGTGAACATCTGGGTGGCTCAGTGGATTGAGAACCAGGACTAGAGATGGCAAGTCTTGGGTTCAAATCTGGCTTGACACTTCCTAGCTAATCGACCCTGGGCAAGTCATTTAACCCTCATTGTCTGTCCTGACTGTTCTTCTTCCTTAGAACCACTACATAGTACTAATTCTAAGATGGAAGATAAGGGATTTAAAAAAAGAAAAGTATGGGATTATGTGAGACAACAGTGAGAAGCCCAGGGAATTTGTGAGGTCCATGGGTTCTGGAGGCCAAAGAGACAAGAAAAAGGGGGTAAAGAGGGGCAGGGCACAGTCAGTGAAAGAAAGATAGCTGAAAACCTCCCTTCCTCCCCCCCTCCACTAACCTTGCTTATTTCCCAATTTCTCCCAAAATTGAGCTTGAGGAAATGAACAAAGACTGTTCCACTGATTTGGTGCTTTTTCAGTGGGTATGTGTACACATTGATGTGATGGGGTAGACCACTTCATCAGGTTTCCTGAAAACATTCTGAGACCTTGGAGAACAGACTGATAAAGTTTCCCATTTACATTCTTTAAGTACATTCTTTGGGTTTCACATTCCTGCCTTGTCTTGGAGGCACTCTGATTTCCTTTGCAGGAAAAGCCTTGTAATACCAGATAATGGCTCTCCTGACCCCAGAGGTTGATTAGCCTGGAAGTGATTATGAGTTATAATTTAGGGGCTGATGAAGCATTTCAGGGGAAAACCTCTACTGGCCAGATGTGCTCTGGGAGAACCAGCAGCCTGGGTCAGTGGGCACTGTGGTGTGGAGGTTGACTTCTGCCTGGGTTCCAGATGCCCCTCAGCCCTGACCACTGCCCCTCCTCAGCAGCCGCTTCCCCTGGCATCTCCCCTCAGTCACCTGCTCTTCTTGAGCACCTGCTACTCCCTTCCTAGCCCCAAGCTGACAGCCACCTAAGATGTGACCTCAGCAGCAGCTAAATCAGAACTGGATTTTCCCATCTGCAGCCGAACCATTTCAAAACACAGCAAGGGAGCTGGGCTTTTCTTCCCCCTTTGGTGGCTGTGTTCACTGCTGCAAAAACCAATTACTGGAGCTCAGGTGCGAGGAGTGAAATGTATTTAGTCACAGGTAAAGTTCATGAACACAGTATTAGCTGAAGAATGGGTGCTGTGGCATCTTTTACAAATGAATGCATATCTTGGAGTCCTGCTCCTCTTACAAATAAGTCATCTCCTGAGTGGTATCGATGCAAAAACTGAAGCAAAGCCTAATGATCTGGCAGCCTCGATACAGATCAGAATAACTTCTTGTGGCACAGAACATTTTATCTTCATTTTATCTTTTTTTGCCCTCTGTCCCTCACAGGTGTTTCTGAAATCCACGACCTCCCTTGGGATCACAGGTTCAATGCTCCACAGGACAAATTCTAGAATTGATGTTTGAAATCAAGGATTTTGGGGAAAGCAAAACCCATTTGGGGTAAGATGCTAAAGGAGGGACTTCAGCCAGGAGATGTCCCATAAAAAAAGGAGAGGTGGTAATCACCAGATCATTTCCTAATGATGAGCTGTCCCTAGTCTCTTTCAGGGTCAAGTGACCAAATCATGGAATTTAGTTAATTCCTTTGGTGGACATGGGCTTTTATGAAACATTCTTTTATACAGAAAAGCTCTTAGTTTCTGATAAAAATGAAAAGTTAAATTAAGACCTGAATCTCCACATCAAGTATTCATTTTGCCTAAAGAGCTATAATTCTGAAGTCATCCTATTCATAATCATAATTTTTTAAAAATGTCACTAATATGATTCTGCGTGTCTCACTTAGAGAATATAGAATTCTGTGATCTCTAAGGCATTGTATTTTTTCAGCACCCAATTTCATTTGCTGGTTTGAGTTCCAGATAGGCAGATCATGCAGGACGCTCAGTTTCAGATCAAAAGACCTGGGTATCAATCTTGGCTCTGCTCATAAAAGCTTAGGCAAATCACTTTTCCTCTTGGGGTCCTTAGGTTTGGTTTTTTTTTTTTTTTTTTTTTTTTTGGTGCAATAAAGTGGTTAGGCTAGATAATCTCTAGGGTCCCATCCAACTCTAAATCTCACCAGCCAGGAAGAAGGCTGGCTTAGTCACTTGAGCTCTGGGCCAAGAGTCAGAATGACCAGATGAAGCATAAAGCAATTTATCTCCATCTTGGATTTTTAATCATCTAGAGCCCATTTCTAACCCTGTCTCCATTACACATGTCATTCTGTGACTCTGGTAAACCCCACAATCCTTCTGGACTTTGTCTCTTCCTATAGCTAGTAGAAGTATTAATCCCCTACTTATTTTCCTCCTAGGACCACCATAAGAGTGAACATCTGGGCAGCAGTTTAATCAACAAAATTAATCAACAAGTATTTAGCTTGAATTCAGAAAAAGAAATTGTTGAGATAATCTCTGTAAATGTTTATGGAAACTCCAAATCCCACTTCCCTCTTGGCAGATTCCTTAACCCTCTGCTTTTACATGGAGCACAATGGGTGCAAGCTTCCTTATCAACCCTCCTCTCTATCTCCAAGTATCTTCATTTTTTCAATACCCTTTATCTTTTCTCTAGTCCTTTTCTCCCAACTCAAAGGAAAAGGTGTTTCCCTCCTTTTCTAAAGCTTATTCCTTTACCTAAAAGAAATTATGAGGGAGAGCAGAAGAAAATTCAGAAGGACCTACAGGCAAGACAGAAAGTGTTGGTACTACCATATTAAATTAAACTTGTCTTTAAAAATCTGTAGATGTTGGCAGATTCCCAGTTTTATATGCAAGTCTCTTTTTCTGTCCTTGAAACATGGAAGTAGCCATGCTTGTTGATGACTGCCAAGTTCATAAACTTTTTAAAAAATATTTTAAGGGGTAGAGAGGTCAAGTGATTTTTAAAATCCAGTCTCATTCTCTCCCCTTTCTCTGTGATATAGTCAGTATCGTCCCTCCCCTTGGTGCTTTCAAACAAGTATAGATCCTCTGCATATAGGAAAAAAAAGACAAGGGATTGTATAGAAAACTGTTAATCTACCAAAATCTACAGTTTTTTAAAAGAAAAATTAAATTTAACACAGTAGTACAAATATTGCTAGTCTTCCTTATATTCTCTTTTGAACTTTCTTCTGCTTTCTGTGTAATTAAAAAAAATATTTTCTTGACACTTTCTTCTTTTCTCTTCTATATGGCTCTCACTGCTTCTCAGTTCCTCCAACAACAATCCTACCTACCCAAAATAAAAACCTTCCTTTGTAGCAAATAAGCACAATGAAGAAAAACAAATTTCTGTTGTTTTTGGGCTGAGTCTGAAAATATATGCCTTATTCTGCACTTATAGTCAGTTCATCTTCTCTCTGCCAAGAGGTGGGAAGCTTGCTTCATCATCTATCCTCCAAAGTCTTTACTGGTCATTGCAATGATCATAATTCTTATATATTTTCAAAGTTACTCCATTTTCCAGTGCTGAAGTGAATGCACAAACTGTTTTCTTGGTTCTGCTCACTTCATTCAGTTTCAGTTCAAACAAGCCTTTCCAGATTCTAGATCTCTCTTGCTTTATTTTTATAAACATTCTTTACTATAAGGATGATATTAGAAAATAAGTCTTATTATATTAGTTTGGAGATAAGAAGTAGAGAAGCTGGCTTGAGAAAGAATTGGAGTTTGAAAGATCTGAGACAGTGTCAGTTTCAAATGTTGACAGTGTGTGTGTGTGTGTGTGTGTGTGTGTGTGTGTGTGTGTGTAAGTATAATGGTTTTTTTTCTGTGACAGTTACTCTCTCTGGGTGTGGCAGTTGGACTCTTGGCAGTTGGCAGACTCACTCACAGAGACTCTCTCTGTGGGCTTGGAGGAAGCAACTTTCTCTCTCTCTCTCTCTCTCTCTCTGTCTCTGTCTCTCTGTCTCTCTCTCTGTCTCTGTCTCTCTGTCTCTCTCTCTCTCTGTCTCTCTCTGTCTCTCTCTGTCTCTCTCTGTCTCTCTCTCTCTCTCTCTCTCTGTCTCTCTGTCTCTCTGTCTCTCTGTCTCTCTGTCTCTCTTTCTCTCACCATCTGTGGTAGAAGGAAAGGAGATAAAGACCCAAAGGAGCTTAGTGTTTTCTCTTTCCAACTTGGGAAACACTGTTGACTATCTATTACTGTTTTATAGATTGTTTTAACTCTGAGAAGTCCAAAGAAAAACCTGGTCTTCAGCTTGGACTCTGAGTTTGCTAAGGTTCTGAGTCCTAACTTGGTTCTTGTTGAGACTCAGCCAGCTAACCTTTGTTATTTTTATAACTTGGAGGCAAAGTTAAGAATTATAAGGATAATAGTATTAGTTTATTTAAAATAGTAAAAAATAAATGTGAAATAAATGATTTTGATTACAATAAACTAAAAAGCTTTTGTACAAACAAAAGCAATGTAGCCAAAATTAGAAGGGAAACAACAAATTGGGAAAAAATCGTTATACAACTCTGACAGGGATCTAATTACTCAGATATACAAGGAGTTAAACCAATTGCATAAAAAATCAAGCCATTCCCCAATTGAAAAATGGGCAAGAGACATGAATAGGCAATTTTCAGATAAAGAAACCAAAAGTATCAATAAGTACTTGAGAAAGTGTTCTAAATCTCTAATAATTAGAGAAATGCAAATCAAAACAACTCTGAGGTATCATCTTATACCTAGCAGATTGGCTAAAATGATAGCAGGGGAGAATAATGAATGCTGGAGGGGATGTGGCAAAACTAGGACATTAATGCATTGCTGGTGGAGTTGTGAACTGATCTAACCATTCTGGCTGGCAATTTGGAACCATACTCAAAGGGCTATAAGAATGCCTGCCCTTTGATCCAGCCATACCATTGTTGGGTTTGTACCCCAAAGAGATCATAAATAAACAGACTTGTATGAAAATATTTATAGTCGCGCTTTTTGTGGTGGCAAAAAACTGGAAAATGAGGGTATGTCCTTCAATTGGGGAATGGCTGAACAAATTGTGGTATATGCTGGTGATAGAATACTATTGTGCTCAAAGGAATAATAAACTGGAGGAATTCCATGTGAACTGGAAAGACCTCCAGGAATTGATGCAGAGTGAAAGGAGCAGAGCCAGAAGTACATTGTACACAGAGACCAATACACTGTGGTAAAATAGAAATGCAATGGACTTCTATACCAGCAGCAATGCAATGACCCAGGACAATTATGAGGGACTTATGGAAAAGAACACTACCCACATTCAGAGGAAGAACTACAGGAATGGAAACAGAAGAAAAACAACTGCTTGAATACATGGGTTGAGGCCGACATGGTTGGGGATGTAGACTCAAAACTACCACACCAATGCAACTATCAACAATTTGGAAATAGGTCTTGATCAATGACACATGTTGAAACCAGTGGAAATACGCATCAGCCATGGTGGGGGGTGGGGGTGGGGAGCTCAGGGGATAAAGGGGAAAGTAAGAGCATGAATTATGTAACCATGTTAACTTTTCTAAAAAATAAATATTAATAAATGTTTAAAAAAGAATAGTAAAAAATTTGGGTTAGTCAGATCAGGAAGGATCAGTGTAGCCTGCGGACATAGGAGAAGCAATTCCTTGTGGAACCAGGGAGTTTTATTTGGGAGGAGTTATAAATCCTTTTTATCCTTATATTTTCAATAAATCATTTATTTTTGTAATCAATTCATTTAGTATTTATTTTTACATTACCCACCTGTTCCCTTCTTCATCCCTTGAAACCTCCAACTGATCCATGATGGATACTGCACCTAAAGTACAGTGTCCAGTAAAGCTAATAATCCAATTTTCAAATAGGGATTCTTTGCCTAGCAGCCAAAAACTTGTTTTTATTAAAAATATTTTATAGCATATTTCAATATACTTGGTTTTGTAATCATAGGTATTTTCTCTTGTGTCTTTAAGAAGTATTATTCTGAAAAAGGGTCCTCAGTCATTACTAGACTACCAAAGACAACTATAGCACTAAAAAAAGGTTAAGAATCCTGCTTTACACCCTTCTCATTTCTTTAGTTTTCAAATTTTAAACTGAAATTTCATACAGGCTTTTTAAACTCAACATGTGTAAAAGCAGAATTCATTCTTTCCCCCCTTAAACCTACCCTTTTCCAAGTATCCATATTTCTGTTGAAAGCATCATGATTCTTCCAGTCATCCAGGTCAACCACCTTGGTGTAAGTTGATTTCTCACAGTTACTCATTCTATGTAGCCAATCAAATGTCTTATCTTCTTGATTCTACTTCTGCTTCTCCATGATCCATCAGTTTCTCTCCAGCCACAGAAATGGTTTAGGCTTTCACAACCTCTAAGTTGGATTGTTAAGACAGCCTTCTAATTGGTCTCCATACTTTAAGACTTTCACCCTTGTCAATCAGCCCTTCAAAGAGCTGACAAAGTGATTTTCTTAAAGCACAGGGTTTGACCGTCACTTCCTTCCATGATAAATTCCAGTGTACTGCTTCCTTTCAACTCTGGATTCAAATATGTTTTCTAGACTAATTTGGCCAAATCAACCTTTGTGATCTGGTTTTTAAGTCCCACTTTGCTCTAACCCAGCTTTATAATTTTATGTTTTTACTATGAATCATACATTTATCAACTTCCTTTCATTGCTCACACCTCTTCAGAATACCCTACCCATTTTCCTTTACCAAGTGAAATTCTAAAACTCAAGTCTCCAATCTCTTCCATGAGGCTTTTCTTGACCATAATGATAGGATATAGATGCTAGAACTGTGTTTTCATTGGAATAGGGCACAACTGAGTCAGGAAACTCCCTTTATCAATGCAAGTCATTATTTCCTATCCAGTTATTGTCTTAGAGTTGCCTAAAACAGTTAGAAGTTAAATGAAGATCCAGGCCACCTAATCAGTATGTGTTAGAGGGCAGGATTTGAATCCAGGTCTTGCTGACTTTGAGTCTGGCTTTCTATCCCATTATTGCTATCCATTACCATGTTGGACAAAAATGACCTCTCTTTCTAAACTTAAGATTGCATGAGGATGGCTCCAGTGTGTCTTTAATCTTTTCTGAACTACACTGGGTGCATGATCAACTGGTCACGGTTCCAATAACATCATGTAAATGTCAATGGCTTCTCAATTGGATTGTAAACTCTTGAGCAGCAGGGGCCATTGGGTTTCTTTGTATTCTCTATAGTAAAAAGTACTCAATAGAGATGTCAATTCTTAAAAATTCAGTCTGTGATTTTATTGGTAGAGGGAACTCCAAGGACATTCTGGGAAAGCTTATTCTGCCAGTGTAGATCAATCGATATCTTCTCTGTCACGTTATGCATGGTCATAGACAGAGAGGGGCTTGGGCCATTGAGAAGATAAGTGATCTATCCACATGGGCTCACGTAGCCAGTATGTTATCAGAAGCAAGACTTGACCTCTGATTTTCCTAACTTCAAGGCCAACCATTGATCTACCATGACATGCTGGCCTCTCTGATTGATTTTTTAAAATGATTGCTCTCGGGTGGCGGGGGGTGGGGGGTTATAGCCAGCTGGAACAGGCTCACCAATTGATAAATTTTCATTGTGACCATTTAAACCCTGAAATCAGCAAAAGCTATAAATCAAGATTTGATTTATTGTTTTGTTTTGTTGCCTTGATTTTAGTAAGTGATGGAGAAAATGTTAATAATACAGATTAAACTTAGATGTTTGTTGATACAGTTTTTCTTTTCATTTTGTGTACTTGTTATACATTTACCAACACTCCCTTGAGATTTTAATAGCAACCTTGGTCCTATAGGAATTTACAGAACTCTGACCCTCTCATTTTATAGAAGAGAAAATTAAAAACTAAAGAGTTTGTGACTTGCCCAAGATCACAGGTAGTCAGTGGTACAACTGGGATCTGAATTTATGTCCCACAATTCCAAATTCAACACTTTTCACACTTTCTATTTTGAGTTTTTAATTCCATTTCTGTCTCCAGCCTCTTTACAATGTCATAGCCATATTAACTGAAGGGAAGGAATGAAGGATAGAGTCCTTGGATCCTGCAGAAGCTCTATAGATATTCTAATTGGGCTATTTATGAAATCTCTTCTGGCACTCCTCCATCCCACCCAAATCTAGGATTAATCTCACTCTCCCTAACCTGCTTTTCTTTTTCCTGCATTTCTAAGCAAATACACTCACTCTCCTTCCTCAGGAGGAACTCACCTGGGAGAGAGAGTGGGAGAATAGAAGGAGACACATTCTGCTCAGTCTCCTTTGACAGCCTTTTGGGATTTTCTCTAGACCCACCTTGATTTCTCTCAAGCCCTCGGAAGATGGGTTTATATTCTCATATTTATTTCCATGGTTGCTCATGCCTGTGAATGCCTCATAGAGGCTTCTCACATCAGACAAAGAAGCACTTTCCCTTGCTCCTGTTCATACAGACAGCATCTTGGTTTACCTGGGAAATGCCCAAGTTCCCTTTGCCTAAAAGCCTGTCAGCTTTGTCTTTCTCCTTCATCAATGAGTAATTTAACTGCAGCATTAAGGCTTTTGTGTGGTAGACTTTATTAGAATTTCTCCATGTTTTGGCTATTCTTTTACCAGCTGAGGTGTGGACACAAAATTATAGTTGAGAGCCCCTTAAGAAATGAAACCATTTCTCTTTAAAAAAATCTTCACACTCAACTCTCAGGATTTTTGTTTTACAACTCAGGATGTTATTCCAATCTTTGAACTGTCAGCTCTGAGGCTGAAATGGAGGAAGAAAAGGACTTTTTCTTTCTTTGAAAGAAATGTTAGTTGACCGAATGCTTTCGGAAATCTAGTTATCTCTATTAGGGCCTAGTGGTAACTGCTGACTAATCAGTAAGGGAATAAACAAACTGTTTTAAAGACAAAAATCAAATCCCACCCTCCAAGTCCTTTAGCCTGCCCTCAGCACAACCTGGAGTTGAGGCGATGTATCAGAAAGCCATAGTGTTTTGTTTTTTTCCTAAGTTATGATACTCCATCTCCCTTTAAAATTCTAGATCCAAATCCCAATAGGACTCTTATAGCATCAACTCTATTGATTTGGCTTTTATGCCAAATCTAGTAGGAGGCTAAGAGAGAACAAAACTGAGCTCAGCTGCTGCTTGGCTAATCCCTCCAAACATATCCACTTCTTGTCTCACAACCAGGGCTAATCTCTTGGAGACATTGTGATGTAGGCAAAATAAGTCCCTGTGTCACCCACGCTTATTCCAGCATCTTCCTCCCTTTTGGAGATGACCCCTCTCCATTCTGCCCTCAAGCTTGCTCTTGGCTAGCTGTCAACTAATCCCATAAGGTATAAGTTGATAAGGACTTAATGTAGTATCCCTCTCAGGACTATTTTTTATAGGAAGACATTTTAATAGGAGTCTTGAAGACAGGAAAGCCTTCAAGATCTGAATGAATTAATCTGTTTCAAGTACTAGTTGACAAGGAAGTTTGTGCCAGGCAAGTCTACTCAGCCAAAAAAATACAGAAGACAGCTACCTGCTTCATCTACTTAGAATTCTGGCTATTTTCAAAACTAAAATTTAGAGAGTGAGCCTAATGATTTCATGCAATTCTGCCTCACATAAATCTAACTCACCTGCAAGCTAAGACATCATCCCATGATGTCATTGCTCCTCTTTGAAAAGGAAGGATGAGCATTCAGGTAGAAGGAAGTAAAGAAAGTGGCTCTCTAGAACTGGACTCAAGTGATGGGAATTCAAATTTCAGCTCTATTATTTATCTGTGTGTTTTGGAGCAAGTCACTTAGCCTCACCTGGCTTCAGTTTCCTCACCTGTGGAATGAAGGAGTTAGACTAGGTGATTGGTAAGTTCCCTCTCACTAATAACCTATCATCTGTAAAAACGAAATTTGGGAGATGCCATCTTTAAGTATATATGTATGTATTTTCTATGGACATGTGGAAATTATCAAACTACATTTCCCGTGGTCCAACGGGTTTCTGGTTCCAGTTCTTTGGGCGTAGGGACGCCAAGTCTCCACACAGAGAACAGTTTAAATCTCCTGGGTTAGGAGGGAGTGGCAGCCTTTATCATTTTTTATCCTTATAATTTTGGCAAGCTTACAAAGTTTGGAAATCAAATTCTCAATTTTCCAGATAGCCTTTCAGAAATGATAGCCATGCCTGCTTTTTGGCCGTCTNCTCCTGGGTTAGGAGGGAGTGGCAGCCTTTATCATTTTTTATCCTTATAATTTTGGCAAGCTTACAAAGTTTGGAAATCAAATTCTCAATTTTCCAGATAGCCTTTCAGAAATGATAGCCATGCCTGCTTTTTGGCCGTCTCAGCTTTTTTGAGCAATTTTTTAAAAAAGGAAAGTGGCTTTCCTTGCCATGCTTTTGCTAAAAGCAACAGCACATTTTTGCCTCAGGCGGGACTCAGCCAGCTAGTCCAGCCCAAACCACCTTGGGAGGTAAGGCCAGCCGATTCTGGCTTTTGGCTTTAAACTAAAATACCGGAGCCCAGCCAGTGTGTCTCTGCCACTGATCTCCTAACTCCTGACTTGATCTCCATTCCTGCCGTGCCACAAGCCTGCAAGCGTCACAGACCACTTCTCCGATCCTGCTGCTGGTGCTGCTAGTGCTGCTAGACCTAGAACCCGGAGCCCCAACAGCGATGACCTGCTGCTTTTGCCAAGATTTTCAGAGACTTCTGCCACTAGGCTTGGGTAATATATTTCCACTACCCTCCCTTAGTAATGGCCTGCATTCTAGACCTCCACGTGTTTCCCTAAAGACCTAATTTAGGCAACCCCAACCCACACAAGCTCTCCACATGGGTATTTTCTACAAAACTGACCTAAGCTTTTTCTCTAGCCCTGAGTCCATGAACCGACACCACGTGGACCTAGTGTTTACCCTTGATTGGGCCACATGGCCTATTCACCCCCATACCTGCTCAGAACTTTGAACTGAGAGCAAAGACTGATTATAAAAAAAAAATAACTCCTTAAACTCAGCAGAACTCAATCAAAAAAACCTTAAATTGAACCAGGGGTGAACTTTTAAACCTCGGAACTGAATGGGTTTTATTTCTGTTTTAAAGAGATATATCTTACTGTATTTTGCTAATTAGTTTTGTAAATTAATCTTGCTTATTTCGTTGATTTTCCTGTTACACTGAATCATTTTAAGTTAATGAAGTTTGTGGCTACTAGATTAATTCTGTTTGTGATTTTATTGTAACTCCCATATAATGAAAAATCTATTAGAACTGGTAAGAGGTTTTGACCAGCTTGTTACTCTAATACTCACATTATATTTCCTACACATTTTTAATGTTGTAACTTGCCTTATGTATACTGGCTTTATAGAGCACATGTTCTTTAAAATTTATTCTGTGTTGGTAATTGTAAAGAACCTTGAAAGTTTCCATGCTTTGAGAATTACCTTGTAATTTTTCAAGAGGTCTTTTTACTTACTTTAAATCCTTAAGAATTGTTGTCTTAAAGGATAAAGTTTTTATATATTTTATTATAAGAGAAATTATTGCCTTAAATTGGTAGAAGCATTTCCTACCCAGGATTTTTTTAAAACAGGAAGCCAAGGAGCTCCTGTATATTCTTATCTGAGGATAATTGAGACCAGAAGGTTTCTTTTAAAATATCAGATTTTGCTATGGAAGCAATAACAGAGTTTGTTGAGAAACTCTTAGCCAAGATTTAAAAGTTGTAACAAGTATATAATTTTAAACATCATTGTTTATTGTTTTAAAATGTGTTATTAGAAATAATGGTACTCTATTTGAATGTGCATTGTGAATCTGCTATTTGTAAGATCCATTTACACTCACAAAATGAAAACCTCATTTTTGGGTAACAAAACCCTTCTAGTTCTAAGCTATATATATTTTTGATTTTTAAAACATTTTTTAATTAGAGCAATTGATTTTTCCTTTTTCTCATCTTGTACTGGAAGTACATATATAATCATTATTTATCCTTTTTCTGATTCTACAGCAAATACCTGAGCCTATAGGACTGTGATTAAATGCCTTTCTGTCTGATTCTACGAAAAGGGAATATGAGAGCTGTTAATAGTGCTAAAGAAAGCACATGGTCAGAGACTTGACTGACTGATAATCTGCATGAATTGCAAAGTTCTATGCCAATACTTTAGGGTTTGGAAATTGGGGTTTGAGTGCTAGAGTCCCAGTCTTTTCTAAAACTTTAGAGGATGTGGGTCCCCTCCACTTAGATTCCTAGAAAGCACCTAAGATTGGTTATTTATTTGGCTCAGTTCCCTGAAAACCTGATGATAAGCCAGATCAGAGAGAGACATTTTCCTTAAGTCCTGGCCCTGAATGGGTAATTGCAAACTGCTGAATTCACTTTAATTAGGCCTTCATTCAAAGGTCTAAGTTTATTTTCCCTACATTTTTTGCACATTTTACATTTCATTCACAAGTTAATTTTTTCTTCTTTTTTCTTGAATTTTATTCTTTGTATTTTGCCAATTTCATACAACCCCCGGGACTCAGCCACTCATCCTTAGCTGACCTGAGGTACCCTTTAAAAAAAAAAAAAAAAGGTGTGTTTAAGATTTACCTCAGGGGGATATCTGTTAAGTTTTTAAAAATTCAATAATGTAAAAATATATGTATATTTAACTCTTTTAGGAGTAATTTCAGGGGGAATTGTATAAATCTTAGAAGAAAATTTATGTTTTGTAATCTATAATGTAAAGTTTAAATTCTTTTGAGAATAATTTCAGGATAAGGATCCTACCATCTCCCCAGAATCCAGACGATGAACCTGTTTGGTGAAGACACCATGAAGATGTCTGTAAAGCCTTCACTGTACCATGAAGACCAAATTTTGAACTTTGGGGTACAGTTGATTGAACTATGGGGAGTTGAAATTGAGTTGTATATATTGTTCTAATTGTACACTGTTATGCCAATAGGGGACTGCCCCCAAATTGGTTTTTTGTCAATGCGGCTAATTTTACCCATTTGTTCATCTATTTCTTTTAACCCCCAAATTCCTAAATTTTAGAAGTTGTCTATTTTTACAGGTCCAGCAAAGAAAAAGGGCTAACCTTTTTTTTCGCCGGCCCTCAGGGGGAATTGTAAAAATGAAATTTGGGAGATGCCATCTTTAAATATATATATATATGTATTTTCTATGGACACGTGGAAATTATCAAACTACATTTCCCGTGGTCCAACAGGTTTCTGGTTCCGGTTCTTTGGGCGTAGGGACACCTACATCTCCACGCAGAGAACAGTTTAAATCTCCTGGGTTAGGAGGGAGTGGGTCTCTTGGCTAGCAGACTCAGGAAGAGAGGTAACAATAATGGCTGGGGCGGCAGTTTTGAATTCTTACAAGCGCGTGATCTAATAACTTTATCTATCAGCATGGCTTTAATTAAAATACTAATTTTTATATTTATCTCAGCCTTTATTATTTTTTATCCTTATACATCCTACAGATTAGGTAGGTGCACACTCTTCCATTCCCCTTTGTAGGTCTTATTTTAGTGTGTTCATTTTCATCACACTCCCTATCCCTAGAACTATACCTTGGAACCTCCCCAGCCCCATCCATTCAAGCTCTTTTTTTTCTCCCACCCTCTGAAAAACAATGGCCAATCCTGTGCTTTGTGAGATACTTCAGATCACAAGAGTGAAGTCTGTGATGAGGAAGGAACCTAGTTGTATAAATCTGGCTGATGTTATAAATATGATGTTGACTAAAAGGGCAAACCCTTGGAAAAAAAAAAAGGAGAAGGAGCAGGGGACCTTGTCCTTGAAAGTATGAGGTACTGACCACAGGAGATATTAAAGAATTGGGAAACATTTTTAGAAAGTGTTTGAGTTAGAATTCCTCAGTGATTAAGTGAGCAATCCAGATAGAGGCTGATTGGCCCTCAGGCTTCTGCCTGCCAAATTAATCTACAGACAAATTATAGTTAACCTCAGAAAAAGAAATTTTTATTTTATAAAATAATCCATTTTCATGGTTTTTAAAATTTTATTTTCTTTGTATTTTTTCTAGTTTACTAAAGTAAAATTACTTTAATAAAAATCCCAAACTTGTTTCAATTGAACAAAGGAGAATTGGAATGTGACCTACCTTTACCTGGGGTAGATAGAAAGCCCAGAACACCACTAGAATTTAGGTCCATACTTCCTGGGTGTGGACCATTTCAAGAGTGAGCAACATCTACAGAAAAGTTGGAATTTGGACAAAGCAGTTGATAGAATAATTCTTGTAAAAGATGACCCTACCTAATCCTACCTTCTCTTCATCTCACTCTTAGGGGATGGTGGTATACAATGGAAAGAACATTGGATGAGTGATGAATTATGAAGTTGGTGAGTCAAAAGAGGCACAACTGAAAGGGGCTTTTTTGGCTCTGTGTAGAAGAGGAAATTAGAAGGACGAAAGGCACAGATTGGTTGGGGTAAAAATGACAACAGAGAGAAGGTAAAGCTGCTTGGTTCTTATTATATTTTTGTCTTCTCTGTCTTGGAAAACAACCTTTGCATTTGAAACAAGGGGACTAAGACGACTAAGAGGTGGGTGATGTGAAGCATTAGCAAGGAAATAGTTAGAAATCACCTACCGGCCCCAATGAATTCCCATCACCTGGCGCAGATGACCTCTATTTCCAGGGACTGAATGAATTGGCCTTGGAAGAAGATATGATGCCTATTATGTTCCAAGCCTTGTGCTAGGTTCAGTACAAATGTTATCTCATTTGATCCTCATGACAATATAGGTGCTCTTATTATTCCCATTTTATAGTTGAATAAAGGGAGGTAAACAAGAGGTTAAGTGACTTGCCCAAGGTCATACAGCCAATATGTGTCTGAGGTTAAATTTCAAAGCAAATCTTTCTAGTGTACTGAGACACCATCAGTAATATGATGGTAAGATGGAAGAAAGGGGAAAGTTACTACAGAGCTAGAAAAGAGAAAATATTCAATGTTTAAGAAAGAGAAAGGAATTGCATTTGTATACAAAATAATAATAGTAAGTTTATCCAAGATTCCTGGAGAAATTCTATAGTGAGCCATGAAAAAGATACCTAGTGAACATGTAGAAAAGAGAAGAGCCAATGTGGTTATACCAAACTAACCTTATACTTTTTTTTAAAGAGTTACTTGACTAATAAATTAGAAGAATGGTATGCTATAGATACAGCCTACCTTGACTTTAGCACAATGTTTTATGAAGGTCTCATTCTACTCATACGAGCAAAGATGGAGAGCTGGGGGCTAGATGATAATATGATTATATAGATTTGGAACCAGTTAAATGACTGGACTGAAAGAGTAGTAGTTAATGTTTTAATATCATCTTGGCAAGAGATGTCCAGAGGAGGGCCCCAGGGATCCATACTTGGTCCTGTGCCATTTAAGAATTTTATTCATGGCCTGGAGAGCATAGATGGTAGGCTTATCAAATTTTCAGGTCACAGAATTCTTGGAGTAATAGTTAATATACCGGATGACAGAATTATAATTCAAGAAGATTCAAGCGGGCTGGAACATTAGGTTGAATCTAAGGAAATTTAATTCAGTGTGGACAAACATCAAAATTTACACTCGTGTTCAAAAAAATTGACTTCATAAATACATTATGGGAGAGGCCAAATTAGGCAGCAGTTTCTGTGCAAAAGATATGGAGATTTTAAAATATGATAAATTCAATACGAGTTAACAGGGTGATGTGGAGGCCAAAAACAGCTACTATGACATTGTACTTACTGAGAGAAGCATAGCTTTCAGGAACGGGGAGGCAGCAGTTCCTCTATATTTTGTCCTGGCCAGACTAGATCTGGAGTATTACCTTTAGTTTGGAGTGCTGCTTTCTGGTGAAGACGTTGATGAGGGAGAGTGTCCAGAGTAGGGAAATGGGATGGTGAATGGCTTTGAACTAGTCAGTAGTCAATATTTATTAAGCACCTACTATGTGGCAACTAGGTGGCAAAGGGGATAGAGCATTGGGCTTGGAATCAAGAAGACTTATCTTCATGAGTTCAAATGTGGTCTCAGACACTCACTGAGCAAGTCACTTAACCCTGTTTGCTCTAGTTCCTCATCCATAAAATTAGGGAGAGGGAAATTACCAACCACTCTAGTATCTTTGCCGAGAAAACTCCAAATAGGGTCATGAAGAGTGGGACATGACTGAAAAACACCTGAACTACAACATGTGGCAGGCTGGGGTACTTCCAATGCCTCATGAAGGTCTATTGAAAGAACTGGTAGTGTTTAGGTTTGAGAAGACTAGGATAGGAGGCAGGCAGAAGCGCTCAAGTATTTAAAGGTCTTTATGTGGGGGGAATTGTTTTTTAATCTTCATTCCAACTCCAACTGCCTAACAGACATTTGCATGTGGACGTCCTACCTTTGTCTCAAACTTAAGATTCTAATATTGAACTTTTTTTTCCCCCAAGTTAGTTCCACTCCTGAATTTGCTTTTCTGGGTCAACAGGACAATTTTTCTAATTATCAAAGCTAAAACCTTCAAATCAAATTTGACTCTCCTTTTTCCTTCCTCACCCTGTCCATTCAATTTGCCATCTATTTTTTCATCAACATCTCTTTCATTTATTTTGTCCTTTTTAGTCCTACAGCTACTATCTGACTTCTTTATTACCTCACATTATTACCTTATATCTAGATTATTACAATGAATTACTAAGTCTCACTTCTTCCTGTTCCTTTCCTTTCCAGACTATTCAATGTAGGACAGCCAAATTGCTCTTCCTAAATCACCAATTTCATGGTTTTGTTCTCTTGCTGGAAAATTTTCATTGCCTGTCTGACTATCTACAAGTTCAAATTCCCTAGATTGGCATTCAAGGCCTTGCAGTCTGGTCCAGCTCTCCCTTTCAACCATCTTTCAGTAATTAATATAAACTTTCTGCTGGCTTAATCATTCTCCCCCTCCCCAAATCCTCCCTTCCCCCAAACTTCTCTATTTCTTGGTGTAGCATATGAGATGTTGATCTAAACCTAATCTCTCCCATATTGTTTTCCAATTTTCCCAACAGTTTTTGTCAAATAGTGGATTTTTATCCCAAAAGTTGGGCTCTTTGGGATTATCATACACTGTCTTTCTGACCTCACTTACCCCAAGTCTATTCCACTGATCCTCCCTTCTGTCTCTTAGCCAGTACCATATCGTTTTGATGACTGCTGCTTTATAGTATAGTTTAATATCTGTACTGCTAGGCCACCTTCCTTCACGTTTTTTTTTTCATTATTTCCCTTGATATTCTTAATCCTTTGTTCTTCCAAATGAACTTTGTTGTCTTTTTTTTCTAATTCATTAAAATTTTTTTGGTAGTTTGATAGGTATGGCACTAAATAGGTAAATTAATTTGGGTAGAATGGTCATTTTTATTATGCTAGCTCATCCTACCCATGAGCAATCAATGTTTTTCCAACTGTTTAGATCTAGTTTTAAGTGTTTGGAAAGTGTTTTGTAGTGGTGTTCCTATAATTCCTGTGTTTGTTTTGGTAGATAGATTCCTAAATATTTTATATTGTCTAGGGTGATTTTAAATGGTGTTTCTCTTTCTACCTCTTGCTGTTGTAACGTGTTGGAAATGTATAGAAATGCTGATGATTTATGTGCATTTATTTTGTATCCTGCAACTTTGCTAAAGTTGTTGATTATTTCTATTAGCTTTTTAGTTGATACTCTAGGATTTTTTAAGTAGACCATCATATCATCTGCAAAGAGTGATAGCTTAGTCTCCTCATTGCCTATTTTAATACCTTCAATTTCTTTTTCTTCTCTAATTGCTACTGCTAGTGTTTCTAGTACAATGTTAAATAATAGAAGTGATAGTGGGCATCCTTGTTTCACACCTGATCTTAATGGGAAGGCTTCTAATTTAGCTCCATTGCATGTGATGCTTGATGATGGTTTTAGATATATACTGTTTATTATTTTTAGGAAAGGTCCTTCTATTCCTATACTTTTCAGTGTTTTCAATAGGAATGGATGCTGTATTTTGTCAAAGCCTTTTTCAGCATCTATTGAGATAATCATATGATTTTTGTTGGTTTGCTTGTCGATATGGTCAATTATGTGAATGGTTTTCCTGATGTTGAACCATCCTTGAATTCCTGGTATAAATCCCACCTGATCATAATGGATAACCCTTGTGATCACTTGCTGGAGTCTTTTTGCTAGTATTCTGTTTAAGATTTTTGCATCTATGTTCATTAAAGAGAGAGGTCTGTAGTTTTCTTTCTCTGTTTTTGATCTACCTGGCTTTGGGATCAGTACTATATTTGTATCATAAAAGGAGTTTATTATCTTTTTTTAAAAATTTGAAATATTTTCCCATGGTTACATGATTCATGTTCTTTCTTTCCCTCTCTCCATATTCCTCTCTTCCCCATAGCTGATACGCAATTCCTCTGGGTTTTACATGTATCATTGATTAAGACCTATTTCCATATTATTGATAGCTGCACTAGGGTGATCATTTAATATCTACATCCCCAATAATATCCCCATCAACTCATATGTTCAAGCAGTTGTTTTTCTTCTGTGTTTCTACTCCCATAGTTCTTCCTCTTAATGTGGCTAGTTTTCTTTCTCATAAATCTCTCAGCATTGTTCTGGATCCTTGCATTGCTGCTAGTAGAAAAGTCCATTATGTTCGATGATTGTACCACAGTGTATCAGTCTCTGTGTACAATGTTGTCCTGATTCTGCTCCTTTCACTTTGCATCAATTCCTGGAGGTCATTCCAGTTCACATGAAATTCCTCCAGTTCATTATTCCTCTGAGCACAATAGTATTCCAGTACCAACAGATACTTTGGAAGGTAAGTATTAAAAAAAAAGATGTAGTTCAGTCACTATCTTCTATAGGAAATCTTTCCTGATCCCTTCTTCCCAACCCCTCCCTTTCTTAATTCCCTGCCTCACAAAATGATTAGTATTTATTTTATATACTTATATAGGTACTTACTGCCTCCCCATCAGAATGGAGGCTCCTTACAAATAGGGATTATTTCATTTGTTATAATTGTTCTTTAATGCATAGTATGTAGCAAGCACTTAATAAATACTTGACTCATTTTTCACTTAGTAAACTCTGGGGATGTATAAGATATCCAGAGAGAACTAGCACCTCTGGTACGAGGATTCCCTGAGCCCTTTTTGGGGCTGCTCATCCTCCTTTAGTGTCCACCTTTCCCCCAGGCTCCAGGAAAATCATCATGGCAGGTGGGCTAAGCCAGGTTGAGGGTAACTGAGAAGCCTCAAACTGTGATAATGAGATTAAATCTACCTTGCCCATCTTTAGATTTAATCACCAAAGGTAAAAACATCTCCATTTAACTCACAAGTTGGGTGGTCTGTAATCCACATGTGTTAGAATGAATGACAAATCAGAATTTACTGACTGCCTCTTGGGCAGTCCTAAGAAAAGAGTCTGTTGTGATTGGACACATAAACTAAGAGGAAATGTCTCAAAAGAGGCCCCTTTAAAAAGAGACCTCAGTCAACTGTGCCCTCTCTTCTGGTTCATGACGAGACTTGGAGGAGGTATGGAGCTGGTGAGACTGTTTCACATGGTGAGTGTTAAGACTGAATATTCCTGAACTTCTCTTAAGGAACTTCCTTTTAATAGAGACTCTGTCATCAGCCATGGTGGTAGGGGGGATCTCAGGGGGTGAAGGGGAAAGTAAGAGCATGAATTATGTAACCATGTTAACTTTTCTAAAAAATAAATATTAATAAATGTTTAAAGTCTAAAAAAAATAGAGACTCTGTGACTGAAGCTTTTGTTTCTTTTGCCTTTGAGGCCCTCTGGCTTTCCAGCCTTGGGATTAAGGTTGGATTTCCCTAGGTTGAGGGTTAATTAGATCTACCTGGATTGAACTAGGGGATCAGAGCAAATTACCTACTGTGCTAGATTACTTATCCTATCTTATCCTCTCTCTCTCTTATTTCCTTATTTCTGCTTCCTCTTCTTATTTGTAAATAAATTTCCATAAAAGTCATTTTAACTTGAGTTATTCTTTAATTGAGGACTGATAATTGTTCAATCCCCTGGCAACCTACCTTTTAATATTTACCCAATTGAAACCCCTTTTTACCCCTTACAAAACCCATCAGTGGGGTGGGGGCGTTTACCTCATGCTTTTGAAGACTTTTCCTGTCATAATGGGCAGATAATGGGCAGATGAGAACAATTTTTTCTCATCCATGAAGCTAAAGCTGGTGCTATGGAGTGCCAATGCCAGGGCCATCTACTTCATCCTGGGATATCGCTAGCTACTTGACTTTTGTCTTATCATGGACTTCTTTGACTCTGGAAGAGTCTGTGACTATGTGACGTCACTGGCCATCTTCAAAAAGAAAAGATGAACAACAATTGCAGGAGAAAGAGTAAATGTCTGGGGCAGGATCTGAGCCTACGTCTTCCTGACCCCAAGTCTGGGGCTCTATCTATTTTGTAGGTCTGTTTGGTCAGGAGTAGGGACACTCCCTCCAACAGAAAAGTTGCTCTGCCATGCTGATATTTATATACAACAGGAGGAACTGTCCAGGCTATTTCCCTAGAGTTAGTTGCACTGAGACATTAAATGATATAGGCAAAACTTGAGCCCAAGTCAAAATGACTCAGGTTCACCTTCTTTCTACTATTCCCAGTTGCCCTTCATTTACCTTAGTCATCTCAGAGAGATAAGGAATAGCCTACCACTCCAGTGGTACTCGATACCTGGTTTTGGCCAGCTCTTCTTCAAAGGCTTGGCAGTAGTAGATTAGGGTCTGGGAAAGAGTCCCACTTCTTAAGGTAACATTTCAACCACATCTTTGGATTTCTCAGAATCACACACTTGGCACAAACAGAGAATCTGGTGGTCTGGCCATGACAAAGATGCCAGTATTTGGGTGGGGAGCTCTACTTGATTGGCTGGCTGTCACCCCATGTCCCCATGCCTTTGGACACCCCACCAATGCTTCATCAAACTGGATCCCTGCCAGAAAGCACAGACTGCGTGCTTTGCATGATTGCAAACAGAAAATAAACTTGTAAACCAGTGTTAGTGATGGAGCTGAAAGGCTGAAGTGTTTTTAAAGTTGTTTTTCCATTACTGAGTGCCCTTTTTCAACATGCAGCATTCATTTCCTCATCTTCTGGTGTGCTCAGTGATGGGAGAACAGAACAGAGGGAGAGGCAGGAGGGAGAGGCAGGCTCAGGCCTGGTTTTTAGGATTTAGTGTCTGAAATGTATATGACTGTGTCTTTAAAGCTGCAGATTATTCTTTTCTTACTCCTATCCCCAAACCCCCATCAACTGTCTTATCTCATCTCCTCCTTCATCTCAGATTACATAGCTCCAGAAGCCAGACCCCAGGCTAATGTGAAAAATGAATACATTAGCTTCCTTACTACAGTCAGGTAGTCTGTCCCTTTAGAGTAAAAACCCCTGCCTCCCACATGGAAAGTGTGCTTGCTTGCTTTGATAAGAGTACCTTTCACAGTTACCCTGATGCTAGGCTCTCTTCAATATCTGGCCTGAAATCTCCCTTCAGGTCTCCCGATTGGCCTCCATCTCCAGAATTCACAGAATCAAAGCCCCAGGTTCTCAGACAATCTGCTCAGTGTTTCAAAAACTAGATTTCCATAAGCAGAAACAATCTGTCTATACTAAATTGACTTGGGATTTGGAAAGCTATCGGTTTTCATTCCCAATCTGTTCTCCTTGATCAGACACTTCGTCCCCTTGGGAAAAACAGTCAACTCATCTTCCTTATGTTTCTGAGCTTCCCTGGGCCTCACTGACAGGATTGCGAGGAAGCAGCCATTCTCATCTTTATAGTGGAATGGGAGCCCTACCATTTTTCCAGCTGTTGGTTCTGTGATGCACAGTGGTTTTCTCCTCTAAGCCATCTATCTCAACTTGACCTGCTAGCTCCAGAAATTGTATTCAACAATCCTTGTCCAGATTTCCTATTTAGGGCAGGCACTAAAGCTCACCTTTTAAAAAGAAGTCATTTTAAAAACACTCTTCAGGGCTTATCCCAGTGCCAGGCCTATAGATGATATTTAATACATGCTTGATGACTTGACGTAAGAGGAAATGTCTGCCTGAAGTATTGACATACTTCTGAGACCTCTGGATGAAATAAACTGCTTTTCTTCTGACTAACCCAGACTAAGTTCATAATAACTTTCCTCCCCAAAATATACAAATTTAACCTTGCCTCTCTTATGGGGGAACACTGTGGGTATCTTAAATATTATTGGGTTTAGAGAAAGGAGAGTAGGAGGACTGACTGGACAGGGATAATAGACAGGACTAACAAACTGGGGAAACACAAACCCCACCAAAGAACAAGGAATGAGAGATTATGGATTGGCAGTTGATACCAACTGTCACCACAGATCTACCTAGCCTGGGAGTCTGTGAAACTAACTGGGACTAAAGATTTATAAAAATACAGGTTTAATACAGACTATAAGGTTAATGATGATGGGAGAGGTCACACTTAAACTAAAACACTAAGGATCAAACTCAGGGTTAAAAGTTGAAGATCTGGGAAATCCCTACACTATACTAAGCAGGCAGCTGAGACACAAGGGACAAATGGGATCTCATGGAGATGATCTGATGGTCTTCATCTGATGCAGTCCAAGTATACTCCAAGAGCACAGGAACCAGCCGAATAACTCTTCAGAGGAAATCACAGAGATTGGCTTTGCTTGTCCACCAAGCAAGTCAGAAATCTCAACCTCTACTCTTTGATCCTGCTAGTTGCAAGGTCTCAGATGTTGCTTAGGGATACCCAAATCCACACATCTCTCAGGTCAGTGGCTTCTCCCAACAACTTCAAAAAACCCAACTGCCTTTTGAGAGAGTTCACTATGTTCCAGTTGGAATCTCAGCTCCTGCCTGTCTTCCTAAGCTTCCAAAATGCTTCAAACCTATTTCCCTCTTACACCTCCATCTCCCATTCCCCTGAATATAAAAGACATAGACCTCTACTATCCTCTAGCCCTCTACACTGACTCATAATATCACGAAGTTAAAAGAATACTAGAATTTGCTATGCAGGTTTAGATCTACTCAGATCTCAGTCATTCCTTTGAAAACCAAAGGGAATCATACACTTCCTAGCTGTGTGACTCTGGGGAAGTCACTTAACCCCAACTGCGTTGTCCTCACTGCTTTTCTGCCTTGGAACCAATATTCAGGATTGATTTTTAAGACAGAAGATATGGTTTTGAAAAACAAACAAACAAACAAAGGAAAAGTTAAGGCTGAGAGTAAATGTTTGAAGATAATGATAGAAGGGGGGACAACGTAGGGAAGAAGAGCTTTCATAAGAGCAGAGATTTAGAGTTTGTAGGAATCTTAGAGGTCATTGAGTCTAAGATTAGCATTCTACAATTGAAGAAACTGATCTCCAATAAAAGGGACTGATTTTTCCCATCTGGTCCAGAAAAGTGGTCCAGTTGGGATTTGAATACAGGACCTCTGACTCCAAATCCATTGCTGGGTTGTAACTAAAAACCATTCCAAATTCTTTTTTTTGGAGACTTGGGTTTTATTAGAAATCCAAACTGTTTCTCCTTTTTGTGTTAGCCTAAGCAGAAGCTTCTTTCCAGTGACAGGGCAAAGAAAATAGCATTGAACAAAATATGATTGATGACCATAACTTAGGCCACTGTAGGAAGCAAAAAGGAAATCAACATTGTGCCTGGCATATAGTAGGTGCTTAAAAAATGCCTGTTGGTTTCTTGAATGAATGAATAGCATTTACTAAATGCTATTGTGCTAGTCACTGTGCTAAATGTTATGGGTATAAATGAAAATAAGCAGGATTGTATCTAACTCAAGGATCTTACTTTCTTTTTTTTTTTAAGCCCTTATTATCAGTTCTAAGACAGAACAGCAAGGGCTAGGCGAAGGGGTTAAGTGACTTGCTCAGGGTCATATAAACTAAGATATTTCTGAGGTCAGATTTGAACTCAGGTCCTCTTCACTCCAGGCTTTCTGCTCTATTATGCTATGTAGCTGCACCTAAGGACTTTATATTCTTTTTTTTTTTTAAACCACAACCTTCCTTCTTAGAATCATTACTATGTATTGAATCTAAGGCAGGAGAGAGGAAAGGGCTAGGCAACTGGGGTTAAGTGACTTGAACAGGGTCACATAGCTAGGAAATAGCTGAGGGTCTGATTTGAACCCAGAACCTCCTATCTCTAGGCCTGGCTCTCAATAAACTGAGCTACTTAACTGTCTTACATTTTAAGGTGGCCTTGGTGAATTATTGGCACATGTGCCTAGCCAGCATGGAGAACTACTCCTTTTTCCTAGTGCCTGAGGAAATTTTTTGCATGCCCTACCCCTTTGTCCAGCTGCCCAAAGCAAACCCTTCCTCCATCTGCATTCTGGGGTAATGTGGGGGGGGGGAGGGATGGGGCACGGGGGGACATGATGAAGGCAGCTTGAAGTTGTAGTTTGGTCACACAAACTTGAAAACCATCAACTACACTGTAAATCTAAGGCATTACCTTAGAACCTTACCTTCTAAGGGAGGACGATAATACATATAGGGGGTGGTGACCAGGAAAGTATTTTGGGCAAGGAAGACAGAGGTTATGGGGATTGGAATCATGGGATGACTGACATTCCCTTTCCTGCTGATATGAATACTGGAAAAGGGAAGTGGGAGGGCATGACACAGAGATGGTCAGAAGTGGTGTGGCTGGTCTGGTCTGGGCAAGAGGAGGTGAATACTTACCTGTCCAAAGCTCAGGGTCTGACTGATTGGAAGGAGAGGTGTTAGCCCTGAGAAACAGTTTAAATCATGAGGGCTTCCTGGTCATTTAAAAACCATTGTTTTTAAATTCACCTTCATTTTATATCAGTCAGTGTTAGTTATATAGGCTTCATTTTTGTCCCCTTTTCTTCCTCCCAAAGAACTTATCAGATTTCAACTTTGTACCTAATTTTAGGGTAGAAGATATGATGAGAAGTAAACTGGTCAACTTAATACAACTGAGGTCTTTTTTTCATGCCTCCTTAGCAGATATGGGCATCCCTGATGACACCCTGCTGACAGGATTGTAGACTCCTCTTCTTACAAGCCTTGGTGTTTGTTGTTACCTCAACCCCTCTTTGAGAGTGATTTGATTAAGTCATAGCCATTCTAGACCTGAATCCTACTCTTCGACTTGGCCTATCACAGGGAGCAGAAGGTTCTCTCAGACTTTTAGAGATGGGAGAACAGACAGAGATCAAAGACCAGAGAGCAGACTTGGGACCTAGCAGGTTGGGAAACATGCCTCTCCAAAAAGTTCTATCCCAGGGAACAAACAGCTACACTGAGAGATGGCAGCAATAGAGAAACAAGTATTCCTAGACTCAGTTTTGGGGGATATAGAAGAGAATTTATCTTGATAGTACTTAATTCCTGGATCCAAACATCTAGAGAAAAGACCCAAAACTGAAAAAGCCACAATGTGAAAAAGCAAACCTAGAACCTGCCAATCAATAATAGAGTGAGTTTTGTGAACTATGAAGTTCTGATGGAAAAGGAATAGACTCTCTAACTATTCCAAGTGGGGACAGTTTTTGTGGGGAAGCTCTAACCTTATGATATCAATATTAATTGGTCCTCGTTTGAACTTGGAGGTCTCTGGAAGATGCCTTCTCTTTCCATTTCTTTTTTGGAGGAGCTTTAGCTGGAAGGTGGTTCTTTAGGTCTGAAGGACTATGTAGGTAGGTAAAGCTTGTTAGAGAGAGAGGAGAGGTATCTCCTTTATTTAGTCATGCCTGTGAATCCTTTGTGGTTTTTTGCACCCTTTGTGTGAGGTAAATAAAGGAAATCAATGAACAGGCATCTGTTAAGTGACTACTGTGTACCTGTCACTGAAGATACAAAGAAATTTAAAAACAAGGTTCTTGCCCACCCCTCAAGAAGCACACATTCTAATGTGGGTATAATATACAAAAACTATACATATACAAGATATTTATATCTGTATATATCATATATTTCTAATCAAATATATCATATATATGTATATGAGAGAAGGTAATTTCAAAAGAGAAGGGATTTGGGAGTGGGAGATGGAGATGGAGAAAGAAAGAGTTCACAAGTCACTTCCACCTCCAAAGGTCACTGCCCCTTCCTTGGGCAGTGCTAAGCAAATTGAAAGACTGTAATTGGTTCCTTTAAGGTGGGGGAGCAACAGGAAGTGATTTCAAGAAAATGTCTTTAAAAAGGCCAGTTCAAGGATTCAGTAATTCTATCTGCTTTTAGTGAGCCAGACTGGAGGAGGAGACACTTTCCCTGGACCCTGATGAGTGGCTGAGATTTCTGCTTTGGCTTTGGAGGAGGCTGCATTGGTGGAACTCTGGCTGAAGACACCACCAGGACTTATGGCTGAGGATTACCAGGAAATTCATATGGAGATTGTCTGTGGGAAAGCTTTGCCGGGGCAGTGCCAGATACCAGGGCAGTACTTAGGGTGGTAGGCTAGACAATTCTCTACCTTCTTCTTACATTTTTCCACTTTCACTCTTTCCACCTCTTTGCAAATAAAGCTGCTAAAAGTAATTTTGACTTAAGCTATAATATTTTAAAATTGGTGACCACAATATTACTTTAGAATTCTCATATTTAGCATAAAACCCAAAATTTAACTCTTATAGAAGACTGACCAACAAAGGTTTTCAGCCCTGAGATTTGAACTGAAAAAGAAGACATGGAGATGAAAAGAAAAAAAGGAATATTCCAGGCAGACAGGATAGTCAGTTAAAAAAACATGGAATAGGGAATGGCTTAACAAATTTTGTGGTATCTGTTGGTGATGGAATATTATTGTGCTCAAAGGAATAATGAACTGGAGGAATTCCATGTGAACTGGAATGACCTCCAGGAATTGATGCAGAGTGAAAGGAGCATAACCAGGAAAACTTTATACACAGAGACAGATACACTGCGGCACAAGTGAAAGTAATAGACTTCTCTACTAGCAGCAATGAAAGGATCTAGGACAATTCTGAAGGATGTATGAGAAAGAAAACTATCCACATCTAGAGAAAGAACTGTGGGAGCAGAAACACAGAAGGAAAACAACTGCTTGATCACATGGGTCAATGGGGATATGATTGGGGATGTAGACTAAACAATCACCTTAGTGCAAATATCAATAATATAGAACTAGGTCTTGATCAATGACATATGTAAAACCCAGTGGAAGTGTGCATTGGCTATGGGAATGGGGTGGGAGGAGGGGAGGGCAAGAACATGAATCATGTAACCATGGAAAAATTTTCTTAATCAATAAAAAATAAAAACAACATG
This sequence comes from Gracilinanus agilis, assembly GCF_016433145.1. Classification (NCBI taxonomy): domain Eukaryota; kingdom Metazoa; phylum Chordata; class Mammalia; order Didelphimorphia; family Didelphidae; genus Gracilinanus; species Gracilinanus agilis. Next base: position 255,578,193 of record NC_058132.1, read on the forward strand.
GAATAACATATATTGTTAGCTTGAGTTTTTGTGTAGAACTGGGAGTCTTTTAAACTCACATCTTTGGAGATCTAGATATGAATTATCAGAGAAGACCTTAGATGGGACCTAAATGAGTCCAATTATGAGGATCCCAAAGGAAATCTTGGGTGGAGGTCCTGAACCAAAATGATTTGTAGAATCTCCCATAAATTGAACCTGTATAAAACCCAGAGTTGAGGTTTTGGGCCAATTGATCAATTTATCCATTAACTTTTCTACATTCATCAACACTATTAACTTCCAAATATTTCAGGAGAAATATTAACAAGAATTTTCATTTCATTTAGCAAATAATTATTACACACTTATTATGTTTATAATTACAATAGATAATGGGGATACAAAGACAAAAATGAGAGTATCCCTGCCCACAAAGGGTTGGCTTTCTTCTGGTGGGAAATAATATACATGTAAATAAATAAATACAAGCAATTTGAGGAGGAAGAAAGGAATAGCAAATGAAGGTTGGAGGGAGAGAAGCAAGGACCAGCTTCACTAAAAGATACCACACTGGGAGGTAGCAATTAATGTTGAATTTAGAAGATAAGGAGCTTGATAAATAGAGACAAGGAGGTTAGAACCTGAGACCTAGCCTTAAAAAATTCCCCTTCATACCACAATGAGATAATTAAAAAATGCAGATCATGTAAGAAAAATAAAAGGCTATATGTAGTTTGTGTGAGATGAAATAAAGGAAATCAGTCACCAAGCATTTATTCATTCTTACTATGAGCCAGCCACTATACTCAGCAGTGCAGATACAAAAAAAAAACAAAACCCAAAATTATCCTCACCCTCAAAGAACTCACTTTCTAATGGGGAAGTAATATACAAAAACTAGATATATACAGATTAAATGGAAGATCATCTCAAAGGGAAAGAGAGTTGGGAGAAGGTGAGGGGGTCTTAGTGGGGAGAGCATTGAGCCAAGAATCAAAAGATTGGGCTTGTAATATTTCCTCTCCTATTTACTTGCAGTGTGACTTTTGGCAAATCACTTCTAATCCCTTGGGCCTTAGTTTCCTCATTTATAAATTGAGGGGATTAGACTAGATAATCTCCCAAAATCACTACAGACTGAATCTCCAGTGTGCTCTTGCCTATTCAAGTCAAGCAGAAATCCTGGGGTCTTGTTTGCTTCTTTTAGAGTGAAGCACATAATGAGAAGTGAGAATTGGTGAGGGGCATTGGATATCTCGATGCATCCTGCTATTTGTTATGGGGAGAAGTGTGTTAATTATCCAACGACTGTGGCTGCTAATGTATTTTGATCAGTCTATTACTTCAGAACCTGCAAATGAGTGTTTGTGTTTGTGTGTGTGTGTGTGTGTGTGTGTGTGTGTGTGTGTGTGTGTTAGATGAGCTGTGAGCAGGATGAAGTACCTCTCCCACTGGGGGCAGCTTTGCACAGAAAAACGATGCTTTGTGTATGATATGCTCTGGATCCACATTCTACCCAATCAGTTTGTTTTCCTGGTAATAAGGGGAAAAATTGAGATGCCTGTGGCTACTGAGCCTATATAAATATTCCCATTAAATTAAGCCTTTTTGTCACAAATAAAAACCTACCTCAGTCCCTAAAGCAGAAGCTGAGCTCTGCTAGAAAGTTAGGAAGATGGAGGAGACCTTACTGGGTGTTTAAAGGAGGATAGAGTTGCCAGTATCTCTGCCAAGAAAACCCTAAATGGGGTTAGGAACAGCCAGAAACGACTAAGAGCTGAATGGGAGTTTGGGGAGATCCCATTCAGATGTATCTTTTGACACTAGGGAAATGACTAAGGACCGGACACTTACCTAGTCTAAGCCTCAGGAAAAACTAAGGCTCTACATGGCAGAGGGATGGATTGATGTCACTGCCAAAGGACTGAGGAACACTGAGTAGGTCCGTGTTGGCAAACCTATGGTACAAGTGCTGGAAGGAGCTGCTTCTTGCCTCCTCTCTCCCTCACCTGAGGACATTTTTCACTTTACCTTCCCCTCAGCCTAGCAGCCCAATGGGAATGCTTCCTCCCTCCACTGTCTGGGGTAACAGGAAAGCTAGCATGCAGCATGAGGGTACAGTGTGGGTACTTGGGCTATAAAAAATTCACCATCACTGGATTAAGTTATCTAGCACTGCAGAGACCAACAACTTTACAGAAAAAATGGCTGTTCTCAAGGTGGGAGGTATTACAAGAATGACATCCAAATAGAGGAATCATAAGATGTATCTGCCTTTGGATCCTAGGAATACTAGCTTCGAGATCATCTTATCCAAAGCCCTTAATTTACAAATGTCATCCTTATAAAGTATAGCTAACCAGTCCTGACATTTAAGGGCATCAGAGTGTGGTCCTAGCCTTTCTTCTTCTTTCCTGCCTTATTTTGCTCTTTTCTCCTTAATGCTTTCTCTCTCTCTTTCTCTCTCACCCATATCCTACCTCTTCCCTTCTGTTTTAGCATCAGTTCTAAAACAGAAGAAAGGCAAGAACTAGGCACACAGCTAGGGAATATCTCAGGTTATATTTGAACCCAGGACCTCCTATCTCTAGGCCTGGCTCCCAATCCACTAAGCCACCTAACTGTCCCCAACTCCTCCTTTTAAATTTCTTCCTCCAAGATATTTCTCCCCTGAACCTTCCCTGAAAACTTTAGTGGAAAGAGATGCTTCCCTCTTCAAGTTTTCCTAGAATGTTTTATGTGGCTTTCTTTTTTGTCTCTATTGCCTTCTACTTTGTATTAAACTTATTTTAGGTTTTGTTCAATTAACAATTTAATTAAATGTATTTACTTAATCCCCTTATTTAATTGAAAACTTTTGGAGGGAGAGACTCAATTCTTTATCATATTTGGCTCCCAAGTGCTTAGCACAGTACCTTGTTTATAGTAGGCAGTTTGTTTTTTGTTGTTGGTTCTTCAGTCTTGTCTGACTCTTCATGACCCCATTTAGGGTTTTCTTTGCAAATATAATGTAGTGGTTTGCCATTTTCTTCTCCAGCTCATCTTACAGATGGTGAAACTGAGGCTAACAGGGTTAAAGTGGCTTGCTCAAGGTCATGAAGCTAGTATGTATCTGAGGCCAGTTTTGAACTCAGGAAGAATTTTTTTCCTGTCTCCAAGTCTATACTCTATGCACTGTATTTCCTAGCTGCCCACATTAGGGAATTAGCAAGGATTTTTTAATTGGATGAGAGAACTCAAGGCTGCAGAAGTGGTCACACAGGCACCACAATCTTCACCACCAACAACCGATAAAGAATACAGTGATTAAAGAAGTAAGCAACAGATTCAATATCAGAACCCAGGTTTTCTCAATCCTTATGGATCCTCTTTCCTATAAAGGGACTTTTAGGGACCATGTACATTTCTATGGTTAGCTGGTGTTTTCCCTATCTTGTAAGGTGGGGAAGGGAGGAAAAAAATTTTCTTCTTATTTCTCTAGGTCAGAAATGCTGAGCCTTTTTTTTTTTTGAGATGAAAATTTAGGTATGGTTAATTTTTTTGTTGTCTCTATTTTAATTAAAGTGCTAAATGGTATATTTCCTTTTATTAAATTAAAATGAAAGAAAATTGGTTTTATTTTGAAAACTTGCTGAGATTTTTTTTCAATTTCTGCCTCCTTTGTTGAATATTTATCCACTCACCCCCAATAATCATTGTGTCCCCCAAGGCTATGTCTTAGACCCTCTGCATTTTCTATTTTACTTCATGAGCTCAAGCTTCAATGACCATTGTCTTTAGGCAGTTCTACTTCTCAGTCCTACTTGTCAAGCCCTAACCTCTCTCCTGACCTCCATCCTTGCATCTCCAATGCCTATTAATTTAGGAATGCTTCCATGGACTAAGCTGTGTCAATTTATGCAGTCCATTTTAAAAAAAATCAATGAGGCAAAGAAAATAGAGATAGTAGGATGGAAATTTTAATTTCAAATTAAAATTATAATATTTTTGTATGAATTGACAAGTAAAGGTCCTTTTAGCATTAAAACATCTTCAAACCACATCATCTAAAATGTGTCTAAACTCAACATGTCTAAAACTGAACTCATTATCTTTCTCCTCAAACTCTCCCTTCTTCTGAACATCCTTATTAGCATAGAGGGCACTGCCACCTGCCCAGTCACCCACGCTTGAAATCTAGATGTCATCTTCAATTCTTCATTCTCTCCAACCCCTGAATCAAATCAGTTGTCAAGTCCTGTGGCTTCTTACTTTGTGGTTTTTCAGTCATTTCAGTTTTGACCAGCTCTTTGTGACTCCATCTGGGGTTTTCTTGGTAGAGATATCAGAGTGGTTCGTCATTTCCTTCTCTGGCTCATTTTACCAATGAGGAAACCGAGGCAAACCAGATTACATGACTTGCCCAGGATCCCTTAGCTTCCAACTCTGTCCACTGTCCCACCTAGCTGCCTTTCTTCATATCTCTTATCTACACCTTCCTCTCTACTCTAACGCTGCAGCTGCTCCCATAGAAGCCTTCATCACCTCATGCCTGAATTATTGCCAAAGCCTGCTGATTGGTCTCTCCTCCATGAGTCTCTCCCCACTTAGTCTTTCCTCCATTTGGCTGTCCAAGTGACCTTCCTAAAGGTCTGATCATATTACCTCCTATTCAACAAACTCCAGTGGCTTCCTATTACCTTCAGGATTGAATAGAAAAACCTCATTTTGGCTTTTAAAGTACTTCCACTCCTAAGTAAGTACCCCTCACTCTCCTCTCTGTACCATGATTCAGTGACCCTGGCGTCCCTGCTAGTCCTCATGCATGAGGTTTCAGCTCACAACTGAAAGGGCTTCCCCCTCCTCTTCATCTTTGCCTCCTCCCTTTCCTGGCTTCCTTCAAGGCTCAGCTGAAATCCCATCCTTAATCCTAGTGTCTTCCTCCTGAGACTCTCCTCAATTTATCCTGCCTATAGTTTGTTGGTGTAGAATTGTATTTGTGTCATCTTCCCTGTTAGCCCACAAGTTCCCAAAAGTATAGATGGGTCCTTGCTTGCCTTTGTATTCTTAGATACTTAGCACAGCATCTTGCACGAAGGAAGGAGGGACTTAATGAATCCTAGTGGACTGACTGAATCTCTTTTGCAATAACCCTTAGGGTGTTTTAGAAAACTAGAGCTGGGTGTCGAAGCTCTGAGACAGTGATGTCAAATTCATATAGAACAAGCATCACTAGCCCTTACATAAGGGTCCCTCTGAGCAATTAACTTAGAACGCCACCTATTAACATTAGCTGTCTTTTATTGTATCTATATTATATTAAGTATTTCCCAATTGGCAGCTAGGTGGCTTAGTGGATGGAATGCCTGGAGTCGGGAAAACCTGAGTTCAAATCCAGCCTGAGACACTGGCTAGGTGTGTAGCCCTGGGCAAGTCACTTAACCCTATTTGCCTCAGTTTCCCCATCTATAAAATGAGCTGGAGAAGGGAAGGGTAACTATGAGTGATTGAAATAGAACGCCACTTATTAACAGTTGCTGTCTTTTATTGTATCTATATTATATTAAGTATTTCCCAATTGGCAGCTAGGTGACTTAGTGGATGGAATGCCTGGAGTCAGGAAAACCTGAGTTCAAATCTGGCCTGAGACACTGACTAGGTGTGTAGCCCCAGGCAAGTCACTTAAACCTCTTTGCCTCAGTTTCCTTATCTGTAAAATGAGCTGTAGAAAGGAATGGCAAACTACTCCAGTATTTTGGCTATGAAAACCCCCAAAGGGTTCAGGAAGAGTCAGACATGACTGAAACAACCAAATAGCAACATTTTCCAAATTATATTTTAACCTGGTTCAGGCAGCATCTAGAAGGGGCCCATGATAGGCATCATGTTTGATCCTTCTACTCTAAGGCAATCGTATCTAAAGGTATTCACTTAAAGGAAAAGGATCCAAAGATTCCTCAATGTTCTCTTCCGTTTCTGAGGGAAAGGAGGACTGTGATTACTATTTTTCATTTTAAGATGGCTGAAATTCAGGGGAAACACACAAATTTTAAAAACGACTTAAGGAATGTTCCCGTCCCATATCTGGATGCATTCTTTGAGGTTTTAGGTAGCTTTTTTTTAAATTTGGGTAAAATCTTTTATTCTTATAGAAGAGATTAGAGGTAGGACATTTCAGTGATCTACATTTAATATTGCGGATTAACTCTTTGTGTTTTATACATAGCAGATTCCTGGCAACTTTGTGACTAAATTCTTTTTAACACCTTTTTGATTGAGCATGGACACCATGCCTAGGACAGAGGTACAATCTGATAGCTAATGAGGGAGACCCTTTTGATAACTTGGATCTGAGTGGCCATTCTCGACTCAAACTGCATACTCTCAGGAAGGAAAGCACATTAGACACAGCTGCTATTTCAGGCAGAAGAAACAGCTTTGACAGTTCTCCTCTCCTCTCTTTAGACAGATTTTCGTTGCCCATTATACAATTTATTGCACTTAATTATTTCTTTCCCAATTCCAACTCTTAAATAATCCGGCCTGTTGAAAAATCAGAAAGTTGGTTTTTCCATTTGTCTGAAATGACAAGGACTTTAGAGAAGACTATGCATAAAATTCTAGGGTAGGGCACTGGCAGGGGTACAGTGGGGTGCCCCAAGGCAGCTACTGGGACTCTAATGTACAAAACAATTGAGTTCAAGGAAGTCAGTAGAACCAGGGGAATAATTTAAATGAAGATCATAAGGAGAAAAAACTGCTTTGAATCAAGCACTTTGTCAAGCTGATCAAGGCAATAGTTAATTGTCAGTTTTGGAGACTGATGATTTGGGAAGTGACTGGCAGAGCTGGTACACTACAGGTGCTGAATGAGGCACACATTTGCAGACATGAACATTGTGTTAATTTGTTTTGCTTGATTGCACTTATTTGTCTCGAGGTAGGGGGCAGGAGTTACTGGGATGTAGAAATGACTTAAAAAAATAAAAATAAGGAACTGAACTTCGTACCAAGTTAGAACAATCGATCTAAATAAGAAGCTACTAACTACCTCTCCCAACTCCCCAGCTGGAACATCCCAAGTGAATGAACTTTGCTCCGGACTGCTCTGCTCTATTCCTGCCCCATCCCTTAAAAAGTTGATTTGAGATTACATTTTATGCTGCTTAGATGCTAATCTGCATTAGCAGAAGGAGTCTCCAAGTTCAAGAATACCCTTTACCAATTAAAAGACATTCAGGCCAGGTATCCCAAAAGCTTTATGCTGCTTGCCCTAGGCATATTTCCACCTTCTCTAGCCCTCCCTCCATTAGAATATGGCTGGTAATGACTGAATACAAATGATCAGACCCATCCTTTGCCAAGCTAGACTTTCTTCCTTCCTTCCTTCTTACTTTCTCTCTCTCTCTCTCTCTCTCTCTCTCTCTCTCTCTCTCAATAAACAAACAAACAAATAAAGAAATAGATAAATAAATAAATAAATGAATAAACGGCTAAACAAACAAACAAATAAATAAATAAATAAACGAAACCCCTTATCTTCTGTCTTAGAATCACTACTATTTATTGGTTCCCAGGCAGAAGATCAGTTAGGGCCATAAAATGGGGGTTAAGTGACTTGCCAGGGTCACACAGTTAGAAAGTGTCTGAGGTCAAATTTGAACCCAAGACCTCCCATCTCTAGCCCCTGTCTCTCAACTCAAATTCACTAAGTTACCTACCTGCCTCCCATGCTAGACATTCAAAGAAACTTCCCGCACAATGCAAATGGGTTTTGTGATTAAGGGACAATAATAATGAAATAAAAATAACTTTTTAATAGCATTTTAAGATTTTTAGAGTGTTTTACATATAGTATCTCACTTGATCCTTACAACAACCCTGTGAGGTGAGTACAATGATCATCTTTATTTTACAAAAAAGAAAACTGAGGCCAGCAGAGGTTAAGTGACTTGCCCAGAGTTACATAGCTAGTAAGCGTCCAGGACAAGATTTGAACTATTCTCTGGACTCTACATCCAGTGCTCTATCCAGTTTCTTCTCTTGCTGATAGAATATCATAATCTAGTCCAAATTCTAGTCTATTTGATTTATTCATCCAAGTGTAAAAATACTGATTTTGAGGCATAAGAGATAAGCAGTTCTGGTTTTCTCTGCTTATAATATGTCCCAGTAAAGCAGCCTAGTATCAACCTTGGTATTCAGGTTGTATTTGTAATTTTTAAGAGAGGAACCATCACTTCTTACAGTATAAAAAAGAGATCCGAGCTCTGAAAAGGCTCACAAAGACACGTTAGGATAGAACGAGATATATTTGTAAAGTCCTTAGCTCAATGCCTGGCACATAGTAGACACTTAATAAATGCTAGTTCCTTTCCCTTCTGATTTTAGGCAGGCGACACCATGCTTGTCACCGTTCCTTACACATAATAGCCGAATAACAGTTTGTTGAATAAATGAATGAGTTTATAATAGAACAACTAATGGGATGTTCTAACTCAAGTAGGGGCTCTGCTAGTTCAGGTTCAATTTTAGGGATGAAATGAGGATGTCATGGGTGGGTCATTCATTCAGCAGCTACAAGAAGGTTTGGTTAGTTAGGGCATAGAAGGGTACTGAACAATGATACTCTAGCCTTGAACCCGGGTAGACGTGGTTCTCCTTTATCTCCATATTGGAACCAGGAATGATCAGAAGGACATGGTAGGGTCACTTGTGTGGTGAGGGCAGAGAAATCTTGAAATATCCCCTTCGTCTGAAAGTGCCCAACTCTTTGTGGGTATACTTTTTCATGCCCTTAGGTGACTAGAAAGCCACATTAATAAAACTAGAAATGACTTCCAGGAAGTCATTTCAAGGAAGGCACAACTTGAACCTTGGTAAAATGAAAAGCAACATGTCAGAAAATTTAAATTGAAAAAGCATCCTGTCATTGCAAAAAATCAATGGTGTGAAGTCACAGTGAAATGTATTTTAAGAGCCAGATTTTTACTGTCTACCTCTAAGAGAATTTGATGGAAACCAGGATCATAACAGATAAAGTTCAAAATAGTACAAAGCTTCGTAGTGTTCACTTGGACCCTTTCCTCTGGCAAAAATCCAGAAAAAATATTGGAAAAAATTGAATTAGAATATTTTAAATTTTGATTCATCTTTATGTCTCATTCTTTACTGTTGCTCTTCCTTCTCCCACATTATTCTTTCAAATAATTTTCCTTTATCACTACTAGTTTATTTCCTTAAATAATTACGCTCTCCATCTGTTTCCTGCTTTTTCTTGTCTGGCTTGCTTTTTTTAAAACTCTTACCTTACATTTTAGAATCAATACTTTGTATTGGTTTTAAAGCTGAAGAGTGGTAAGGGCTAGGCAATTGAAGTTAAATGACTTGCCCAGGGTAATACAGCTAGGCAGTGTCTGAAGTCAAATTTGAACCCAGAACCTCCCATCTCCAAACCCAGCTCTCTATACACTGAACCACCTATCTGTGCCTCCACCCCATCCCAATGCTTTTTTTATTTTAAACCCTTACCTTCTGTCTTGGAGCCAATATTGGCTCCAAGGCAGAAGAGTAGTAAGGGTAGGCAATGGGGGTTAAGTGACTTGCCCAGGGTGACACAGCTGGGAAGTGTCTGAGGCCAGATTTGAACCTAGAACCTCCTGTCTCCAGGCTTGGCTCTCAATCCACTGAGCTACCCAGTTGACCCCTACCCCCACTCCCAGTGCTTTAAAAAAATCCTTTACCTTCTGTCTTAGAATTGACATATTAATCAAGGGTTTGGCAGTTGAGGTTAAGTGATTTTCCCAGAGTCCAATAGTTAAGAAATATCTAAGGTCAGATTTGAATCCAGGACCTCCAGTATCTAGACCTGACACTCACTGAGCCACTTAGCTGCCCCGTTCTTTGACTTTTTTCTTTTTTTTTAATTTTACAGATTTTAATTTATGTTTTTCATCATTTACCTTTTAATGTTTTAATGTACCTATTTTGTTTCATTTTTTTTTTTTTTTGTTATTCACCAATGAGGCAGATTTGGTGGTTTGGCTTAAAGGGATGAGAAGGTTTTATCATCCCTTGGTAAAACTTTCTTTGACTTTCTTAAAATCATCTCTTTTTCAGTTCAAGTCTCTTCTTTTAATTTGTAAAGTTCTATATGACAACATCACTACTACCAGGAATCTGTTCATTTGTTGAGTATGTTGTAATATCAACATATTAGATGGTATAATAGAAGGAAAGTAGATATTTATCCATGAAGATAAACTTGGGTTTGAATTCTGCCTTTGAAACTTGATAGCTGTGTGAACATAAATAAGTCACTTAAGTGCACTAAGCCTCAGTTTCCTCATCCGTGATATGGAGATAATAATGTTTGCAATACCAACTTTACAGCCTGGTTGTGAGGAACAAAGAAGATGAAGCATGTAAAGCTCCCCTCTAGCTTTGAGGGTTATGTAAAATGTTAACTGTTTTTAGATTTCCCAGCAGGGACAGGGACTTCCTTTGATTATTTAGTAGCCTAAAACCAAGCCAATTCAAAGCAAACAGGGTTAAAAATAGCCATTTATAAGGTTAATATTTCTGAAGCCATGCCTACAAATCAGTTCATTTCTGTGAAAGACATCCAATATTAAGGAAGCATGCTAAGTGTTAGATTGAACCAATTGGAGGAAAAATGGAGGATTTAAGAAGTTCTTTGGAGTTAGTGAGAGGAGGAGACTGAAAAGATGAAAACACTTTTCCCTAGAGGAATTAACAGCAACTCATCAGCAAAATCTCTTCATATAAAAACAAACTAGACTGGCTCGCTCTGGCAACACATACACTAAAATTGGAATGAAAATGGCTTTATTAGCAAGGTCCCTGCACAAGGATGACAGGAACATCCACAAGGCAGTCTATATTTTTTATTTCCTCAGTTGCTGGTGGGAAGAGTTATCAGGGGCAGGGGGTGGTGGGGGGGTGGTGGTGAAGAGGTAGGGAGGTATATTGCAGGGCAGCTAGGTGGGGGAGTGGGATAGAGTGCCAGACCTGAAGTCAGGAAGACTCCTCTTCTTGAGTTCAAATGTAGCCTCAGATACTTTCTAATAACTGTGTGACCCTGGAAAAGTCACTTAATCCTTTTTGCCTTAGTTTCCTCATCTGTAACATGATCTAGAGAAGAAAATGGCAAACCACTTCATTATCTTTGCCAAGAAAATGCCAAAAAGGGTTAGGAAGAGTCAGAAATAACTAAAAATGATTAAACAACTAAAATATTAGAAAAAGTGAAATGTGGTATAAAAATCACTTTTTTATTTTTTAAAAGCAGCTCAAAAATATTCTTTTGTTTTTTTACATTAGAAATATTTCTAAAGATCTTCCCAAAGTCTACAATTTGAGCCATTTGGCATTCCCATCACCAAGGGGAGACTGTAGCCGTTCAGCTTTTAGATGAGAAGAGGAAGGCAAAAAAACCGTGACCTGGTGACCACTTTTCTGGAGAGATTTCCCAAACTGAATTAGAGGATAGTACTGGAAAGACAGTTTATTTTAGCACTCACTGCAGACCCTTTCCAGTCTAGTATAACTGGCCAGATGTTGTGCCTCACTGACATAGCCACAGAGAACGCAGGGTTTCCTTCATACCAAAATGTATTATGGGAGGGCATAAGTGGAATTAGAAACGGTTCCTTAAAAAACAAACCAACAGTAAGTCCTGGCAGGATTTGCCTTTTTTCTCAGATTATTGTCAGCAGTTGAATTTTCTCATTGACCTTATAATAATAGCTGGCTTTTATATAATGCTTCAAGACTTGTAAAACACTTTAGATATTATTTCATTTGAATCTCACAGAAACTCAGTGAGGTAGATGCTGCTATTATCCCCTTTTTATAGATGAGAAAGTAAGGCAAAGGGGGATCAAGTGATTTGCCAAAGGTCACACAGCTTTTAAGAGTCGGAACCTGGATTTGAACCTAGATCTTCCCGATTCCAATTCCATATCTACTATGCCACCTTGCTGGTTTATAGCTGACTTTTACCTGAAGGTTACCAGCTAGCCAAACACAGGAATTGGTTCTTGCTGTAAACTGCTGACAAGAAATGCTTATTTTGGGGGGTATATTCAAAAGTGGGAAGAGGTCAGGCTTTAAAAATGCATTTTTTAAGACACCAGAAGAGTCTGTATTTGGTTCAGGGCTGCCTCACCCATGGAATCCTGGGCAACTTTTGGAGAAAGGTGGGGCTGGATATTCCCATTTATTCAGAAATGAGCACAATCCAAAGGTAGAGGAATTATATCTTCCCAATTTACACACAAATAGACCTTAAATCCCCAATGCAATATTAGGGACTGTTAGAAAGACACACAAAGTTTACATAAATGGGCAGGCAGGGAAGAAATACCAAAATAGCTCTGTATAATAGGGATTCTCCAGGGCCACAAATAATTCCCCTCCTACTGTGTTAGAGGAAGTGGCCTTCCTCCATCAAAGATCACTGACAAGAGTCACTTGACTCTTTGGTAGACCTTTTTTTATGGACTGGTAATTGGTTTCCTGGGAGAGAATTGGTAAATGCAAGTGAAAACAGCTGGGTTATTTTCTAGTTTACCTGTGAGGCATTTCCTAATTCTGCGTATTGTCTGTAGTCACAAAGTGGGCAACTGCTCATCACCAAATACGCATCTGCACCTGGTTTTTACAAAGTGTTAACTGTGACCATCACAAGGGCATATAGTCTTCCTAATTGGTGCAAAGATTTGACTCAATCTAGTCCAGGCTCCTTGACTGAATTCTGACTTACTTTATATCCCCTTTGCTTAGAAGTATGTCTGGCCCATAGTAGGTGTTTAATAAATATTCATTGACTGACTGACTGGCTATATCACTCTATCATCTTGATTTTTCTTGGGGGGCTCATAAATCCTCACTGTGTAGATTCATTGTTTGATCTCTCAATTTTCCCCACCAAATTTCCAGATTCATTGCTAATGTTAACCTTTGAAACCTGACTAATTCTTTAAGTTTTGCCTGCCTATCTGGAATCCTGACCTATTGCTGATTCGCACTTTTGCTAGCTGCCTATGACCTCATTGGCTCACGCTGATCCCCCATCTTGTTCTCTCAAGGATGCCTCAGCTCTGCCATTTCCGTTCCTCATTTTGAACTGCCTGTGGTCCTCTCACTGACAGAAACTGAGTAGCCTGCTTGAGAATGATATGTCTTTCGTGTCAGCCCAGACTCTCCTTACTGCCTGCCTTGAAGAGAGATTTGTGTTTATGGAGTTATCTTTTGTTAAAGGAAGACTAAATGAGCAATTGTGGGAAAACTATTAGAAAGGAGAAACAAGTGGAAAAGTCAACCAAGGAGATTCAACCAGACTGTTTGAAGTAGATTGTGGTCAGAGACAGGTGTGAATAAAAATCCTTGGATGCAGAGACGGCCTGCCTTTTTAATGAGCCTGCAAGTGATGGATTGTTCTCTAGAGAATCCTTGCCTTCCAAGAGGAAAAAAATATAATTGGAAATTATAGATTGTTCTCTGCTCTCCTCAGAACCGTATGTGAGCTCTGAGCTATCCAAACTCTATTAAAGTTTCTAGTTTAGATGCTGAGAGAGTGGGGCTATAGATTTCTGACCTGCTCTGTCTCATTAATACGTATTCATAAAGCTTAGAAATTATCAAATCAATGGCAGTTTGTTTCTAAATTCCTGTATCCTTTAGCTGCATGATCTTTCAGTTGTTAAACATTTGTTTTTAATTATTCATGTAACACTTCTTTTCTTTT